>NC_136915.1:145979302-146344519 GCF_949752795.1 Hyperoodon ampullatus | reverse complement strand
TGCTTCTTATATCCCCTTGGCTTCCTTTGCCATTTATCAATTTTGTGCAAACAATTTTGACTGTGCTTCTACTCACAGCAGCCAGCCTTTGATTCTTTATCAAAGGACTACCCTAAGGCTCCAGAACCTCCTTTTCTTGTGCGTGCAGAGAACCAGAAGTGCTTAGGAATTTACATCTCTGAGGGGACAGCCCTTAATGACAAATGGGTTTGAGGATATAAATAATCCAGCTACCCTGCTCCCATTTTGGGGCAAGTCTATGTTTGCCCAGAGTCTCAGAGTGATGGAGCCAAATTTCCAGTCCAGTTTCCCTGATAGTTGAGTCCAAGCTCTTAGCCCCTACACCATACTGGGGTTAGCCCTCTAGTGCTCCTGCTTCCCTGGCTCAGGTCATTAGTATGGCCAATCTTGCTAGCCCGCCCTTATGCCTAGTTATTTGGGGCCAAGATCCCTTGTTACGTTTTTTGCAGATAATCCCAGCATATCCACCAGGGAACCTACAATTTTTTGCCCAGTTCTTTGTAGCTCCTCTCCTGAGTCTGCACTCTGTTTCTCAGATCCCCTACATCATCATCCCCTATGAGCACTGATGGATGATTTAGACTCCAAACAGATATAGATAATCCCATGTAATCTTAAAATCTTGAATGCACATACATGTGGACCCTAAGGTTATATCCTTATGCCTTGGTACTCAATGTGTGGCCCAAAGACCAGTAGCACTGGCATCACCTGAGAGCTTGTAAGAATTTCAGAATCTCAGAGCCCACCCCTACCTACTGGTATAGAATCTACATTTTAACAATATCCTTTGGGAGATACTTATGCCTTAGACATTGAGCCCACACCCCCACGGACTCAGTGATCTGGATATAGACCAGTCAGTCCCTCAGCTAACCACCCTCCCTGGCATGAGCCCCCAACATTTCATTTGGCCAGAACAATGCTGTTTGTGTCCATTCATTTGATTTGTTAATCTCTCTCATAGGTAAGGACTTCTGTCTCTCTTCTCACATCAATCTCCTTCCGAATCAATTTAAAGTAATTTTTCCTGGATGAAATGGATTCTTACCTTGGGTGGGAACACAATGGCTATTTGCCTGAAAGATGGATAAACTACCTATACTTTTAATACAGAGGATACAGCCTGCAGGAGAGACTAAAGTGAAAGGCTTACAATTAGTCCTGACTTCCAGCTTGAGTGAAAAATACCTGGTGCCTTGACTAGAGGGATACATTCTGAGGAAGGAACTAAAATCATAAGTACTTCAATGTCGCATCATTTGTGAAAAGTGGCTTCTTGAGGTTCGGCTGCACTGAGGGAAGACAGAGATGGCTGCGTTCAGCTATTCCCTAGGAGAGTTCTAAAGAGGCACCTGCTTGGAAACACAAACCTTCTCTGTAGGGAAGGGTGAGGAATTTGTGGGGGAACAGAAGGAAGTATTGAGGAGGTTGCTCTATAGGTTTATTTTGTGATCTTTATAGACAGTTTTATTTAAAAGCCTTCCAGCCATAATAGGGCTGTGAGTGATGTTTGTTGAGTTAGGAAGAAATTCGGTAGATTGCTAGTTCAGTGTGCAGGGCCTGAGCTATTGCAGCTACCAGGAGTTCTGAAGGTATGGGGTTTACTCCAGGTATTTCTAATGGAAAAATACCAATGGGCATAGCTTCTTTCCATAGTCAGTAGCTCCTTTTAACACCACTAGAAATTCAGCAAGGCTGCAGCTATCTGGGTTTCCTTCCTACTCATTCAGGTTTCCTCAGTTCATAGGAAGTTCTTTTTAACTCTTGCTTATTTGGCTCCAAGCTGGCAAAAGGGAGATATTTCTAGTGTATAATAAAGAGAAGATTTTTAAAAAGCTAGAAAAATTATTGAGTAAGAAGTTTGACTGACTTCCACTGTACATTGTCTACCTTTTGAGGGTATTGTCTAAAACAAGACTCATATACACACTACTATATATAAAATAGATAACAAATAAGGACCTACTGTATAGCACAGGAAACTCTACTCAATACTCTGTAATGGCTTATATAGGAAAAGAATCTAAGAAAGAGTGGATATATGTATATGTATAACTGATACACTTTGCTGTACAACAGAAATTAACACAATATTATAAATCAACTATACTCTGAAAAAAATTTAAAAACAAACAAACAAACAAACAAAAAAAAACAGGACTCAGCAGAGCCTATGAAGGCCCAGAAAGTGAATAGTTTAGGTTTTGTGGGCCATACAGTCTTTGTCATAACTACTCATCTTTCCTATTAAAGACCAAAATTAGCCATAGATGATAAGGAAGTGAATGGCAGTATCTGTGTTCCAATAGTCCTTTATTTATGAAAACAGGTCGGAGGTGAATTTTACCCCAGCCCTAGTCTAGTGTGACACCATGATCCTCCCCATCACCATATCCATCCTGGTCCAGGCCACCTTTATTCCTTAGAAATGTGACGGTACTTTTCTAATTAGTCTCCTTTTTCTTCCATTCTTGCCACCTCAGAATCCATTCTCTCCACAGCAGAGTGAACTTTAAAACATAAGGCAGAACTTGTCACTTGGCCTGTTAAAATCTTTCAGCAGGTTTCCATTTCAAAAAGCTTGTGTATTCTGCCGTCACTTCAGGCCCACCTGTCATTCCCTATCTTCATCTCCTGTGGCTATACTATTCGAGTCTCAGTCACATTGCCTTTCTTTCAGTCCCTCAAATACTTGAGTTCTTTTCTATCTCGGGGCTTTCTCTATGTGGTGTTCTGCCTGAAATGCTGTTCTCCTTACTCTGCCTGGATAGAGCTGCTCTTCCTTTAGGTTCTAGAGTTGATGTCGTGTCCCCAGACTAACTCCAGTCTTAAGTATGTCATCCTCATTATTTTCTCTCATGACAGTCTTGTTTTTTCAAGACACTTTGTACACTTTTTAATTATAAGTGCACTTGAATTTGTTTATTGCCTGTCTCATGGGCAAGAGTGATCTCTGTGATAGCAGAGACTGTTCAGGTGGCCACTGTGGACCCAATGCCTAGAACAGAGTCCACACAGAGTAGGCACAGACTTTAGATTGTGGCAAATGAATAACTGGGTGAATGTGTACATTGAATGATCATTTGTGGTGATCAAGAGGTTTTCTGGGTGAAACAGAGCAGGGTACAAAGACAATGCCAGAAAAATCCCAGGTGTTTGTTTTGGAAAACAATGGACCAGCAAGAAGAACCAAGGGAAGAGTGAGATAAGACCCAAGTGAGAATAAAGAAGTTAGCAAGGAGCAAGTGTAACTGAGGAATGGAAGACCCTTCAAGTCAGAAACCAGATTTCTCTGTTTATTTTTGTATCAATCCAAGATGGGGCACTTCATGAGTCCCAATACAAATTCAGCAAATGAAAAGGTGGTTGATGAAAGAACAGTGGTTATAGAGGGTTTTGAGGGTCCCAGTACAGTTGTAAGATTCCAAGACTCAAATTAAGCCAGAGCACACCCTACCTGGTTAAGGACTAAGGGGACTGGAAAACCAGAGGGAGAAAAGAATATAACTGATTTCTTAGGGTCCAGGATAATAGAGAGAAGGTTTTGGTTGGCAGGAGTATGGGAAAGAATAGCATGGAAGAGAGAACTAATTTTATCCCCATATTCTTTTTCCTTTTCTTCTTTTTAGTAATAGAATCCCAGTTTTACTTGGGCATATGAATTTCCTGCTAGAACCTACATTTTCCTGCCTCCCTTGCAGCTAAATATACTCATGTTACTAAGTTTTGGCCAGTATAATGCAAGTTGAAGTGATGTGTTATAGCACCTGATCCATGATTTTATAATGTAACAATGTCTCCTGCATTCTCACTTTCTCCTGCCCTGCTGTTGGGTTGTGGTGACATCTGGAGTAGCTGCCTTGGACCCGAACATAGAAGCCCCATGCTGAGGATGGAAGTGCTGAGCAGCCAGCCTCGGTCTCTGCATGACTTCACGGAGCAGAGTTTCCTATTCACCCAGTACCACTTCTTTATTTAATCCAATATATATATATTTTTAAAGCTGTGGTTTTCTTTTTTTTTTTTGAAGATGTTGGGGGTAGGAGTTTATTAATTAATTAATTAAGTTTTGCGTGTTGGGCCTTCGTTTCTGTGTGAGGGCTTTCTCTAGTTGCAGCAAGCGGGGGCCACTCTTCATCGCGGTGCACGGGCTAAGATGCTCCAGATGCGCAGGCTCAGTAGTTGTGGCTCACGGGTCTAGTTGCTCCTCGGCATGTGGGATCCTCCCAGACCAGGGCTCGAACCCGTGTCCCCTGCATTAGCAGGCAGATTCCCAACCACTGCGCCACCAGGGAAGCCCTCCAATGTATTTTTTAAGTTTAGAGCAGATTATCCTACTATATAATTAAAACAGCATGGTAGAACCAGAAAGAAAAAGTACACTTCTCAGGAACCAAGTAATGAAATGTCCTGGGCTAGGAAGGACTGAGTTTGTGGTACTCTGTGAAGACTTTACACAATTATAAATTTATCTATGAAACTAGACAAGGTAGTTGTGCTACAGGAATGTGATTAGCGTAACAATAATTAGCAGACCTCTGGGTAGTAGGTTCCTATACTCTAAATATCTAACTCAAATTGATTCACCTAATGGATGATTCATTCCCTAAATGGATGTGGAAGGACTGGGAGTGGGCTGAGTGAAAGACAGCAAAAGAAGATAGTTTCTTCAGTGACTGTAACCTTGGACTGCCTGATATTTCTAGATTACCCTGTAATGTGTGTGTTATCTGCACATCTAGGTGATAACTTTCTTGAGGGAGCATTAGGTCATGTTCATCTTTATGTCTTTCATGCATGAAATCCAGCATTCTGCACATGGTAAGCCTTCAGTGAAACATTGGTCAAATGATTCACCCCAAGTTATTTACTTCTGCTATGCACACTCCCTTGTTTCCTGGGTTAACCCCACTCCTGCTCTAGCCAAGCCATTCTTACATGGTGACACCCAAAGTAACAAAGGCAGACTGGAAGCCTTGGAATTTCCCTGTAAACTAAGAACCAAACTAGAATACAGGTATGGATTTGAAAACTGAGAAACCTCCAAGCTTTCAGAAATAGAAAGGGATGGAATTCACCTCAGTCTCTTCCCTACATAGTCTCCTTTGAAGAGGAAGGAAAGAACGTCAGAGCAGGTGAGTGAGACTCACAGACCAAGACATATACACAGACCAAGAGGCAGGCAAAGCAACAATATAGTCCACTTCCCCGAGCTGTCAATCTAACACCTTTCATCCCACATCAAATTCTTTTCCAATTGTTCCTCTTAAATTGCAATCCAAAACACACTGCAGATGTGATATCATTTTCCCTGATAACTGGACCCTCCGAGTTAATGACTTTCCTTCCTTCCAGCGCGGAAACAATTTCTTTTTGCTTAATGTAATAATCTATTATAGTCCTTTCCGTTCACCACTCTGACCCGAGCCCCAGTTTCAGAGGAGCTCAGCCTCTCCCATCCAGCTGCACACGGGAGCATTATTATTGGTATTATTCTGTTTTGTGGATTGTGGAGCAACAGTCCATGCCTGCCCACCCGATGATCTCCCATGGACATATTTTTTAATACCTAGGGGCTGCCAGGAGACAAAATCAGACAGGGTGGAGAAAAGTGATATATGATTGAGAGGGAAATAGAGAAACTGTGTCATGTTTAAATGCAGCCTACCCAGAAGTTCCCTGGTCTAGGGACAGAGCTTGGGAAATGTGCATACCTTCATTCTGTCCTTTACCTTTATCTGAGTCACTCATGGGCTCTGGGACCCTCTTTTCCTTTGGTGATCTGTACTTCTACCCAGAGGAAATTTAAAGCAGTTGTGAGCTAGCCATGATGGGCCCTGTCTGCCTTGAAGCAATTTGAACAGACTCCTGAGCAAGTGGGAAGAGCAGCTCTGGGAAAAGAAGGTGGGGGGCTCCTGTGAGAGAAATTTCCTGAAACCAGAAGCAGCCTTCAGTTCCACCACTGCTGACTCAGACGGAGGCTTAGTGCTTTCACCAACACAGTTGACAAATGGGAGCGAGGCTAATTTGGTGTCGTTTGTTTCCCATTTCCAAGCCCTCATTAAAATCATCTGCTCTGATTGTCTGGGGAAGTTATTTTTTGCACTTCCTTTCCCTTCGCTGTATCGGTACAATTTCAGAGGCAGCAGATTTCTGTGTGGAGGGGTCCAGACAGCTCTGTGGAGGGATACGGGGTGGCGGGGAGGGGCTTCATGAATAGCTGGGAGCAGAGCCAGATCTCTTGGCAGCCAGTGAGGTGGGAATCCCAGACCCTCCACTGTCCCCTGGACTGGGTCCCTGAAAAGCATTTGATTCTGGTGTTGAGGGAGTCCACCTCCCTGGAAAATTCATTTGATCAGAGAGTAAGGATGAAGGGAAGTCTTGATTCTGGGTATTATCATTGAAAAAGGATTCTCCAGGAAGGGAATGAAGAAGCCCAAAATAGATTTCAGTATTTTAATTCTCTCAGTCACTGGTACATGACATGGTTTAGCATGCATTGAGGTGATGAAAAGTCTGGCTGTTGGTTTAATCAACTTTTGCTGAGGACCTACTATGTGACAGACAGTATATAAGGTGATGGGGATACAAAGATCAGTGGAATATGGGGCCTAGCTCCTTGTCTATGTCTGTCTGTTTTCTCTCTGTTTTTATTAACTTAGAATGCTTGTCTCTGCAGCCATCTGAATTCCCTTATACCATTCTGGTTGGATTTAAGTTTTTCACTGTAAAATTTGTCTTCACTCATGCCTCTGGTCTTCCTCATCTCCTAGCATCTTAGGCAGAAGTTTGTTAGCTTAGATTTTGCTATTCCAAATCCAACCTCTGAGGTCTGCCCTTTGTCTAGTGCCCAGGCAGGCCAGCCTCACCCCCAGCCCACTTGAGTGGGACTCTTGAATACCAGTCCTAGAAAGGATTAGATGTAGGTCGGGAAACAGAATGCCCATGCATGCACAGATCATTGAAATTGGCAAGACAGCATGCCACAGAAGGACAGTGTGGGGCTCTTTACTGTCCACACTCTCAGTCACTGGTTCATTCCTTACCACTCAATCCTAGCCACAGATGGAAGCAGAACCAATGAGTTGCTCCTGCTCCGGCCAGAATCCCCAGGACCACAGCAGCAGCCTCCTTCACCGGCTCTCATCTAAGCCCCGTGACATGATTTGTCCCTGATTTCTATAACAGAACAAGAATACTTTATATGTTTTGCTACTTATTGCAATTTATTATGATGATCATAGTTAAACTATTTTTCATTACTATAAATTGCCACCTACTATGTGCCAAGCAGTGTTCTAGCAGTGAAAACATAAAAGTCGTCAAGATACAGCCACTGCCACTGGGAGGAATCTACCAAAAATAAAACATATGATGAATAACTCCTTTAGTTTCTTACTACACTGGAGGAGATATTTATATACAGGGCAGAGATTAATGAAAATGTCTTCCTCTCCCAACATCCTTTATCTTCATTCTGGTGTCTGCATCACACTGATGTGCCTTGCCTTTTCCTCTCTTCCCTATCAGTGCCAGCTCCCTCCTGTCCCAAAACAGAGATGTCTCTTGCATTCATTTGTATCTGCATGGTCTTCAAGCACTTCATGTTTTCACAATCAACAAATTTTAAAATCTTGGGAAAGGTTTTTAATTGGCTGAAATGCTGATTGCCATAACAACTGGCTAATGAACCATCTGGTGGCACATTTAATATTTATTTATGAATTAAACTGCCATGTACTATGACATCTAGTTTCCTCTCAAGGACAGCATGGGGGCCATCTTTTGAGAATGCAAGTTCCCTGCAGGGGATTGCTTAATGTGTCTCCAAAAATGCAGGAGGAAGGCCAAAGCAGGAAATTACTTTCCACTTCAGGGTAGTTATGAACTTTTGTCAAGTGGAGAAAATCGTAATCATAGGCAATGGACAGGGAAACCGAGACAGGAGAGGATGGAAAAGGGTTCCAAGGTTTGGGTGTTGACCCTCCCTATACTCTGTAATTTAATATATAAAGAACTCTCAATGATAATTTACAGACCACAGGAATTTGTTCTCCTTGAATTTAAGTAAATTTCCCAGTCTCTAGCTGTGATTATCAGAACAGAATTTGGAGACACTGAAATTACAGGAAAGCAGTAATAGTGGCTTAGGACAAGAATCTATCAGCTGATCTTGAAGATTTTATTTCCAAGTTGGTACCAGTCACTGACTTTCCAACCTACAGTGTAATTTTAGGTGATCAGAGACCCTCTGAGTATCTGACTAGAGCTATAGACCTTTCCTAGAAAAATACATATATGCATATTTACACAAAATTTAATTACCCATACGCATTTGCTTGTACCTCAATTCCAGTTTTTGAAAATTCCAGGCTGAGACTCCTGAGTCATCCTGATGAGTGTTTTTAGTATCCATAGTCAATTGAATAAGATCAGTACCTTTTTTTCATAGCCACTAGGTGCCATATCCCTAGATGAAGTTAGCAAATGTTAAGTCTAGCACCATGATTGGGTCAGAGGAGGCACTCAGTATCAATGGTTGAGGGGCTCAGACAGATAATACTTTTTCTTCACCTGATTTTTCAACCAAGTGAAGGGTAGAGACAGGTAAGTAGAGACCAAAATATCAGCTTTATTATTTACTATAGAATTGTTAGAAAATGTGACTTAGGCTTCCTAAAATTGAACCCCAGAATTAAGAACACTTTCTTCTGAGACATAGACTATTCTTCAAAGAGACAGTCCTTCCCCATAGGGGAGGTCCCTGTAAAGCACATCCTACAGACATATAGATCCCAAAAAGAGGGGATGGAGAAGGGATCTGAGGAGTGTTATGCTAATGGATATCACTCCAAATGGAGAGGAACACCAGGAATGGAGAACAAGTATTGTCTTCTTGTAGTCAATTTATTTCTCTAATTTTCCTCCCTTTTCTGGAGAAATCAAAAGCAGTTTCTTCTTACAAAAAGATTAGGAACTTCCCCTTTAAAAGTACTCAAGACCTACAAGCTGGGAAGCCAAGGTATGTTGGAAGGAGTGTCGAATTTGGAGGCAGGCAGACCTGAATGCAGACTCTAGTTCTACTTCTTATTAACATTGTGACCTTGAATAATTAACTTCTTTCAGGCTTAGCAGCCTTGAGCAAAATCTTATGCAGACAAAATCTGTAAATATTTTCATATGTAGAAGGAACTAAAATGGCCACTTATCTTCATCTATTCCTATTCAAAGTGAGTTTTTGTGTGTGTGGTAGTGATGGTGGGGGGAGGAAGAGTTAAAAACCAAAGCATTTGAAAGGGAGAAAGACTGGCTTAAAGGGTGGAGGCAATGTCAGGAGGGACCAAAACCCTTCACCGGATCAGGGTATGAGAAGAATGCTACACAAGAGATTTGGAAGCTGACCAAAGAGATTCTTAGTAGAAAACATTAGGAAAATGACTGAGTTTTGGAAAAAAAAGAAAAAGAAAAAAAAGCACACACATATACAAAAACAAAACACAACAGAAATTAGTGTACTGAGGAGATGGAAGCAAACCAGATGGGCCATAAGGGTCTCCTCCTTTTGTGCTGAGGTAGGTTTTGACTATGTGTGCGTTTTGGACTTTGTTCATTGGTTTCTAGTTTTGTTTGCTCTAGGAAATACTTGAAAAGAATATAAACAAAAAGGGGGAAAAAATCCCTATGCTTACTAGCTGCCTTAAAATTATCCTCTAGGCCTCAACCAAACCGGACAATGAGGAATTCTCATCTCCTTAGAACTTTCCTTTCTCTCTCCCTCTTTTAATCCTTCTCTCCTTCCCTCCCTCCTTTCTTCCTTCCTTTCCTTCTTTCCTCTCTCTCTTCCTCCTTCCTTCCTCCCTCCCTCTCTCTCTCTCTCTTCCTTCCTTTCTTTCCTCTTTCCTTCCTTCCTTTCTTTCTTTCTTCCTTCTTTCCTTCCTTTCTTCTTTCTTTCTTTCTTTCTTTCTTTCTTTCTTTCTCTCCCTACACTCACACACACACACACACAAGCAATAATGAAAAAGAAGACACAGGCAAATAAGATGTCCTCTGTCTGTCTCAGGGGGCCAGGCTCTTGCCCTGTGTAATCTCCCTCTTTGCTGTCATCAGAAGTCTTCCTCATCCCCTAAAGAATCATACCTCCTCTGTTAGCTTACAGCGGAATAAATAAAGGTGTATAATTTCTTAAAGAGAATCCTGGGCATTTGCATGTACCAATCAGCAGAGAGAACTCCCTCCCTGAATTGAAGGGGATGAGGCTTCAGTTTGATGGGAATTGGATATATTTTTAGTTTGTGGTGGGGGAAGGGAGTAACCAGAAAATCTCCATGAATATGAAAAAGAGGACTAATTGCTCTCTTCAAAAACTAATCATTCTAAATTTTACAAGCTGAATTATAAAACCTGACACACTTATTTTTCTCTTTTATTATATTTGTAAGAATCGCTCTTTCTGCAAAGAAAATCAAATCCTATTTTATCGGTTGCCGCCATCTCCCCTTCTTTTGCTCCTGACACCGTTTTTCCCTCCCCTTTTGCTGAACGCTGCAGCATTGCCATGTGTATTAATTGCCCTGTGAAATGCACTTGAAGTCATTAGAATTCCCCATTCAAAACTATTATCTTGTGCCATTATGCCTTTGCATTATATTTATTTAAATGTGCCTCTTCTGAATTAGCTCATTTTTAACAGCTAGCCATGCCTGAAATATTATTCCCATCCAAGCTGCTCTCATATCATTTTTCTCTCCTCTGTGGAAGAGATGACTGCACTCCAGCCTCCCATTCTGACAGGGGCAGCTTTGTTAGAAGGCAGAGGCTTCTTTTGTGTATCAGGCTTCCTTGAGAAGGGACCCCAAGGCTTAGGTTGATTTTGCAGTGAGGGAATCCCAGGGTCTGGGTAGGTATAGACTCCCAAGAGCAGGTTGCCTGCTACTTGTTGTACCTGTTCTTCATCTATTCTAGGGCATTGATTGAAGAAATAAAGAAGTCAAATCCAAGTTTCTAGTGTCTTCTTTGTCTTCTGCTCTTAACAGTCCAACGGTAATGTCAGTTGTCACTGGCAACTACCCAGAAGCCATTCAATATCCACATGGCCATCCTGCCCTGGGGCAGAGGGATGAATTATAGGGCCAATCAATTCCTCTCCCAGACCTGAGTTTCTCAAAGTGGCTAAAGAAGTTCTGATACCACCTTGACACTGAAATTTCTCTTTCTCTACTAAGACTAAACTGATGTCCCCACTTATCAAATGGTCCCTTCAATTGTCCACTAGAGAATTGGCTTCCATTCTCATCTTGTTTCCATTCAGAGCAAATACACACACACACACACACACACACACACACACACACACACATATATGTATATTTATCTCAATAGCTGAGCTTAGAATTTATTATCCTCATAAGTTCATTTCCCAGATAGAATTCCACTGGATCAATTTTGCTGCCAAGCTCTCTATGCCACATTTGCAGGAAGCACAATACCATCAACTTAGTACTTCCCTAAGTGTGGTGTCATAGATGTCTCATTATATTCTTATTGTACCACTTTGAGGTAAGAGATATATAGACCCCAGGCTGAGCAGTTGCAGCTTGTCTCCTGCTGATGCTTCTAGATGGATACCAGTGGGAGCATTGGGCCCCAATTGGGTGCATTCTTGTGTATTTCCCAACCCAACACATGCACAGAGAAGGCCCTCAGTCTAGGGGAAAGACAAAAGGAGGGAGAAGATGCCAGGTGGAATCCATCTTGGTTAAGAGGTGTGCCCACACCAGGACCAAATATGGAGATGATTAACCAGAAAAAAAAAAAAAAAAAAAAAACACTGGAAAACTGTCCTTGTGTAAGCAACCTAAGCTGCCCCTATTGTGGGCAACTCACTCCGAGCTCACTTGTGTGCTCTTCCACACTTATTTTGTTTTGTCCACATGTACTTTGCTTCTTCCACATGTACTTTGCTTCTAATAAATGCTTTTATCTTTTTCATAATCTTGGTTCCTTTTGCTGAATTCTTTCTTCAAAGAAAACAAGAGCCGAGGTCCTTCCTCCAGCTTTCCACTGCCAGAATCAATTTTATTTATGATGAAACTGGAATAAAGAGACTTGACTAAGGCTGCTCAGCTAGTGAGCGGTGGAGAATGGATTTGAGCTTAAGTTTCTTCTGGATCTTTTGTTCTTCCAAAAACATCAAACTGTTACAGTGGAAATAAAATCTATGTGTTGACATAAATATTAACAGAGAAAATCAAGAAGGACATTCTGGACTAAGGTTGGTCAGAAATTTGACCTGGGCATGAGGAGAACTGCTCAATGATACAAGGAGCAGAAAAAAATTGTCTTTCATCTGTAGAAACAGGGAGTTCAGATGTCAACACCCTTAGACATTCTTGCAAAGCTTCAATAAGGCAAACGGGCAAAAACCTTTGTGAACTATAATGAAAGTTTCACGAGCGCAGGAATGTTTACTGTTTTGTTGCCTGATGAATTCTAACTACCTAGGAAGATGCCTGACACATAATAAATTCTTTAAATTTTTAAAACATCTTGGATTGAATGAGTGTGTGACATTATTATTATTGTCAATGCTCTTGGAGGTGCCCTTGCTGTTACTGTTATTAGCAAAGCACTGGACACATGAGCTGAGCCAGGCTCTGGAGCATCTCAAAATCTGAGAGTCTAGTCTATCCACCAACATCTTTGTGAAATGACCCCGAACACCTCTCCCCTAATTACAATGGACAGATTATTCAGCAGAGGAAGGGGCTCTATAATCACTCTGGGGTATCCAAGACTAAGAAGGAGCAAGACCAATTCAAAGAAAGAGATGAGAAACCTTTAGATCTTTTATTAACCCTTAATATCTCCTGCTTCATTCTGTTTGCCTAGACAGCAGGGACTTATACCAGACTTCCTGAATTTTGAGAAGCAAGGTAAGTGACTGGGATGGTCAGGGAATTGACTGAAATTCCCAAAGTAGGAAAGGGCTAAATGTATGTGTGAGCCTTGACACATAGGCTCTGGGTTAATGAATGGGCTCTCTGCTTGCCCTGATGGGGTTAGAAGCCGGCTGAGACATAGGAAAATGGGGTTGAGAGTATGCTGCATGTTACAGCCAGTTTACCTTATAACCCCAGCACTAACGAACACAATACATCTAGTTTAGTTCTACCTCTGGCTTGGATTTCTTTGTTTGTTTTTGCTAGGGGATGATACAGAAAACAAGACAGACTCTTCAGGGGTTATATCCAGCTTAATTTCCTCTGAAGGACTCAACTGACACAAGCGGCAGCCTCTTCCTTGAGCAGAGGGAAGGTCTCTTCCCAACCTTCATGTGAGGAGTCCATGGGTGCCCACTGCAGGGTGCTCAGAAGAGGAGCCCTGTTGGTGCCACAAGGTTTGCACTCTTATCTGGCTTGAATCTCAGAAAACTTCCTGTCTGGCCCTATCCCTTAGAACAGAGATAATTTTTTTCCCTTATAAGTATATTTTTTCTCTAACAAGTAACAGCCAGAAAAAGCAAACACATCCCTAGTTCACTATTTCAGCCCACAAGTCAAGACCTCCGTTAACAATGCCTCCTCTCTCACACGACCAAATGGCCCAAGATTGCTTCTCTTTCAGAGAATGTCCTGTGATTGCACAGCCTGCTGAGGGCTGCTGTCCTTGAATGTCCAAGTACCGGAAGACCCTGTAGGGTGTGATGAAAGTAGGATTGGGCTAGGGTGACAGTAGGGAATGGTAGATAAGACTAGACATATTTCCTTACCTACGAGGGGCTGGGCAAGCAGTTGGGGTAGAACACTTTTTTTTTTTTTTTCACTTTTCAAATACTTTTTTTTCATCCTACTATCAGATGACCCTATTCATGAATTCACTTTCCCCCTGAAGACTATTGAATATTTAAACCTGGGACCTGAGATGTGCCCAGTGATTCCATAGCGGGGTGATATCCGGCTTAATTTCCTCTTACAAGACTCTTCTGACAGGGCCAGCAGCCTCTTCTGTATTTTGGGATGGCCCCATCGGTCACTGCCACATGGATACAGCAGCCCTTCCCTGCCAACACCAGTCCATGTCAATTCTGCCTCGTCCCTGCCGGCCAAAACGGTTTGATTTGCTCATTTGTTGAGGGAATATTTGGAGATGAATTTGCAGGTGGTAGAAACCCTCTCCTAACTCAAAAACATTAATGAAAAATCGGTTCCAAACACTGATCCAATCCTTGTGCAAGGGTTGGGGTGTAAGACCGGGCACGGACATGTCTCTTTTAAGTCTTTAAGTCTCCTTAGATTTTCCTGGGGTTGGTAGATGGGTGATTTCAAGTGGTAAATTACGTGTGGAGAGCCGGGGTTCAAGCTCCTAATTAATTTCTCGCTTGTCGAGTGCTTTTGTTGAAGAAACCTTTATTAAGGCTGATCATCTCCTCATCTTTAAAACAGAGATAATGATTATATCAGAATTCACAGGGCTGATGTGAGAATTAAATGTGATAATATTTGTAAAAGTGTTTTATACAACATTATAAGTGTAAGACATATTATTCGTGCTGACGGGAGGCAGATATCTTGATAGGAAATCTCTGGAGGTTGCTCCCAACATAAACTTACTGATTCTTCCGGGCATTTAGTCAGAGTTGAGATAAATGGCTGCAGCTGCTGTCCTTAACGACTGGCCCTTTTTGCTGTCGGCTGCTGATCATCCAAGAGGCCACTAGGTGGCACCTCCTTTTAAAATCTCTCCTCACAAGTGAATCCGGATCTTTTCAGAAACAAAAATCATTAGAGAGGGATTTAGTCAACACTGGGGGAGTTTGGAGTACTGTCTCCTCCATGATGACAGAAGCCCTTTGCAAGGATTAAAAGGACTCGAATTAAGAAAATGCATAAATTAAATACACCACCCTTTCTTGCTTGTTCCCAGCTACCTCTCAGTAATCAGAACATGAGTGGATTTTCATCCCTGTTCGTTAAGATCCGTCCAGAAAAAAACCGTTGAACTATTCTGAGGGGTCTGGGAGGAAAAGCCAGTAGCTGTTTTCTGAACTCTTTAGGAAAGTGAGTGGTTTGAGGCAGTACCTGCAAAGTCCCTTTCTTCATCCACAACTGGAAATGTGTCTAACCCCACCGTCAGCACCCTCTGCATCGGAAAGCTCCTTCTCAGATTTCCTCAGATCGTGCTGCTAGCCTGAGTCCAGAACAAACCATTTAGTAAAAAGACCATTGAGCTCTAGGAGTTTTCACTCAGACAAAAGAGGCTTTCAAGAGGCTACAGAAACACTGAGTTGAGGGTGGGAATACTGAGGCTGTAGTCTAGGCGGTCCATACACCAGCTGCACGGTCTTGGCTAAAGTCACCTGCCCTCTCTGCATCTGTTTTGTTACCTATCAAATAAAGGATTTGATTAAAGAGTTTGTTGATATCCCCTTCGGAGGTCCAAACTGTCTGAAGTCACATAGTTACATGGATAGGTTATGTATCCGATACATACCATTGAGATGCGTCTACTTGTTCCCTTGTCAGGGAATTTGACAAAGACTCTTGTCAGTTTAAGAAACATGCAACCATTTATTTACTAAAGTATGCTCTTCCCAAGATGTTCACATACAGCCACTGATTTTCTCCTCCCGGGACTCTTAGAATGGTTCAGTGGCTTTTCTGCACAGATTACAATGGACAAGGATGAAAATCCACTCAAGTTCTTACTATTACTGCAAGGTAATTAGAAACAAGCAAGAAGGGGTGGTGTGTTCATTTAGGTGTGCTTCTCAAATCCAGGAGACCTCAACTTCCCTGGTGGTCCAGTGGTTAAGACTCCATACTTCCACTGCAGGGGGCTCTGTACTTGTGATTCATTAGTAAATACAGCTGACTGACTGACAACAATTAGAGAAAAAAAGACTTCATCTAGATAAAAGTCCTGGAATACTCATAGTTAGCCTAACATTAATAACAAGAAAAATAATAGCTAATATTTATTAAACATTAGGAGGTAAGTAAAAAAAAAAACAGAGATTTTTGTCTACTTGCCAATTGCTATATCCCAGAGTATTGAATAATGTTTGGGACATAGAAAGCACTCGATAAATACTTGTTTAATAAATAAATGAAGGAAGACTCACTATGGGCTTTCTTTTACAGATTGTCTCAAGAGGTGTTACTATTATTTCCATCCATGTTAGGAAAGAGAGAACGGAAGCTTAGAAAACATAAGTTACTTGCCAAGTTCTCACAGCTAGCATGGGCAGTACTGGACTTCATCATCTTGTCTGGTTCCAAAATCCCCCTTAAAGTTAAATAGTCTCTGAAAACACTTCATTATTTCCTTTGATTACTCATCTGAGGCAAGAATATGTACTGTTTTTTATTATCCATTAATAGATTTTTTTTCTATCGAGAGAAAAGGGCAGGGAAAGATGCTCCTCTGGTTCCCCAGATATGCATAGTGAAGAGGTCAAACCTTCTATTTCGCTGCAAAGGAAGTCTCAGCACAAGTCAGTTTGCAAGTTTTTACACTAGGTGGCGAAAAGCAGGTTAGCATGTCTCATTAAGGGTATGTACTAGGATTAATCATGGATTAAATGCTTATTTAGTAGGTATGAGTTGAAGAATGGAGAGGGGACCACAGGAGGCATGCATAAGAGAAAGAATTTTGGCCTAAAAAAAAAGGGATTGGAAAGAGGCCATGAATGGGAGGACCTGGCACATGATTAGTTTTCTCTCTACAATTCATATATTGGTTCCATGGATATTTGTTGACCATCTACTTTGTGTTATCCACTATTCCTAGTGCTGAGGATACAGCAACGAACAAGACAATATCCCTGCCCTTATTACAGAATTTGGGTGCTACTAGAACACCATGGATCTGGGCAAACTCACATATTTCTCTCAGCCCTGCTAACAAAGGTTAAGGGCACCCTCCTGAAGGGTTTTCAGGGATCTTCCCAAATCTGAAAACAAAAAAAAGCATGAATTGGGTTCTGCCCTTTTATTTCCAATACTTTAAAATAACTCCAAGAAATTATATACACCTTGATTTTATTTTACCATTTTGTTTTTCTAATCTTTCATAGGATGGAGAAAATAGACCCTGTGAAGCTCACACGCTCAAACCAAATCAGATATTCTTAGACTCCCTTTTATTAGAGTTCACTTGCACACAAGGAGAGTCATCTTGTGCTCATTGCCAACACTAATCAAAAAACTGTAAACCTGATGTTGAAGGAGACCTTAGAGATGATGGATTTTAACTTTCCTGTATTACAAATGAGTCCACCGAAGCCTAGAGAAGGAACAGGAGTACTTTATCAAGGCCACAGAGACAGTTTGAGTAATAGGCCCGACCTTAGGTCTCTTATTACCTAATCCACGATGACACAATTGCAAGACTCCCAGTGGAGATGCAAAGACCAGGAAGAAACTTTACCGGAAGAAACCAGTGTAAATGTTCTCAAGGACACTGGATGCTAACTGTATGATTTCCACAGCTTAAACTGATCTTCCCATGAAAATAGTCAGTATGTTCATGGCATCCCTTTCCAGAGGTCTCTGCATCACATCCAGCAGGACTTTCGATCCCAAATATGCCAGTATGTACTTACTGTCCTTGCTACATGTCTAGGCCTTTAGCATAATTTCCAGGAGGGTCTTAAAGTCTCTAGCCTCGCCATACTTGGACTAAATTAATCTCAACAGCCCACAATCTAGTCATTCTCCTTCTTCACACCTATAAAGTCACTATTTTGTGTCTCAGATTAAACCCAGCCTTCAGACTCTTCAGACTCTCAAAGGACTGGCTCAGTGTAAGTAGCCATGGTTTACTGACTTTCTGTAATGTATAAGACACTCCGTTACCTCTAATTTGCCCCCAAGCCCTATGAGTTCAGTGTGATAGCTATGGGTGTTGTTGGCCAAGTGTATCCAATACTTCTCCTTCTGAATACAGTGTAAGAAAGATTGTACTTTCCTGAATCCCTTGAAGAAAAACATGCCCAATTTGAAAGGAAGAGCAAGCACAGATTCACAGGGCACCCCCAGGATGGTCATGAAGCATGAGAGGAATAGAAACCTTTTCTAAGAGATTCAAGGGGTTGTTTGTTATTGCAGTATAACCTAGACTGACTAATACAGCTGCTCTTATTAACCTCATTTTACAACAGGACACTGAGACTCAGAAAAGTAATGTAATTTTCCCAAGTTTTTACATCTAGTAATTAATAGAGCAAGGATTCAACTTAAAGCCCTGGTGTCTGATTTGAAATCTTCTAATCTTTCCACTGCAAAGGGATGTCTACCCATCTGGCCTGGGCTTCACAACTGGCCTCTCTGTCTTCAGTCTTTTACGTTTTCCAATATGCTTTACTAAAATGTTTTTACATTCTTTACTAAAATGTCTTTCCTAAGTGTCACTGTGACCATGTTTTTACTGACTCAAAAACCTTTATATTGCCTCTAAAAGGAATGGAAAGAAAACACTAGGAAGTTTGAAACAAGGTCCTTCCTCTCAAACAATGGCTTGCTGCTGCTTCTACTGCCAGGGCTCTGACATCACAAATACGGTGCTTTAATCAGGATGAGCCAAGAAAAGGAATAGGATAGGACTGGACTGTAGATTCCCTTGCCTTCTGACTCCAGGGATTCTGTGGATAAACCAGATCTTTTGGAGTCACTTTTATTTTCTATGCCCAAACTCACTCCTCAGAGTGTATCAGGAGAAGCCATTTCCACCTCATTGTAAGAGAGATAATTCTGTAGCTTTCTAAAAACCTGTAAGAATGTTCCTCTTCTTTCTTTCTCTCCTTTCTATTTCCCATGGGTCCAGGTCTCACCTGCAAAGGAGTTCCAAGAAGGCAGACCAAATCCACTCAGAAAGAGTCCACTGCCTACCTTAGGTCAGGTTCTGATTTCCCATGGTGCTCGTGTGCTCCCTCGAAATATTTCTCGGCATTGATATTTACAGAAAAATAATAAACAAAATCCACATTGGCGCACATATTGATCCCTAGATTTCACTGACATTTACGAATAAATGATGGATTGCCTTTTTTGTGAGTCTGGCTGAACTGACCTATATGGCCCGTTCATAATTTACTTTTGATTAAAGGAGTGCTTCAACATCAAGATTCTGTTTGGGAGCACCAGGCAGGATCGATACGTCTATGACACAACTTTCAAACAATGTACTCTGAGCAAGAAGTCTCTGCAGTCAGTTCATCTCAGATTTAGTGGGGGTCAGGGGTGAGGGGGAAGGAAAGGCCTAGAATTTCTGAGAGTTTGGCATGGAGCACTGTTTGGAGTTTAAATACAGAGTGGCTCTGCTTTTTGTAGCTTTAGGAGGGAGCCTCTGATTGCTGGGATCCAGCTTGCGGGTCAGTTGGTGGTCATGTCCTCTCAGTTACTTCCTCCAACTGTGCCTGCGGAAGGCCCTCTTCAAGATTGCAGACTGCTGACTTCTTTGTGTCCTCACACGGTGGAAGGGGTCTCTTTTATAAATACACTAATCCAATTCATGAGGACTCCACCCTCACAATCTAAGCACAATCCAAATGCCTTATCTCCTGATACCATCACAATGAGCATTGGATTTCAACATATAAAATGGGGGGGAGATACAGTTATTTAGGCTATCACATATCTTTTCATTTCATGTCATGTTTACAACAAGCCTCTGAGGGAGATAATGTCATTATCCCCATTTTCCAGATGAGAGAATGGAGGCTTTGAAAGGTACAACCACTTGCTCAAAGTAGCATAGCTGGTGACCGGCAGGCTCTGTGTTCAAGTGAGGTATGTCTCATTCATTCAGACTGCTATAACAAAATGCCATAGACTGAGTGGTTTATAAACAACAGACATTTATTTATTTTTTCTTCTCTTTTTGCTCAACCATTTTGCCTATTGCTACTTCCTTAGTAATAGAACAAACACTACGAAGGCAGGAGCCATGCTTTACCCACCACTGTAGCCCCAGAGCTTACACATTGTAAGTACACACTCAATAAATGTGTGTTGCTGTAGCTGAAGTTCAACGGAGCCCTGGTCTACCAAGTATTATTGTATTAGATTATACCTTGTACTTGGTTGAAGGGAGAGCAGGAAGAAGGGGTGGGAGAAGGCTAAAACCCAATCCACACTCCACTCACCAAGCAGAGCTCCTAGCTTGAGGCTACATCCATGTGAAAGAAGAGGCACGTTTTTCAAATTTGTACAAAGACGTCATACAGGTTAATGGTGGCCTTGATGGAGCTTCAGGTGATTCAGACAATTAGGAAGTCCCAGGGTGAACACACTGACAATTGCTAGAGGGATCAAGGTCCCAACTTGCCATTGCAGGATGGGTAATGAGGGGAAAGCCAAAGGAAAGCAACAGTAATGATTTAGTCTCCAAGGAAATGCTCTTTAACATCTGGAGTCAAAGGAAGTTTTCTGTCCCTTTTCCTGTACTTAACTCCCCATAATTTTTCTTCTTTGTGTTCTAATTTTTCTCTTTGTGTTCTACATGGTAGAACCCATACCCAAATCTTCCATCTCCTCTTGAGCCTTTTTCCATCCTTTCTACTGTCAACAAATACCTATCATGCCTCTGTTATGCACCAGGCACTGTAGTAGCACAAGACACAAAGAAAGATATTGAAAAGATAGATCTGGTCCCTGCCTTTGTGGAGCGTGCAATCTAGTTGTTGGGGAGGATGATGGAATAAAATAATTAACTGTAATACAAATATGCTTTTCAAGATAATAGTAACTACCAATAGTTACCGTTTATTGAAGGATTACCATACATAAGGTATTTAGGTGAGTACCTAATGAATTATCTCATTAGCCTTTATAAAACACAGTGAATTACGCATTATCTCCTTTCTTTAAGGACTTTGGTCCAGAAATCTCATCCTAAATGAGAAGATGAGAGGTAGTTCAGACTTTTTCTTCCCACTCACAATCACTTGGAAGTTTTGTACATTTCTTTGTATCTGTTTGAATTTAATGCCAACATATTTCCCTTATTCTCTTCTATCTCCAAAGGAAGCCTGATAAAA
Organism: Hyperoodon ampullatus; assembly: GCF_949752795.1. NCBI lineage: Eukaryota > Metazoa > Chordata > Mammalia > Artiodactyla > Ziphiidae > Hyperoodon > Hyperoodon ampullatus. The sequence continues at coordinate 146,323,458 of NC_136915.1, read as the reverse complement.
TTCAGCTTCCAAGACACTTTAATTTCCAAAAGTCACAGCATTTTTATTTCATGACTCTGCCCAGCTTCTCCCAGCATTTTCCCTTTGGGGCTTCAGCCATTGATGATCCTCCTCTTTAGTGCTGAGTTCCAGCCCCAGACATCCCTTCATTGTGTGTGACTCATATAGGACTTAGTAAGAAATAACCACAGTCCCTGCTCTCTAAAACAGAGCCATCCTTCTTTGGCATTCTGTAATTAATTGTGCACATATATCTATCATTAAAGTAGAATTTAGACTTCTATTAGCATGGTTTATGACTTTCTTTCTTGTAACTTCCATATGGAAATATCATTTCTTTGGGCTGAGCAAGAGAATGGACACTAGCATAATCTATATTCAATCTAACATGTGAACATAACACATAAACCTTTGTTATTTACATGTTACGGTCACTGTGCTACTCCATTGCCCACCTTAGTGGAAGAACTAGCATAGGTTACGGTCCTATATGAGAGTGTAGGAAGACTCTCACCTGAATGAGGTCCCTTAGTAAGGGGAGAATTAGAGAAGGAATACTACTGAATCGTATACCGTGTATCAGATTCTGTGTTAGGGATTTTATATATGCTATATTCTTTATTCGTTACCAAAAAAACTTGAGAGATATTATGGTTGCTATTTTTAAAATTTGAAAACTGAATCCCAGTGAGATTAAGCAGTTTGTCCAAGATGACCTGGTACTAGGGAAAGAGGCAGGATTCAGAATCAGGCCTAAAAGGCAATGAAACTCTCCCACTGCCTTCCCCCACATACTGTGCTGATTTATAGAAGACACCAGGAGAGCGTAGAGCTGGTGACCTATGCTTCTCAACATGTGGGAGACCAGTCCATTAGCTTCACCTGGACTTGCTAGAAATGCACATTCTTGAGTCCCATACCAGGCTATCTAGAGCAGAAACTCCAGGGGGTGGGGCCCAGGAATCCAATTTTATCAAGTCCTCCAGATAGACTAAACTTTGAGAATCATTGGCCTATCTCATTCTTTGAAGCTCAATGGATAATAATCATCATCGTTTGCATATCAAGTGAGAAGTAGGAAAATTCCTCTCTTGAAGTTGAAACTAGGTGAGCAGACTCTAGCTGGTTGAGAAATTTGAGCTAGGATGCTTTTATTTGTTTATTTATTTTAAATTTTATTTACCTATTTATTTATTTATTTGAAGTATAATTGACCTACAACACTATGTTAGTTCTAGGTACACAACATAGTGATTCGATATTCCTATACATAACAAAGTGATCACCACCATGTCTAGTTACCATCTGTCACCATACAGTTATTACAATATTATTTACTATGGCTCCCTGCTTTATTGATAGACTCGGCCTATGACTTGTTTTGGATAGTGGATCGGGAGTGGATATGAAATATGTACTCCTAAGCAGAAGGGTTAAATGCTCTTGGGTCATTGGTCTCAGGGTCTTCCACCATGACAGCAGTGTGTTTTGACAGTGGTCACTCCTTCAGCCTGGCTTCTGAATGAGAAGATAGGTGAAGATGAGCCCGGACAACTCATAGCCACTCACAGCCCTCATGGAACATGAAAATGAAAGAAAGCTTCCTGTTATCAGCCCCTTCAAAGCTGGGATTATTGCTGCAGCAAATGCTAACTAGTTCACACCCCCAAATTCCCATCTGCAGGGTTGGCTTTTGTCCCAGGCATTGAAACTTGCTAGGCCCTTGCCCCTGAATTCCATTCTCTCTGAGGTTTGCTTTTATAAAGCTCTACACCTAAATGGCAGCAGGTACTGTAAGTAAATGTGACCATAAAGAGGTAAAAGTTATAATGTTGTTTCAGAAAATTGTTGTTCTCATTACCTACCTTATTGCCATATGTTCTAATCTAAAGAACTACGATATGGGAAATTATGGTGACACAAAGATGAAGTGATGTTCTGGCTAACGATACGTCCAAATATTTATTCTCATTCCCTCCCCAGCGATACCCACATACATAATTGATGCCAGCTTCCTCAATTAGAAGTCCAAGGCATAAAGAAAATGAGGACGAGGCTGTTCACATTTCTGAAGGCTGACAAGGAAAGATTAAAATCTTTTATGAGTTCTCCCCCATCGTGTGTGGAATGTGGAACTCCCATATTTCATTTCTCAGGAAAAAACATTGTTTGCATTATTTGAAGAAAATCATTATGAATGCAACTAGTCAGCAGCCATGGTGGGCTCTCTTACATTACCATTTCTGAGTTATCTTTTGTACTTGGCCTTCTCTACATACTCTTTCATTTTTTAGAGATTGTGCATAAAGAGAGGGATAAAATGCAGCTGCTCTAGCACTATGTGTGCACCAGACACGGTAACATGGAAAAGCGTGTCTTGCAAAGTGGAGATAACTGGGGAATGTGAACGGGGGCCTCCTGGAGTAAAAGCACACCCATCAACACCTTCACTAAATTGAAGCCAAATCCCTTTACCCTCTTTCCCCACAGGTTCTCCCCTCACTCCTAATCTGAGAAAACTTTCAGGGCAAAGAAGTTAACCTAAACTGGCCTTTCACATGGTTTGGTCCTATTATATTAAGGAAAAAAATTGCCTTTTGGTGACGTCTGTGTCATGGTGCCAGCTAACAAGGATTAGGTCCACTATCAAAGAGAAATCATTGTGCCATTGTATGACAAGCAAATATATGCATTGGAGTCACACAGAACTGGCTTCAAATCACAGTTCTTCCACTAATGGCTGAGTAACCCAGAGAAAACTACGTAATCTTTCTGAACCTCAGTTACTACATGCATAAAATGAAGCAATAATTGAAAAAAAAAAACTACTTGTGAAGATTAATGTGTGTATGTAACTTAGGACATAATAAACATTCAGTAAATGTTATTTACTGAATTATCAATACTTTATAATATTACTTTGCATTAAAGGGGTTCTTGCTTTGTTGTTTTTGCTGTTGTTAAACAGAGAGAAAAACACTCTATAACCCCAGAGCATGTTATTTTAGTTTCAACCTTGGCACTGATCACATGGTAATACAACTATGAGCCTACCTGCCTCTTCCTTCAATGGTGATTCCCCAGAAGGCAGAAACAGTGTGATTATATATCACTGCATCTCCAGGGCCCAGTTAGCTGTGTCTGGAACATAGTGGTCACTCAGTAAATAACTGGTGAATGAATGAATGGATTTTCTCAATATACATTCCTAGGTAGAGTTGGAGGTGAAGCAGGTCTGATGGCAAATGTTATGCTCTTTTCATTACAGCTCACTGTGCCTGTCTTTCATTGCCCAGAGTTCTTATGTGGAAGAAGGAGGAGGCAGGTGGCATGTCCAAAGGGCATTGGATCTATTTCCCTCTTTCAAGTAGTTGACCATGCTACCCTCAAAGATCACCATGAAATCAAGTAAATTACAAATGCATGGCAATTGTGAGCTGGTTAGTTCTTGCTTCACCACTTCTTGAGAACTCATGAGGTAACCTGAGAGAAGTTATCTTTAGCTTCCTCCTTTTAAATCTAAGTCTTTGTAGTCCAAGTGGGATTCAGAGATGTTATGTTTTGCCCAAGATCACATATAAGCTGTGATTCAAATTCGAAAGGCCCATCTCTAAATTTTGCACTCCTTCTATCACACTGAGTAGCACATGGTGAGGCTACTATGTAGAGAACACTCTGTATAGGTAGGTAGTCAAAAAGAATTTGGGACTCACAGCCTATTAGATTGGAAAAATAACTCATAGTTCATCAGACCCAACCCCTCATTTTTCAAATTATGAAATAGATGCCCAGGGAGGGGAAGAAAGTTGTCCAAGGTCTCAAAGTTATGACTCTCAGTATAGGGCACATTTTTTTTTCTAAACAGAAGATTTTTTTGTTTGTTTGTTTGTTTGTTTTTATTTTTGGTTGTGTTGGGTCTTCGTTGCTGCACGTGGGCTTTCTCTAGTTGCAGCGAGCAGGGGCTACTCTTCATTGCGGTGCATGGGCTTCTCATTGTCCTGGTTTCTCTTGTTGCAGAACTAGGCACGTGGGCTTCAGTAGTTGCGGCATGCAGGCTCTAGAGTGCAGGCTCAGTAGTTGTGGCCCATGGGCTTAGTTGCTCCACGGCATGTAGGATCTTCCAGGGCCAGGGATCGAACCCGTGTGGTAGACAGATTCTTAACCACTGTGCCACCAGGGAAGACCCTATAGGGCACATTCTACTATATGAATTCATTTCCTGACCTGGTATCCTGAGCATCTTCTTCCTCACATTCAAGATGGCTTTTTATTCTGTTCCTTACTGAAACCAACAACCTACAGCATCTTCAGGAGAAGACAGACAGGTAACCCTTCTTTACCTACTGAATATCCTTAACATTTAAATAACAGTCTATAAAGTTTGTATGCATGGATTCAGCAAAATCAGTATTACACTTAGACACAGGTAAAGGGTATATATTTATCACTTCCTCATTATACTTTGCAAATAAGAAAAAGGGGAACTTGACATAATTTCTCCTTGTGTTTGAAAACAGACCTGCATACTCCTTAGACTTCACTTTTGGCTGTCTGCCTGGGCTCCCCACTCTCCCTTCTTGCCATGAGCTCAGTTCCTTTCCTGGGCTCAAGTTTCAGCTCCTAGCTCTGTGCAGGGCTGTCCATAACAAAATCCCAATAGATATTGATGCCAATGAATGGATAGATGGAAGATCCCTGTGTTATACTTGTGCACCCTGGAAGCCCAGTATCAGGTGTTACTTTTCACTCTTCAATGTCACCAAAGGAAATGAAGGCATTGCAGGCAGGGTTTTGCTGCTAATTTGGATTTTAGTGCAAAACACAGAAGAGCTTCCAGGTCATCTCTTCCTGGACCATTGTAGAGCCTGATGCACTGACGGGAGCAAACTCACTTCACGGCAGGTAAGGTCAGCATCTGAAACTGCTGAAAGAAGAAGCCTTAATGGGGTGGAGAAGGCATCCATTTGCAGCCTTATGATAGATGTTTTAAATATTCTAAGTATGTGAGTTTCATTAGTTCTAACTCAGAGAAAGTGTAACTCAGAGTTGCTGCAGTGTCTCCTGGCCAGACCCAAGTCAGCCTGGATATAATTTATACACATCCGCTGGGCTGTCTGTGCCAAGCATTGGCGTGTCTAGTTTATGTGCTCCAGTTGTGAGGACCTCAATATCTTTTTAATTAAAAAACAATTGATAGTGTTGAAGCTTTAAATTCTTTTTTGCTGAAGGGAAAACTTATGGAGAGTTTCAGTGTTGTAGATGGGATGTAGAAAATATTCTTGGCTGATGAGCAATTGTTTTTTGTTTTTTTTTTTTTAATCTCTGTATAACTGTTCCTAGACTTTATGGTTGTTTTCTTTAAAGGTGATATGGGTAACTTATTGCCAAGTTTGGCCCTATGTGGTTCTGCATCAAACAGCTTCAGCTGGGTAGTTTTCTCACTAGGTTGTAGAGCTGCTTAGATAATGGAAGGGAAGGAACACTCATGTGGGACTCTGAAGACTTGGGACCCTATGATAAACTGAGTCACTGAAGTCACTCATGCCTTCTCTTTATTAGAATTACATATCCACATCTTTGGCCATGTGACTTTGAAGTAATGTCCACTAGAATGAATGGAGTATATTTCTCTGACCCAGTGATTTTGGAGCTTAGCCCATGTGACCTGATTTAGCTGATGGAATGGGGGTGGAAGCTAAAGTTTTTCAGTTCTGGCTGTGGTGTCAAGAAGCATAACTTTTTTCTGCTTGCCCTCCTGCACACCTGTGCTCCACTGTAAGATGAACATTCCTCTGGCAGTTGTTAATACAGGGTGAGAGACATGTGGAACAGAGCTGGACCCAACCAGAAGCTTGGAGCCAAGCCCAGCAGAGCCCAGCCTGGATCAGCCTGGCCACAACTGACCTGTAGACATGTAAGCAAAAAATACATCCTTGTTGTTTTAAGCAACAGGGTTTTGGAGTGGATTGTTACAGAGCAGAAACTGACTAATAGACCTTATCCCAACCCTATCAATAGCCAGCTAATCCTAACTAAGTCACTTCTACTCTAGGTCTCAGTTTTCTCCTGTGTAAAATGTGAAGGTTAAGCCAGATGACCTCTAAAGTCTCTTAAAGTTTTCTTCAAATTCTAGAACTTAGTGTCTACAATGGATGACATGAATTCCTAGGAAATCTTTGCATAAGTGGATTCTATTATTTACTAAGGAGAACGGAACCAGAGAATGAGTTTTTGCTTATTGTTGTTATTTGTTCTCCCTCTAAAAGCAGGTTAAATTAAATGTGAAAATACAAATGCTACAATTTATAACATGATAATTAATGTATAAATATACATTCACAATCTGAATGAATGTATCTACCATGTTGGTTGTTAATTCCTCATCAGTGAATTGCTCTACTTAATAGAAATATTCCTTTCTACAACTAGAAATTCATAAACAATATATAAAACGTTTGTGTTTAAAAGAACACATCAAGTTTGGTCAAAATAAAAATCAGGGCCTCCCTGGTGGCGCAGTGGTTGAGAGTCCACCTGCCGATGCAGGGGACACGGGTTCGTGACCCGGTCCAGGAAGATCCCACATGCCACAGAGCGGCTGGGCCCGTGAGCATGGCCGCTGGGCCTGCGCGTCCGGAGCCTGTGCTCCGCCACGGGAGAGGCCACAACAGTGAGAGGCCCGCATACAAAAAAAAAATAAAAATAAAAAAAGTAAATAAAAATCATTCCTGCTTATGAAGACAATAGTAATTCTCATTTTGAGCTCCTATTAGGAGTTAGGAAATGTTCTAAACAATTGTATGTGTTACGTTATTTAATTCCCAAATAGTTTTTGAAAGACAATATTATTTTCATAGATGAGGTAACTGATGCTCCCAAAGTTTAAATGTCTAGCCTCGAATTACCATGTTGTAAAAATTAGAGGCAGAGATTTGAACTGAGGTCTGTCTAACTCCAGACCTGAAGCCTGGGTTTCAAGTAGTATTGCAACCTGCCTCAGAACACTCATCCCACTGTCAGCTGCAAGAGAGTGACCTCTGCCAGGTAACTAGCCAACCGTATAGTGACTAACTTGTGCCTATACATTACCTTCAAGACTTCTGAACATCTCTTCAAATATACATAATGGGTAAAAATTTTCACATCACAAACTCAAATGTGAAAAATAATGAACCTTTCTTTCTTCGAGCTGATCTTTATTTGTACATCAAGTCCCATTTCCACCTGATTAATTAAAAACACACACACACACACACATCTGGACATTTTTGTATGATCTCACAAAATTAGGACAAAACATTTTGGGTATAAACTCAGCCATATTAAGAGTTAATTCTTCTATCTCCTTTTCTACTCAGATGCCATCTAATATTTGGAAGAAAAGCAGGGCTTATGAGCATACAAGGGGTGAAAAGGTAAGAATGAGGGAGAAGCATCAGATACACCACTCACTGCCTTCCACTCTCTGCTGGTACATGATGCCACCAGCACTTTGGTCATTAGCTTTACTCCCCAGTGCATCTGCTGCTATTGTCCATGGTCCTGCAGTGACCTCTCTTTATCAGAACTCACAGGCACCTCTCTGTCCTAATCCTGACTAAAAGGCCCCTTTAAGTCCACCAGGTATCCTTCAAGCACTTCCACTCCTCTCCTGGGAGCTCAGAAAATTCTATATGCTTCATTTGCTACTTCTAACGAAACTTGGAAGGCTATTTCAGATCCAACTTTGATAGACACGCCACACCCCCTTTCTGCTTTACGACCGTGGCTCTGAACTGGCATGGGGCAATTCTCCCCCGAATCCTTGGACTTCACTAGCATGATGAAGCCTCACTCTTCTCTAGTCAGAGACCCCTTGGTTTTTCATGGCCCAGTGAGGAGCTGGCTGAACACTGTACCTCTTGTCAACTATCGTCTAATATCTCATCACGTCCTCCGTGATACTTGCCTACATCCTCTCTGCCCCTGCCAAACAACTTCCATCTTTATGTCTCCATGATTGGATAAAACGATTCTTCTTCTATTCTTTTTCCACACAGTTTGTGGCATGATTCCTTCAGGGCTTTACCTCTGATACTCAAAATGACCTGCATCTTGCAAAGCGGCAGCTATAATTTAGAAAATTCATCTTTTCTCTTTGTATTACCACTTTAATAATCTTAATCTTCACTGGGACAATGATGCCACTGATTAAATAGAGGGAGAATCCCAGTATGCTTTCTGGAGGTGAGGGGTGTGTGGGAGGTGGGGAGACTCTTAAGTAATATCTCAAAATAGTCATAGGCCGTAAAGAGATGCAGATGATAGTGAAAATAATAGACACTTAATTTCTGAGGCATCTCATTCATTCATTCAATAAATATTTGTTAAACACTTACTATTTGCCATCCTAAGTACAGCACATACAGTAATACACAAGGCAAACAAGGCCGCTACTTTCATAACACTTTTACATTCTAGTTGGGGGAGACAATGAACAAGCACACACATGTGTAAGGTAATTACATGTACACGGATAATAACTTTAAGAAAAGAACACATTGTTGATATGTGGGGAGCGGGGCAAGAGATGGGGCAGCTGATTTGGATCGGTTGAGTAGAGAAGGTATCTCTTAGTGTTCATATTTAAGTTGAAACCTGAATGATGACAAGGAGCCATCAATGCAAAGATCTGGGGCCAAACACTCCAGGGAGAAAGCACAGCAAGTGCGCAGGCCTGTAGCTCGGGAAGAGCTTGGGCTAGGAAGAAAATCAGAGATGTGTCTGGAGCATCATGAGTGAGAAGAGAGGAGGTGATGGATAGAAGAGGGAGTCAGGGGCCCAATTATGGTCTTGCTGACCACAGTAAAGAGCTTGAATCTTATTCTAAGAATAAGAGAGGTAGTCATTTTTAAGATTATAAGCAAAGAACCACCGAACCTGATTCACTTTTTTAAAACGTCATTTCAGCTGGGTAGAGAATAAACTATAGAAAGGCAGGAGTGGAAGCAGGGCGACTGTACTAAGGATTATTCAGGGCAAAGGCCACCTACATGCCTAGCTCCCCAGGCTGGCAATGTTCCATATTTCATCAGATACAAGGGAAGTCTAAATCACCTCCTCAAATAAACTTCCAATGAATGGTCACTAGGGTGTAGATAACTGAATTTCAGCAGCTTTTCCTGTTCCTCCGTTCTTTCCAACTGGAGTCCTTTGAAGGGAACCCAGGAAATGTGTGCTCTGCAGACACTGGTTAGAGACCACCATAAATCTAATTATTTTGTCTTATCTAAACTGGAGCTTTCCAAGGTTGGTGGTGGATGGTGGGTAGGGGTGGGGAACTCCTCTCCTTGCTTCATTGTTCCCCCTACAGCCTTTATCCTAGTGCTAGGCACATACCAGAGAATCAAAAAACATTTGTTGATTGAGGGATTCATTGATTCTGAGGGACTTGAGTACATTTGTAAATATCCTTTGAGGATCTTGCATCCCCTTGGAATAAAGCACCTCATGTTTTATTCAGTTCTTTCCCAATATGCAAATGTGCAGGTGCCCTGATGGCATATAGATAACATCATTACACATACACGCTCGCACTTGCACACCAAAGAAATGACTGCTCACATAGAAGACACAATTAAAGGAAGATTGTGTTTGAGAAATCTATTGGGGTTTAATGTAAGAATGATTGGATGTATCCACAGACACTGGCGGCCTGCTTCTGCAAGGCAGACTTCCCTGCAGACTTCATGAAATAAAATATTTAAGTTAGACGGCCTGATTCAGAACAATAAAGACTAGACAAAGAGCCGGAATGCTTTTGAGTTCTAGCTCTACAATTACTAGCTCTGTGCCCTTGAGCAAGTCACTTAAGCCAAACAAACTTCAGTTCCTGATCTGTAAAAATAAAACAAAAATATTTGCCTTAAATAACCTCTATGATGAGAATGAAGCATCAAGATCATGCCAATGGAAATGACTGGCAAACTATAAAGTGGAATGTGTCAGTGAGTTTCAAGCAGGCTTCACCACAGCCTCAGTCAAATTCTAAGAGCCCAACCCTTCAGAGCTAGAAAAAAATATGTCAGTGTTTTCAAAACTATGGAATCAGATCACTGGGTCCATTTCAAATTGCTATAAAAAGCATATAATTAACTTTCAGTATTTTACATTCCTTGACTATTCAGCAACAGCTGTTTCCATAGTTCTTCTGAGGTATTTGTGTTTTCCTCATATTTTATGCTTCTTATTTTTCAATAATTGGATGTCCGCACCTCTATCATCTAAGAATATGTTGATGCTTTTTGATACTATTTATGAAGATATAAGAAGTCACTGTCATTCCTTATTCATATTTCCTATATTATTTGATCTTCTTTATTTATTCCATTGTTTTAAAATATCAAGATTATAGGTAGGTGCCCCAGACCCAGATACCAATATATAACATCTCTTTAAAGGGTTGTTTCCTTTTTATTTTGAAAATTAAAGACTTTAAACAAAAAACAAAAAGAATATCTACAGCTTACTATCACTGCCATATTACAATGTAAGACCCTTTGAAATAAATTGAACATTGAATAAATTTGGCTTTATCAAAAATTCCTTTTTTTGATGTTTAACTTCGCTTCAATTAATATTTTGAATTTTATTTTATTTCATTTTTTATTTTTTTTGCAGTATGCGGGCCTCTCACTGTTGTGGCCTCTCCCGTTGTGGAGCACAGGCTCCGGACACGCAGGCTCAGCGGCCATGGCTCACAGGCCCAGCCGCTCCATGGCATGGGGGATCTTCCCGGACCGGGGCATAAACCCGTGTCCCCTGCATTGGCAGACGGACTCTCAACCACTGCGCCACCAGGGAAGCCCTGAATTTTATTTTTATAAAACAGTACATTTAACATGGTTTAACATTTAAAAGATAGAAAAGAGCATTTAGTCAAAATTCTCGCCACTTTGGTCCCTCAGCTATTTAGTTCCCATTCCATTAAGCAATTATTATCAGTTTCTGGTAAATACTTCTGGAGATTTTATGTACACACACATGTGTGTGTGTATGTGTTAGCTTCATTACACAAATGGTAGCAAAATGTATACACTATCCTACATCACTTCACTTTTCTCACTTAACCAATTATAGAAATCTCTCCATATCAGCCCATAAGGAGTTTCTTGTTCTTATTTATGGCTATGTGGTATTTCATTGTATGGATGCCCCATAATTTATTTAACCAGTTTCCTATTGATAGACTTGTAAGATGTTACCACTCATTCACTATTTAAAACAACCATCAATGAATAATCATGTGTAGTCACTATTTTACTCATGCACAAGTATATATTTAGATTACATTTCCAAGAGTGAAATTCCTTAGCACAAAAGTATGCTCAATACTGCTCAAATGCCCTTCATAGATGTAGCTCCAACTTATACTCTGCCCAAAAGCATGAGAATCTGTTTCCCCACACATTTTTCAGGACAGTAAGTTATAAAACATTTGTATATTTGACAATATGATCAGCAAAAAATGTCTTTTTATAGTTTTATCTCCAATTCTCTTAACATGAATGAAGTTGAGCACCTCTTCGCATGCCTAATAGCCAGTTGTATTTCCTTTCTCATGAACTGTACATTCATGTCTTTCATTCTTTTGAAATGTTGGTCTCTTTGTTATTGATTTATATTAATTCTTCATATATTAGGGAGATTGGCTTTCTGTCTAAGATAAGATTTGGAAGTATTTTTTTAAAGTTTGTCACAAAATTTTGATTGCATGTGGTGCTTTTGTCAAAAATAAACTTTTTTCTAATTTACTGTAATTTAAAATATCAGTCTTTCCTCAGTCTTGCCTGAGATTTGTGACATGGTTAGAAAGGACTTTCACACTTTGAGATTATAAAATAACTTTTTCCTTGGTTTCTTCTAGTACTTCCTTGGTTTTATTTTTTATCCTTAAGTCTCTGATCTATTTTCAATTTATCCTGGTATAAGACTTAAAGTATGAATACAACTTAATGTTTGTTTCCAGATAGTGACCGAGCTTTCCAGCAAAATTTATTGAATAATCCATCTTTTTCCACTGACTGGAAATGGAAATTTATCATATACTAAAGTAATATAAATCTTTAGGCCTACTTCTAGATTTCCAATTTTGTCCTTTGTTTGCCTGTTTATTCATGTACCAAGGCTAAAAATTTAATTATTGTAGCCTGGCAATATATTTTAATATCTGGTAATGCTAGTCTTTCTCCTTTTCATTTTTTTCCCATTTTCTTCCTTTCTTCATTTATTTTTCCATCTGAATTTCAGAATCAGCTTGTCTGCTTCCAGAAACAAATTTTTAACATTTTAAAAAATGAGATTATGTTAAATGTATAAATTGGGCTGAGGAATAGTTTATAGTCTTATGTTGTTGAGGCCTTTTATGTGAACACATTGGCAGGCCTATCACTTTGTGTAAGTTGCCACATGTCCTCAGCAGGATGTCTTACACACATACACATACACATGCACACAAACATACACATATTTCTATTAACTTTATTACTAGGTATTTTGTATTTTTTAAATCAACTGTAAATGAGTCTATTGGAGATTTAACTAGTTGTTTTTACATGAGGAAACCACTGATTTTTTCCTGTTCATCTCACTGAATTATCTTGTTTGTAATAGGTCTTAGTTATATCATATGCAAATAATGATAACTTTCCAAATTCCTTTCTAAGTTGTGTTCCTGTTGTATGAGGGTTTTGGCTAATACTTCCAGATGATATTGAAGAGCAGTGGTGATGCAGACATTCTTGTTCTATTCCTGACTCTAATGCTTTCTGTTAATGTTCCTAGTGTTTCCTTATTAAGCACAATACTGCCTTTGCAGCTGAGATATATTTCATTGCATTAAAGAAATTCCACCTATTTGTATTTTATGAACTCTTCCTTTTACTTTCTTTCCTTTTTGAAAAGAAAATCTAGAATGTAAAGTGCCTTTTTTTCAATATCTATGGAGAAGCCTATTCTTCTTTGTTTCATAAAAATGGTGAAATATATTTTCTAAGGACCATTTTTCTCTTCCTAAAATAAACCTCACTTTTTTGGAGTGGTTTATATTCTTAATTTATTTAGGATTTTTGCATCAATATTTTCACATGGGATTCATCTACAGCTTTATTTTTCTTCTCAATCCTTATCAAGTTTTTTTTTTTTTTTGCTTTATAACAAATTTAATCAGTTATACATATACATATGTTCCCATATCCCCTCCCTTTTGCGTCTCCCTCCCACCCTCCCTATCCCACCCCTCCAGGCGGTCACAAAGCACCGAGCTGATCTCCCTGTGCTATGCGGCTGCTTCCCACTAGCTATCTACCTTACGTTTGGTAGTGTATATATGTCCATGCCGCTCTTTCACTTTGTCACAGCTTAACCTTCCCCTTCCCCATATCCTCAAGTCCATTCTCTAGTAGGTCTGTGTCTTTATTCCTGTCTTACCCCTATGTTCTTCATGACATTTTTTTTTCTTAAATTCCATATATATGTGTCAGCATACAGTATTTGTCTTTCTCTTTCTGACTTACTTCACTCTGTATGACAGACTCTAGGTCCATGCACCTCATTACAAATAGCTCAATTTCATTTCTTTTTATGGCTGAGTAATATTCCATTGTATATATGTGCCACATCTTCTTTACCCATTCATCCGATGATGGACACTTAGGTTGTTTCCATCTCTGGGCTATTGTAAATAGGGCTGCTATGAACATTTTGGTACATGTCTCTTTTTGAATTATGGTTTTCTCAGGGTATATGCCCAGTAGTGGGATTGCTGGGTCATATGGTAGTTCTATTTGTAGTTTTTTAAGGAACCTCCATACCGTTCTCCATAGTGGCTGTACCAATTCACATTCCCACCAGCAGTGCAAGAGTGTTCCCTTTTTTCCACACCCTCTCCAGCATTTATTGTTTCTAGATTTTTTGATGATGGCCATTCTGACTGGTGTGAGGTGATATCTCATTGTAGTTTTGATTTGCATTTCTCTAATGAGTAAAGATGTTGAGCATCCTTTCATGTGTTTGTTGGCAGTCTGTATATCTTCTGTGGAGAAAGGTCTATTTAGGTCTTCTGCCCATTTTTGGATTGGGCTGTTTGTTTTTTTGTTATTGAGCTGCATGAGCTGCTTATAAATTTTGGAGATTAATCCTTTGTCAGTTGCTTCATTTGCAAATATTTTCTCCCATTCTGAGGGTTGTCTTTTGGTCTTGTTTATGGTTTCCTTTGCTGTGCAAAAGCTTTTAAGCTTCATTAGGTCCATTTGTTTATTTTTGTTTTTATTTCCATTTCTCTAGGAGGTGGGTCAAAAAGGATCTTGCTGTGATTTATGTCATAGAGTGTTCTGCCTATGTTTTCCTCTAAGAGTTTGATAGTGTCTGGCCTTACATTTAGGTCTTTAATCCATTTTGAGCTTATTTTTGTGTATGGTGTTAAGGAATGATCTAATCTCATACTTTTACATGTCCCTGTCCAGTTTTCCCAGCACCACTTATTGAAGAGACTGTCCTTTCTCCACTGTACATTCCTGCCTCCTTTATCAAAGATAAGGTGACCATATGTCCGTGGGTTTATCTCTGGGCTTTCTATCCTGTTCCATTGATCTATCTTTCTGTTTTTGTGCCAGTACCATACTGTCTTGATTACTGTAGCTTTGTAGTATAGTCTGAAGTCAGGGAGCCTGATTCCTCCAGCTCCAGTTTTCATTCTCAAGATTGCTTTGGCTATTCGGGGTCTTTTGTTTTTCCAAACAAATTTTGAAATTTTTTGCTCTAGTTCTGTGAAAAATGCCAGTGGTAGTTTGATAGGGATTGCATTGAATCTGTAGATTGCTTTGGGTAGTAGAGTCATTTTCACAATGTTGATTCTTCCAATCCAAGAACATGGTACATCTCTCCATCTATTTGTATCATCTTTAATTTCTTTCATCAGTGTCTTATAATTTTCTGCATACAGGTCTTTTGTCTCCTTAGGTAGGTTTATTCCTAGATATTTTATTCTTTTTGTTGCAATGGTAAATGGGAGTGTTTTCTTGATTTCACTTTCAGATTTTTCATCATTAGTGCACAGGAATGCCAGAGATTTCTGTGCATGAATTTTGTATCCTGCAACTTTACCAAATTCATTGATTAGCTCTAGTAGTTTTCTGGTAGCATCTTTAGGATTCTCTATGTATAGTATCATGTCATCTGCAAACAGTGACAGCTTTACTTCTTATTTTCCGATTTGGATTCCTTTTATTTCCTTTTCTTCTCTGATTGCTGTGGCTAAAACTTCCAAAACTAGGTTGAATAAGAGTGGTGAGGGTGGGAAACCTTGTCTTGTTCCTGATCTCAGTGGAAATGGTTTCAGTTTTTCACCATTGAGGATGATGCTGGCTGTGGGTTTGTCATATATGGCCTTTATTATGTTGAGGAAAGTTCCCTCTATGCCTACTTTCTGCAGGGTTTTTATCATAAATGGGTGTTGAATTTTGTCAAAAGCTTTCTCTGCATCTATTGAGATGATCATATGGTTTTTCTCCTTCAATTTGTTAATATGGTGTATCACGTTGATTGATTTGCATATATTGAAGAATCCTTGCATTCCTGGAATAAACCCCACTTGATCATGGTGTATGATCCTTTTAATGTGCTGTTGGATTCTGTTTGCTAGTATTTTGTTGAGGATTTTTGCATCTATGTTCATCAGTGATATTGGCCTGTAGTTTTCTTTCTTTGTGACATCCTTGTCTGGTTTTGGTATCAAGGTGATGGTGGCCTCGTAGAATGAGTTTGGGAGTGTTCCTCCCTCTGCTATATTTTGGAAGAGTTTGAGGAGGATAGGTGTTAGCTCTTCTCTAAATGCTTGATAGAATTCGCCTGTGAAGCCATCTGGTCCTGGGCTTTTGTTTGTTGGAAGATTTTTAATCACAGTTTCAATTTCAGTGCTTGTGATTGGTCTGTTCATATTTTCTATTTCTTCCTGATTCAGTCTTGGCAGGTTGTGCATTTCTAAGAATTTGTCCATTTCTTCCAGGTTTTCCATTTTATTGGCATAGAGTTGCTTGTAATAATCTCTCATGATCTTTTGTATTTCTGCAGTGTCAGTTGTTACTTCTCCTTTTTCATTTCTAATTCTATTGATTTGAGTCTTCTCCCTTTTTTTCTTGATGAGTCTGGCTAATGGTTTATCAATTTTGTTTATTTTCTCAAAGAACCAGCTTTTAGTTTTATTGATCTTTGCTATCGTTTCCTTCATTTCTTTTTCATTTATTTCTGATCTGATTTTTATGATTTCTTTCCTTCTGCTAACTTTGGGATGCTTTTGTTCTTCTTTCTCTAATTGCTTTAGGTGCAAGGTTAGGTTGTTTATTCGAGATGTTTCCTGTTTCTTAAGGTGGGATTGTATTGCTATAAACTTCCCCCTTAGAACTGCTTTTGCTGCATCCCATAGGTTTTGGGTCGTCGTGTCTCCATTGTCATTTGTTTCTAGGTATTTTTTAATTTCCTCTTTGATTTCTTCAGTGATCACTTCGTTATTAAGTAGTGTATTGTTTAGCCTCCATGTGTTTGTATTTTTTACAGCTCTTTTCCTGTAATTGATATCTAGTCTCATAGCATTGTGGTCAGAAAAGATACTTGATACAATTTCAATTTTCTTAAATTTACCAAGGCTTGATTTGTGACCCAAGAGATGATCTATCCTGGAGAATGTTCCATGAGCACTTGAGAAAAATGTGTATTCTGTTGTTTTTGGATGGAATGTCCTATAAATATCAATTAAGTCCATCTTGTTTAATGTATCATTTAAAGCTTGTGTTTCCTTATTTATTTTCATTTTGGATGATCTGTCCATTGGTGAAAGTGGGGTGTTAAAGTCCCCTACTATGATTGTGTTACTGTCGATTTCTCCTTTTATGGCTGTTAGTATTTGCCTTATGTATTGAGGTGCTCCTACGTTTGGTGCATAAATATTTACAATTGTTATATCTTCTTCTTGGATCGATCCCTTGATCATTATGTAGTGTCCTTCTTTGTCTCTTCTAGTAGTCTTTATTTTAAAGTCTATTTTGTCTGATATGAGAATTGCTACTCCAGCTTTCTTTTGGTTTCCATTTGCATGGAATATCTTTTTCCATCCCCTTACTTTCAGTCTGTATGTGTCCCTAGGTCTGAAGTGGGTCTCTTGTAGACAGCATATATATGGGTCTTGTTTTTGTATCCATTCAGCCAATCTGTGTCTTTTGGTGGGAGCATTTAGTCCATTTACATTTAAGGTAATTATCGATATGTATGTTCCTATTCCCATTTTCTTAATTGTTTTGGGTTCGTTATTGTAGGTCTTTTCCTTCTGTTGTGTTTCTTGCCTAGAGAAGTTCCTTTAGCATTTGTTGTAAAGCTGGTTTGGTGGTGCTGAACTCTCTCAGCTTTTGCTTGTCTGTAAAGGTTTTAATTTCTCCATCAAATCTGAATGAGATCCTTGCTGGGTAGAGTAGTCTTGGTTGCAGGTTTTTCTCCTTCATCACTTTAATTATGTCCTGCCACTCCCTTCTGGCTTGTAGAGTTTCTGCTGAGAGATCAGCTGTTATCCTGATGGGGATTCCCTTGTGTGTTACTTGTTGGTTTTGCCTTGCTGCTTTTAATATGATTTCTTTGTGTTTAATCTTTGACAGTTTGATTAATATGTGTCTTGGCGTATTTCTCCTTGGATTTATTCTGTATGGGACTCTCTGTGCCTCCTGGACTTGATTAACTATTTCCTTTCCCATATTAGGGAAGTTTTCAACTATAATCTCTTCAAATATTTTCTCAGTCCCTTTCTTTTTCTCTTCTTCTTCTGGAACCCCTATAATTCGAATGTTGGTGCGTTTAATGTTGTCCCAGAGGTCTCTGAGACTGTCATTCTTTTTTCTTTATTTTTCTCTGCATCAGTTATTTCCACTATTTTATCTTCCACCTCACTTATCCGTTCTTCTGCCTCAGTTATTCTGCTATTGATCCCATCTAGATTATTTTTTATTTCATTTATTGTGTTTTTAATCGATGCTTGATTCATCTTTAGTTCTTCTAGGTCCTTGTTAACTGTTTCTTGCATTTTGTCTATTCTATTTCCAAGATTTTGGATCTGGGAAATAGAATCTTGGATCATCTTTACCATCATTATTCTGAATTCTTTTTCAGGTAGACTGCCTATTACCTCTTCATTTGTTAGGTCTGGTGGGTTTTTATCTTGCTCCTTCTCCTGCTGTGTGTTTTTCTGTCTTCTCATTTTGCTTATGTTACTGTGTTTGGGGTCTCCTTTTTGCAGGCTGCAGGTTCGTAGTTCCCATTGTTTTTGGTGTCTGTCCCCAGTGGCTAAGGTTGGTTTAGTGGGTTGTGTAGGCTTCCTGGTGGAGGGGACTAGTGCCTGTGTTCTGGTGGATGAGGCTGGATCTTGTCTTTCTGGTGGGCAGGTCCACGTCTGGTGGTGTGTTTTGGGGTGTCTGCGGACTTTTTATAATTTTAGGCCACCTCTCTGCTAATGGGTGGCGTTGTGTTCCTGTCTTACTAGTTGTTTGGCATAGGGT
The DNA here is from genome assembly GCF_949752795.1 of Hyperoodon ampullatus. NCBI lineage: Eukaryota > Metazoa > Chordata > Mammalia > Artiodactyla > Ziphiidae > Hyperoodon > Hyperoodon ampullatus. The sequence goes on along the minus strand of NC_136915.1, from coordinate 146,304,886 downwards.
GTCCAGCACTGTAGCTTGCTGGTCGTTGAGTGAAGCTGGGTGCTGGTGTTGAGATGGAGATCTCTGGAAGATTTTCACCGTTTGATATTATGTGGAGCTGGGAGGTCTCTTGTGGACCAGTGTCCTGAGGTCGGCTCTCCCACCTCAGAGGCACAGCACTGACTCCTGGCTCCTCAATTTGGGATGATTTGTTGTCTATTCATGTATTCCACAGATGCAGGGTACATCAAGTTGATTATGGAGCTTTAATCCGCTGCTTCTGAGGCTGCTGGGAGAGGTTTCCCTTTCTCTTCTTTGTTCTCACAGCTCCTGGGTCTCAGCTTTGGATTTGGCCCCGCCTCTGCGTGTAGGTGGCCGGAGGGCGTCTGTTCTTCGCTCAGACAGGACAGGGTTAAAGGAGCAGCCTCTTCGGGGACTCTGGCTCAGTCAGGCCGGGCGGGAGGGAGGGGCACAGAGTGCGGGGCGAGCCTGCAGCGGCAGAGGCCGGCGTGACGTTGCAGCAGCCCGAGGCGCGCCGTGCGTTCTCCCAGGGAAGCCGCCCCTGGATCCCGGGACCCCGGCAGTGGCGGGCTGCACAGGCTCCCGGAAGGGCGGTGTGGACAGTGACCTGCGCTCGCACACAGGCTTCTTGGCGGCGGCAGCAGCAGCCCCAGCGTCCCACGCCCGTCACTGGGCTCCGCACTTTCAGTCGTGACTCGCGCCCGTCTGTGGAGCTCCTTTAAGCAGCGCTCTTAATCCCCTCTCCTTGCGCACCAGGAAACCAAGAGGGAAGAAAAAGTCTCTTTCCTCTTCGGCAGCTCCAGAGTTTTCCCGGACTCCCTTCCGGCTAGCTGTGGCACATTAGCCCCCTTCAGGCTGAGTTCTCGCCGCCAGCCCCAGTCCTCTCCCTGCGCTCTGACCGAAGCCCGAGCCTCAGCTTCCAGCGCCGCCCGCCCCGGCGGGCGAGCAGACAAGCCTCTCGGGCTGGTGAGTGCCGCTCGGCACCGATCCTCTGTGCGGGAATCTCTCCGCTTTGCCCTACCCAGGTATGTGGGGAGTTTCTTGCCTTTTGGGAGGTCTGGGGTCTTCTGCCAGCGTTCAGTAGGTGTTCTGTCGCTTGTATCTTTTAAAATTCCTTATCAAGTTTTGATGTAAAGTATCATGAAAAGTTTATCCTCAGTGTTTGGAAGCCTTTCTCCCTGCCATCCCCACAACCCAGCCCATGCTCTGGAATGGTTTAAATAAGTTTAACTTTGTCCTTCAAAGTTTTACTAGAATTTCTGAAACTGGATTTTATGCCTTTGGTATGTGGGAGAGGAAAAAATGGTAACTGGTCTGTTTAATATTTCTAGTGTATTTTCCATTCTAGTATACTTTCCATTTCACCTGCGTTCTCAAGTTTATTTGTATAAAATTGACCTCAGTAATTTCTTTTTTTCTTATAGTTTTGATTTATTGAAGTATATGTTGTGTTAGTTTGAAGTGTACAGCATAGTGATTCAGTTATACATACATATCTATTATTTTTCAGATTCTTTTCCATTATAGGTTATGACAAAATACTGAGTACAGTTCCCTGTGCTATACAGTAGGTCCTTGTTGTTTACATATTTTATACGTAGTAGTGTGTATATGTTAATCCCAAACTACTAATTAGGAGTAATTACTTTTCATTTCTTCTATAGCTTTATTGCTTCTTCTTATCATTTCTTATTTTGTATATTTGAAATTTCTAAACAAATTCTTGTTTAGATTAGCCAACAATAAATATTTTATATTATTGGATTTATTTGCTCTTTTTCCAGTTTCAATTTCTTTGCTCTGATCATTTTTCCCCACATTTTTTATTGTGTTTTTCTAGATAGTTTTTCAACTCCTTCTATTATCCTGAGTTCTTGTACTATTTTTTTTCTGCTCTTGTTTTATAGAAATGATTGCTTTAAGGTTATCTGTTCCTTTTTTTGGGGGGGAGGTGCAAATATTTGACTGTAATTTCCAGATTCTCTAGCAGTTTCTTTTGGATTATTCATCACTGAAAGAGATTCTTTTCCCAAACAAGCTATATCCTGAAGGTTTATGTTGGGAGAAGTTAGGGCCATGTCCCAAGCTAGCCAGAATTTGCCTTGTTACTAGGGCCTTATATGTGAGTTCTTTATTTTCAATTTCTCCCTAGCCAACTGATAAGCAAAGGTGTGTGGGTGTCCATAATTCAAAGACTACTCTGCTACCAAACTTCTAGGAAGTAGTTGGTTGGAGTTTGTGGTTCTCTGCACAACCTTGGTGCCTCTCCTTGGGGTCAGACTATGTCACTGCTGCAAACTCAGGAGCCCTGGACCCCCTTCTGCCTGTAGGGACCTTAGCTACAGTTTGGATTGCACTTTCTCTTTTATGAAGCATAACTGTGACTCTATCTGAAGCCAGCTCATCCTCTTTCATGGTCCTCTTTCTTGCACCCCAGCTTGATCCCCTCTGCTTTGAGCAGGACTCCCACCTATTTAGTTGTTTCAGATTTTAGCAGTCACCTTGTTCCATCCAAAATGGTATTTGTGTTTTTATTTCCCATTCTTGTTGCTTTGGGATAACTTCCAGGAAGAAAAGGAGAAAATTATGATTTACATTACCATGTTCAAACTGAAGTGCCCTTTCTTTTTAATACCTTACACTATGTATTACATTATTCTCTTTACATTAAATTTAAAATATTGATAATGCTTTTAATAAAAGCTAAATAGCCAACATGCATAAATAGTTCAAACTCCAGATCTATATCCTTTATTACTCTTTATTTGATGTCTAGCCCAACACATGATATATAATCCTTCAATATACAGGTGTTGAGTTAACAAATGTGGGCTCTAAGAGATAGTCAACAATAGACTCAAACCAGGGATTGAACACTGGTGGAAATAGGGCCTGTAAATGTGTTGTTTGGCCAGAATAGTATTTGTTAATCAGCTGTACACACTGCAGTTTGTTCCAGTCTTCCCTCCACTCTTTTTTTTTTTTTTTGCCTGGCTGCTTTACACACACACTTTATCTCCATGACTTCTAAAGTCATTTGAAAATGGGACCTCTGCAAATATTTAATTACATATGTCAGATCATATTTTCTGGACATTCTTACTTTTTAAAAAGTGTTATAGGGCTTCCCTGGTGGCGCAGTGGTTGAGAGTCCGCCTGCCGATGCAGGGGACACGGGTTCGTGCCCCGGTCCGGGAAGATCCCGCATGCCGCAGAGCGGCTGGGCCCGTGAGCCACGGCCGCTGAGCCTGCGCGTCCGGAGCCTGTGCTCTGCAGCGGGAGAGGCCACAACAGTGAGAGGCCCGCGTACCGAAAAAAAAAAAAAAAAAAAGTGTTATAACACACACACACATCTATAGGTTAGCAAAGTTAGGGCTGCTCTGGAGTAAAAACTGGAGGCAAGCTTGAGAGGTTATTTAACCCATCTACACCTTCAGGGGAAGATAGTGATTCATTAGTTGAAGGCTTCTGCTTTCTGGACCAAATACTGCACCTTGTATAGAATCCAAGAGGAGTAAATAGTATAAAGTGGTGCCCAAAGGCTGTCAGTATCTAATTAGTTTCTCACCTTTCTGAGGTATGATCCTGTACCATCTATCCAAGAGCGCATTCAGAAAATGAGGGGCTCCATATGTCCCTGGAGTGACCCATGTTCCTAACCAATGTTGTGTATCTCACCTTTCACCAGGAAGGTCAGCTCAATGGCTTGGGCTGTACTGGAGTGTGTGACCTTAAGGGTTTAGGTCCTCTGAGAAGTTTCCTTTGTAGTAGCTCCCAGGAGAAAATTTCCTGAACCAGAGCAAAGCATCCCTATAGACTGGGCCAGTGAACTCACATTTATCATAGTGCAGGTGACTGCATCCCAGAAACCACCAGCATAACCTGCCAATGGGGTGCATTTGGAGGGGTGAGAAGACAGGAGGACTATATATAGGATGATTAACTGAAATATATGGTCTGATTATGTCATCTGGATCTGTGCATCTTCTGAGATCTAGCTTCTAGAGGAGATGCACAACGTTGAATTTCAATTTCCATTCCCTTGCTTTTGACCCTACAAGAGTCCTTTTCTATTCTCCTTCAGCAAATATGAGGCAAAGATGTTCCACTGAGGCTGGAATAAAAAATCGCCTTAGAAAAATCTTCCTCAGGGCAAACATATAGTCAGAGTCTGGCAGAAGCCTTCTCCACTAAAGGCAAGCCAGCAGGTATCTAGCCTTAGGTTTCTTCTTCTTGGGAACTGCTCAGTCTTCCAGCCTCTGTGGAATAAAAAACCACAGGAAAAAATTGAGAACTTTAGAACTCTTAAAGGATCTGAAAAATCATCTATTCCAATCTCCTTATTTTATGGAGCAGATAGTAGAACTCCAGTGAAGAAATGTTACCTGAGATCGCTGGTCTAGTGTTCCTCCCAATGTACTACCCTGCCTGACTTTACCAATTCCACTGACATTTATTGTACACATACTATGTGCCACATATGATTAGGGGTGTGATACACAGAAAAATAAGACAAATTCCTGCTTTTGAGAACTTTAAGGGTAGTGCTTTTGAGAACTTTAAGGTAGTACAAAAGAAAAATAATTTTGATTTAATGTTTGCTTCAGGCAAAGCAAAATTTAAGGACATATTTTCTTTCTAGGATAGAGTGTATTCTTAATCTTTTGATCACAAAGAGACAAAACAAAACATTCAAAGGGCTTCATTCTTATTGTCCTTCCCATTAAATACAATGGCAAGAAATACACAGCTATTATTTACTGTGTTGCCGATGGTCTCCAATAAACTGGACTATTCTGGATCCCCAGATCTGTGTGTCTCCCTAAAGCCCACAGCCAAGTGTCTGTAAGGACAACTGGGTAACTGTTGCAACAAGAGGGTAGGGGAGGGTATTCTGACTCCTGGACACATTGAGGGTCCATGATGGTGTGAAATCACAACTAATTTTTGCTTTATTAGGGAAATACAGGACAAAGATTTCCCAGTTTGTGTATAGAAACTAATGGAGAAGAACAAAGAATTAGAATTTCACAACAAGACCTTTTAAACAGGAATTTGTCAAGCACTCATTATTCTCTCCTTCAATACAGAATCCTGACCTTTTTAGAAGTGCTCTCAAAATAACCAATCGACGATTTGTTCATACCATTTGCTTCCCATAAGAAGAAAAACAATCTTCACCTGATGCTGGAAGGAAAATTTAGCCCTTCCCTCTCTTGGAGATTTTCAAAAATGTTCCTAAAACCAGATAGAAATGCACATAAGGAACTGTCAATATAAGCAGTATGCTGAGCTCCACAGTAGCCATCCAGGTGATTTCTGATCTGGGCTATAAAAAGAGAATGACTCTGTGCCATGAAGATGGGCAGAAAGGTATATTTTCCAGATGAAAGAATATGAGAAAAGAAAGGTGTCAAAGAGAGTGGGATGTGGGAGGCCATAAGCCAACAACCTCATTTTAAAGATAGGGAAAGTGAGACACAAAAAATATTCAGGACATGTCCAAGACCAGTGGCTACTGAGTAGCAACATAAATGGAGAGCCCAGATCTTATGCTTCTTCTTACCAGTGCTGCCTCTGAGTTCACAGCCTTTTAAGCCTAGGCACTGGGCCTTGGGGAAATCGCCAAAAAACAAAGGAGGTGGACACTCATAAGGATGTACTTACAATAGTCTTTTATTTTTTGCAATGCTTTACTAGTGTCTAAAACACCCTTTTTACAGAAAGTCAGATTGTTTTGTTTTGTTTTGTTTTGTTTTTGGCAAGTGTGATTAGAGCAAGAGAAAGTGCTGAATTTCCAATATGCAAATGAAATTAAAGGCCACCCAGGGATGAAGGAGCCCTACAGGAATGCTTTACTGACTGCTGCAAATTTACCCAAATAACAACTTTTTAAAAAAATATATATATATATAAATAAATTGAGTTACAACCTCTTTTGTTCTTCCCCTTAGGAGTCACATGTTTTTCACCTCTAATTTCATATCAGTGTTGGGTGGTACATTGTGCATTATTTATGGATGGAATATCAAATGAAGGTGGCTACAATAAGAAACTAGAATTAGACTAATCACAAAATGTATGGATATTAGCCATTTGCCCTTTAAATGCTCATTTTAGATGGGTGTAAACAGGGAATAGAATTTAATTTTCTTGGCTAGTAATAGCAGAAAATATCTAAAATATTCTATGTCGTTGCCATAGTTTTTCCTGGAATGTTTGTGCAATTATAGCCTTTCTCCCCACAAGGAAATCTAAAATAGTGAGGGCTTCTGGGACATATATTGACATTAGGAAGATTGTATTTTTAAAGGACAGGAAATTAGGTGGCTTAGAACTGTTCTTCTAGGTTAGCATTGTGGTCCTAGCTTGACTAGATTAGAAACCTCTAAATAAGTAACAGACTTACTAAGCCCCCTTGCAGGGTGTCTAAAATGTGCTGAAGTCATTTCCATGTAAATTAAAATTTTTAATCCAATTAAGATCTTATTAACTCCAGTAGTGGTTGGCATCATGAACTTGTGGGCCTCCCAAACCCGTTTCTTGCTCAAAATGCAAGATTGTGACATTCAGTCAAGGAAACTGGCTTTGTCTGTGAAGTTGAAAGATCAGCAAAAGATCAACCTCAGCATTCCTGTGGGAGTTAAGGGAAAAAAAATAAGACGTCAGCAACCCTGACATCACTTCATATCCCCTTTGGGTCTTCACATACCGATAACCCTCCAGAAGGCCTGGGCAAACTACCTAGAACAAAGGAGTGTCAAGGAAGCAGTCAGCATAGCTGTTGTGAATAAGAGCTTTGGAATCAAGCAAACTTGCATTTGATACTTGGCTTGACCCTCACAGGCCACAAGAAATGGCACAAGGGGCTTGAAAATGTCTCAGTATTGTTACCTGTAAAATAATGAGAATACTGCCTACCTCCCAGTCTCCTTGAAAGGATGAAGTGATACTTATAAAGTTTTGGACACATAGTAATCATTCAATTATAAGAAGGTTTTCTTACAAAGCATGAGAATACAATATAACTCAGGTTTTTGGAATGTTGCTATGTGCGTGGGCCATGCTGTGAATGACTTAAAAGTTTTAACACTGTGACCCTCTGATCATATACTCAGTGGTAGAGCCAGGATTCAGACCAAGGAAGCCTGGCTTGTAAATGTGAATGCTTAACCACAAAGCTCTGCAATGGGCTCTTGACCAAGTAGGTGAACAGGAACAATGACCCAGAACATTCTGTGCCTCCATTTTCCCATTAAAGAATGAGAACTTAAGTAAGGTCAGCCTGTCCCAAAGCTCCTGAGCTCCTGGTACACTTCTAGACAGAACTGCCATGGGAATAATGGGGCTGACAACAGCCTTTCACACCTCCCCTTAGGGCCTGTTACCAAACTGGCAGATATCTGTGGAATTCTAATCAGCATCTTAAAAAAACAGAGATAGACCTGCAGTCACTGTCTGTGTCTAAACAATTTATAATCCAAACAGTAAATGATCATGACCAAAAGAAATTCAATCATATATAGTTAATATGTTATCCTTCCCTAATTTGAAGATAATGTGAAATCAGTCCAGTAAGACTAAAGTATACACATATAAGTGAATAAACTCATACAAATCTCTACCACCATTGAGATGAGTCTCTGAAACTCATTTAAATCTCTAGACTTCCCCTTACGATTCTTCTGAATAAGGTGGGAGTTTAGGTTGACAAGTCTTATTGTCAATCTTTAAGGTATACCTTGAATCAGTTTATTTCTCAACAGAGAAATCAACAACCCTATCGTCTAAACCAGGGGTCAGCAAGCTCTCTCTGGAAAGGACTAGATAGTAAATATTGTAGGTTCTGCAGGCTATACAGTCTATAGAGCAGCTACTCCACTCTGCCATGTAGAACAAAAGCGGCCACAGACAATGTGTAAACAAATGAATGTGGCCGTGTCTCAATAAAGCTTTATTTACAAAAAAATGAGCAATGGGCGAGATTTGGCCCACAGGTCATAGTCTGCCAACCCTTGGTGTAAACCACTGTCATCTTTCACCTTCTTCATATACTGCTCTTGTTTCTTCTCTCTGAGCCTTTTCCAATTCATTCTAAATAAGTATGCTGCTTCCTTGTTTAAAATACTTCAATGCATTCTTATTGCACTTAGATTAGAAGCTAAATTTCTTGGCATGGCAACCAAGGCCTACATCTCAGGAGCTACCTCCTCATTGAGTGTTATCTAATGTCTTGCTCACTTCAGTTCACTGGCTTTGTTTCTGTTACTTTTCAATATGCCACCTCAAGGCCTTTGCACATGCTGTTCCCTTCCCTTCAAAGTCCTCCTCCCCACTCTGCATCCCTGAGTTCCTAATCCAAATTAGATAATTTCCCATACCTCTCATAGTAAATCTATACTCTTCTTTCAAAGCACTTAATTAATTGATAATTAAATATATATTTATGTGAAGATTTGTTTAATAGCTATCTCTCTACCAGACTTAGGTTCATGCCTGAAAGGATCAGTCATATTTGTTTCCTTTATTACATACTCCTAACATACAATGGGTACTCAACAGTTGCATGATAAATGAAGAAACATATTGTTTATTTCTTAGTGTTCAAAGAACTTTATGAAATTTAATCATCTTTCTTCTTTGGGAGAGTAAAAAAGTCTGGAGCAAGGAGGTTTTTTTTTTTTTTTTTTGTGGTACGCGGGCCTCTCACTGTTGTGGCCTCTCCCGTTGCGGAGCACAGGCTCCAGACGTGCAGGCTCAGCAGTCATGGCTCACGGGCCCAGCTGCTCCACGACATGTGGGATCTTCCCAGACCGGGGCACAAACCCGTGTCCCCTGCATCGGCAGGCCGACTCTCAACCACTGTGCCACCAGGGAAGCCCAAGGAGGATTTTTTTTTCTGTAGTATTACAAATGGAGAAACAAGCCCAGCTATGATCACACATGTCATCAGGAGGTGTTTGATTATAAGTCCAAGCATGTTTTCTCAGCTTAGTAATTTCCAAAGACACATAAAAGTCCCACAGGTTCATGTTTGAGGAATTACCATGTAATTTCAACTTTGCCCTTGCTGATGTCTTTGGAAACCCTCCAGTAAATTTTCAAAGGACACTACCCTTTGTGCTGGGGTGATGCTTATTCTGGGAGCTACTCTGATGCCATAATTACCTTCATTTGCAGTGTTGACCCAGCACAAGAGTTGTGCATTTACTATGTGCTAATTTTGAAAGTTTACAGAGCTGGGCTACTCTACATATTTTCAAGAAGGCATTTATGGTTCTAAGCACCTTCCCTAAAATCATTAGGTAACAAATTTGCTTGAAAATTTCTTTCATTCTGTCTCAGTGGAGATGAAATATGGTCACTTGCTGGGGAGAAAACAACAATAAAAGGAGAGCAAAATCTCCCTAAGTGCTCCCTAAAAACAAGAGAATCTGATATGCAGCCTGTGTGCTGATACAATTATGAGGCTTCTGGCTCTGAGCTGTAACAGATGGGAGTTTTTTTTCTCTCCCTTTGGTGATAAGGTGAATGGTTTCCCCCAGGGATGTGTTGGGAAAGCTGCTGTGTTGGCAGTGTTGGTGCTAAGCAGCTGGCTACTGACAGGATTAGAGACTGAGATTGGCACTTGGGGGCAGCAGTCCATAATACGGGGGTAGAGGAGTAGAAACCAAAAATTGTCCCCCTCCCTTATCCATCCATGAAGCTGGGGCTTGAAGCAATTCATTCTGAACAGTGAACGGAATTCCAAGAGATGCTAAAGAAGAGCATCAATTCATTCATTCATTTATTCATTCATTCAACAGCCATTGATTGAGTACCTGATATATAGCAGCTATTGTGCTGACTGCCAAGATATGAAGTCCTAGGAGAAATGGATTGTTTCTACCCTCAGGAGGCTCCCAGCTTAGTAAGAGAGAAGAACAGTGAAAAAATAAGCTTGATGAAGTGTTATTGTAAGTAAGAAAGACTTTATAGCAGTGGTGACAAGATAAATATTTGGAAAGTCAGTAGATATTTACTATAACTGGGAAAAGAAAGAAAGTAGGATTTGGGCAGAGAATGCAGCTTGAACAAGGAGGATCCCTCTAGTCCTATCTCATTTCAACCTCCATTGGACCCCTGCTAAAGTCATACCCCTCGGCATGCAGTTCCCTTATAAAGCATCACTGGCTCCTGTTTCTGGTCTTTGCTCATGGTGCTCTTTCTGTCTGGATTTTCCTTCCTTCTCCCTTGAGTGTTTCTAAAACCATGGAGGACTTTTTAGAATATGTTGAACAATCTGAACCTTATTTTGAAGGTCTTGGGAAACATAAAGGGATTTTAAGCAGAACAGTTACATGATCAGATGTACTTTTCAGAAAGTTCACTTTGTTGTTTTGTTGAATGAGCCATTAGAAGACAAATGCAATTACCCACCCAGAGGTATTGAGGACCCGAACTAGAGCAGCGATAGTGGTCAGAGAGAGAAGAGTCTGGGTGTGAAAGAAGATGAAGGAAAAGACAGTCCCTGATTGGCTGAGAAGTTTTTGTTTGTTTGTTTTTTGGCTGGTCAGGTAAATGGGTGTAATAGCACAGCATCATAGAGAGCAAATGAAGAGGCAGAGCTTTGGAAAAGATTATTGAGTCAGTTTGGGCTGGTGATGTTGGCTTGGGATTCAGTATTAGAGGTGCACATTTGACCTCCTAATGAGCATATTAAGGTGTGGTGTCAAGAGATTTGGAGCTCAAAAGACAGAGTGATATCAGGGCTTTTGTCAGTCAGGATGAAGTAGGTTATAAAGTGGTAATAATAAAATCTCAGTGACTTAAAACAACAAAGCTTTCTTCCTCCCTTCCTTCCTTTCTTTTTTCTTCCTTTCTTTCTTCCTTTCTTTCCTTCTTTCTTGCTATGCTGCATGGCTTGCAAGATCTTAGTTCCCCAACCAGGGATTGAACCTGGGCCCTGGCAATAAGAGTGTGGACTCCTAAACAATGGCCTGCCAGGGAATTCCCAACAAAGGTTACTTTCTTCCTCACTCTACCATCTATTGTAGGTCTGTGGGGGGTCCTTAGCTCATTGTACATGGCCCCCAAGCTAAAAGGGCAGCCACCATTTCAAAAGCTGTTGGCTATTAAGTCAGGGAGAGAAGAGAGGTCTTGAGGGTCTTGCCCTGACAACTAAATGTTTGACTGGGAAGTGACTTGTGACACTTTTGCAAAGAAGTAGTCAATAGCTGCACCCAACAACAGGGAGCCAGGAGTGTACTCATCTTGGAGGGAGGGAGAGCTGGAAAGAGTTGTCAATAGCAGTAATGACTATTGCAGGACCAGAAGTGGAGATATGAGAATGATCATCATGTAGATGGTGGTAAAGCTGTGGGAGTGGATAATGCAGGGAAAACTACATTCAGTTTGAAAAGAAGGGGGCTATGTATGAGTCCTGGGAGAGTACATACATTTAGGGTACATTGTATAGAGGAGATAAAACCACAAAGAGAGGACAAGTAAATGTGGTCAAAAAACTCTCAGGAAAACCAGAGTGGCATTTCAAAAGGCAAAGAGAGTAACATTTCAACAAGGGAGTGAAAACTCAGGAAGCATTTCTCTAGTGACTGACTGAATCTCTTTTAGACAGTAGCTGGGCTGTTCTGATACAGTGATGGATCCATACACTTTTCCTTTTGAAAAAATTTAGTATACTAAAGTCATCAATTCCTAGAGCTGACAGGGTCCTCAGAGATCAGCCAGTTTACCCTCCCACCAAATGTTGAAACTTTCACAATGACATGTTACAAAGCTCTATCTTATATTAATTAACCTGAAATCTTTCTCTTTGTAACATATCCATGGCCCTACTTCTGCCCTCCAAAATCAGACAAGGTAGGGCTTTTCTTTTTGTTCCCCAGTCAATTATACAGCATCATTAAATAGTAGTTTGGGCTGGTGACTGATTTTTTTAAAAAATATCTTTTTTGGAGTATAATTGCTTTACAGTTTTGTGTTAGTTTCTGCTGTATAACAAAGTGAATCAGCTATATGTATACATATACATATAGCTGATCCCCATATCCCCTCCCTCTTGAGCTTCCCTATCCCATCCTTGTAGGTCATCACAAAGCATTGAGATGATCTCCCTGTGCTATGCAGCAGCTTCCCACTAGCCATCCATTTTACATTTGGTAGTGTGTACATGTCAATGCTACTCTCTCACTTCGTCCCAGCTTCCCCTTCCCCCCCGTGACCTCAAGTCCATTCTCTACATCTGCATCTTTATTTCTGCCCTGACACTAGGTTCATCAGTACCGTTTTTTAAATTTTTTAATTTTTTTTTTTGCGGTACGTGGGACTCTCACTGTTGTGGCCTCTCCCGTTGTGGAGCACAGGCTCCGGACGCGCAGGCTCAGCAGCCGTGGCTCACGGGCCCAGCCGCTCTGCGGCATGTGGGATCTTCCCGGAACGGGGCATGAACCCGTGTCCCCTGCATCGGCAGGCGGACTCTCAACCACTGCGCCACCAGGGAAGCCCAGTACCATTTTTTGTTTTTTCTTTTTTCTTTTTGATTCCATGTATGTGAGTTAGCATATAGCATACAGTATTTGTTTTTCTATTTCTGACTTCACTCTGTATGACAGACTCTAGGTCCATCCACCTCATTACAAATAACTCAATTTCATTTCTTTTTATGGCTGAGTAATATTCCATTGTATATATGTGTCACATCTTCCTTATCCATTCATCTGTTGATGGACATTTAGGTTGCTTCCATGTGTTGACTGATTTATAAAGCACACTTGGTTTGCATAAGAAGTAACTGGTAGAAGGACCAAAATGGTCAGAATTTAGGTATTCAAATTCCCAACTGGAGAATAAATCATCCAAACCACATTTTCCTTTTTGATTCAGTATGAAAAATGAGAAGTAGTGTACAAGAGTCAAGGTGAGATGATACAGTTTATAAAACATTTAAAGATTGCTAATGTAGAAGAATGCATACTGTATTTGGCTTCTAACTCTGTGACCTAGGTAAGTCACTTAACCTCTCTGAGCAGGAATTTTTGTGTCAATGAAATGGATGCCTGAGGTGTATACCTCACAGGGTTGTCATGAGAAAAAACTGAAGTAAAGGCTGAAGTACAATGCACATCTTAAATACAGGAAACTGGAAAAGATAGAATAGGAAAAATGACATATAAGCTTCAGCACAGGCAGACATCAACTGCCCAGCTCAAGAAACAATTTGAGCTTGAAGGTTACTAGCTGTGATTCAAGGAAACTTTCCTGTATTTATTGCTACAGTAATATCTCACAACAACAGCAACCATAAAACTCTTAGGTGCACAATGATAAATATTTATTTTAGCTCTATAAGCTAAGGATCTGATGAGGGTTCTTCTGGTCTGATGAGGCTAATTTTGGCTTGACTTAGTCATGTATCTGCAGTCAGCGGGCAGGCCCACTGGGGGATGGCTGGCCTGGGATGGTCTCACGTGGGACAACTTTCTACATGGTCTCTCATCTTCTAGCAGGCTAGCCTGGGCTTATTCACAGGTGTTTACAGGTGCCCAAGAGAAGGCCTCCTGAAGCTTAGGTACATATTGGCACATCCATCACTTTTGTTGCATTATATTGTCCAAAGAAAATAATAAGGCCAAGCCCAAGAGATAGAAAAATTGACTTCAATTATTAATGGCATGAACATAGGGAGGAGTGGAGCATTTTGTCCATTTTTGTAATCAGTATACCATAGTCTTTGTCTGGTAGCCTATAGAAAGGATGAGAAAGTTGATCAAGTTGATAAGAAAGGGTATAGAAATGAAGGTAAGCACCTACGAGCAAATTCAAGGGTCATGAAGAAAAATAGACTGGGGAAGCCATTTCCAGGCAGCAGAACTGGGACCTAATCAAGGAACTCTCCCTACCTTCAGAGTGAGGGGACCTGGAAACATTTACTCTTCAGGATTTCAGAACTGCTTTGATCAGTGCCTGGCTGTTTGCCTTCTATCATTTCCCTTTTTGAATGGAACTATTTGTTGTAGCCATCCTATTCTTATTCACCATTGTATCTTTTGTCTTTGGAGGACAGATAACTTTTTTTTTTTTAATTTCATAGGCTCAGGGCTATAGGAAGCTGCATCCAGGCTTGATGTCAGTCACAAGATCCTAGACTTCCAGTGTGATGCCATGGTTAGATGAGACTTGTAAAAATATTGAGAGAGACTTGAGAAAGATTGTGGGAAGGGTATAAATAATTGTGATTAAAAGACAGACTGTGGAAGGTTGATTGCAAAAACTGGTTGCAATTCTTTATTCCTCCTTGAATTCATGTCCTCTGCAATGTGACTTTGAAGTTCTTTCAATCAACAGGTGGAGTCAATTTCTCCACATTTGGAATCTGGGCTGGTTTTTTATTTGCTTTGGCCAACTGAATACACAAAGGTGATGTTGGACAATTTCTCAGCCCAGACCTCAAGAGGCCTTGCCTAACTCCACTCTCTCTTGGGATTCCTGCCTATGCCATGAAAACAAGCCTCACTGGAATTCTGGGTAATGAAAGACATATGGCTCAGTCACTCCCAGCACCTCATCTGACAGTCGGATGTGTGAGAGGCCATCCTAGACTAGCCAGTCCACACCTTACCCAACAGGTGGCCAAAGAGGTATGCTTAAGCCCTGTTGAGAAAAGCAAAGCCTGCAACAAATTATCAAAACCATCTAGCTGACATGGAAACCCATGAGAAATAATAAATACTTAATTGTTTAAGCTACTGAGTTGTGTGTGTGTGTGTGTGTGCCTGTGTGTTTGTTACTCAGCAATATCTAACTGATACACCCTTAGTTTATTCCCCATCATTTGAAAAATGTTTTTGTTCTCAGTAGCAGAGCATCACACCTGAAGAGTAAGAAGACACAGAAAAGAAAAAAAATTCTAGTCCTGTTGCCTCTGTTGTCTCCACACATGCTGACACATTATTTGTGGTTGTCTGTTTTGAAATAGGCCTAAGCTTACATCGTTCCTTCAAGCTACTGCTTTGTGCACCCCCACCTCTTTCTGTCTCTGTCTCTGTCTCTCTCAATCACTGACAGTCCTTCTCCCATCAGTGTCTAGAGATGTGTCTAATAGAGTGAGAATACAAATAGAAAACCAGTATCTCTGAGCTTTTGAAATAGTAAAATATGGTCATTCTGTCATTTTCCTTTCTTTTGTTAGAGAGAGAAGGAAGAGTGCAAACAATTATCTGGAGAATTCTCCGGAACTGGACGCACCAGAACACCATACAAATGGGCTCTAGCTGATCAAAACAAGGGTTATTTTGCTGTTTTGGCACCTGTTTCTAATGGGAAAGCCAAAAAAGAACCTGTAAAAACTCTGATACAATGGGCCAAACTGTATGTCCTTTATCCTCAATGTTAATAAGTTAAGTGTTTGGAATATAGGGGTTTGGATATAGAGAGAAAACAATGGCAATGTCTACCTAAAAGAAATTAAGAAACTGAGGGAGATGTATATGTATGACTGATTCACTTTGTTGTAAAGCAGAGACTAATAAAAAAAAAAAAAGAAACTGAGGGAGAGATGCAAGGTTGCATAAAGGAAGAGGCATGGGTTTGTGGGATCAGAATTACTAGCTTCAACTTTCCTTCCACAGCATCACCTCTCTCCACCTTTACTGGTTGTATAATTGTGACCTGATTACTTCTCCTCAATGTCCTCATCATAAAATAGATATAGTTAATACAGTTAAGACCCAGAAATGTTGTGTTGATGAAATGAAACAGTGTATGTGAAATGTCATAACAAACCTAGGTTTCCCTTTTGCCTTAATACTCTGAGGTAGCCAGTCTCTGGAATTCAGGTTTTGTATTATCTGTATAATTTCAAAACAATGCTTTATTTAGTTTGAATCAAAATAAACACAGATATCCCTAGAGAAAGCTGACATGGTTTGTGTCTCATTTTCATCAATAAGCTTGTGCTCAAGATTTGTGCTTAGCGCAACTACTGTATAGAAAAGTAGATGCTCCTGTTCTCAAAGAAATAATTTGTTAAGAGCCAAGACAGGAGGTCATTAAGCAGTCAGTTTGTTGGTACAAGGCATACTTGCTGTAGATATTCAGAGGAGGAGGAAACCAGAGCCCAGCAGATCAGTCAGGAAGGTTATTGGAATTGGGTCTAGAGCTCAATCTGAATGATGATAAGGGCACACTGGGTACCGGTAAGACAAGGATGTGACCATGTATTCGAAACAGCACTACGTGATTTAAATGTATATGATGCCTCATTTAGTACTCACAGCTTAAGGAGATGTATTATTTTCCTTGTTTTAAAGACTCATGTCTTTAAAACATAGTTCAAGGAGGTTAAGATGTTGACCCACAGTCGCACAGTAAATGATCATCCTAGATGGGAAACCACATCTCTCTGACTCCAGAGATCATATTCTTCCCACTGAACCCCACTACCTGTCCAGGGACAAAATGCTGCATTATGAGACAGTGAGGCAACCCACCCAAACGCACAGAGCATGTGTATAGAGGAGCCAAGGAGGTACTGCTGGACAGGGAATGTGAAGTCACCCTGGTTTGGGTGGTCTGGAAAGAACCAGAACATCTAAGTATGATTCCTTCGGAATAAGGGGCTATTAGTGACTTTTATCAACTTGGCACTAGAGATGGAGATGGTCAAGCCTTCATCTCCCTAAGGGAAAGCCCTTATTTTGCCACCCTGGGTGGAGGAAGATTGTTAAAAAGACTTTAATATCAGAGATTTTGCCCCCCACCTCCAGTTTTTCTCACTATAATACAGCTAATAAAGTATGGGTTCTAGAATATCCCTGAGCCCATCAGTTGACCTAACACAGATACAATGCACTCTTTTCTTTTAGTTTTCTTTTCCTGGGCTTCTATAGAAGAACAAAAGGGAGGCAAAAGGTGAAATAGAGTGGTATTTTCATTCAGTCTGTCAGACTGTGTTTTAAAAGCTCTTTTCACTTTATCCTCATGGAGCATATGCATGAACCTCCCTCTCATGAATATTTGAATGATCTTCACTTTTTCTGTCATTCCTGGAGTCTCAACTACAGTGGAGAGCAGAATGTGACCTTCCCAGGCAGATACTTCTGGGAGCCTCTGTCAAAATGTGTGCATGGGACCAAGATCCTGAAAAATCATGATAACCACTGGGATTTATTGTTCTTTCTTTTCAGCCCTGAGGAGTCCATTTGATGCTGATTCCAAAGGAGTATCTTTATGGAAACGAGAGATATGACTGGAGGAAGTCGGATGGGGAATATGTCTGTTTTAGCTTTTCTAATATTTGTATCAATAGAAAAAGTAGGGGTATAGGCAATGAGATTAAAAACCCCAAGTTAGGGGGCTATGGCTCCTTTATTTTCTGAGAGACAGACTGGTATAATTCCATTAGGTTTCTTCATGCTTAGAATTTGATTATCTATCACCCTGTCATTCTTATTCCATTATCCTGATTTCTTCTTCTTTATAGCATTTATCATTATATGACATTCCATTTTACATTTACTTGTTTGTCTATTGTATGAATGTCCCATTAAAATGTATGTCTGATGATGCCATAGGCTTCACTTGTCTTATTTACTATTAAAGTCTTAGTACCTGGAAATAGTACCTGGTACCAAACAGGTGCTCAATAAATATTTGTTGAACAAATAAATGTGATCATTCTATTTTTCATTTAATTTACATTTATGGACTGACCACCGTGGTTAGACCCTGTATTAGAAATAAAACAGGAGCTCCTATCCCAGTATGAGATACAGACACATGATTAGATATAACCCAAAAGGTGCAATGATAGAGGAGTTTGTAGGAAATTATAGGAATACTGAGAATGGGGTCCCCAACAAGAGGAACTATCTGATCCAAACTTTAAAGAATGTATAGAATATTTATTTGATTAGAAAACAATGATCTGCATTTCCCTTATTCCTCAATGGGATCGAGGGACCCAGGGATTACTGAGGTAGCAGCCAGAGGTATTAGAAAACCAAAAACACATATTTTAGAAAATAGAAATCCAATTAGATTTTTTTTAAGTTACTATATGGACCACTAAACAAATATGCCAGAAACAGATATTAAAGGCAGGGTGTGAACAAAGGAATCCAGGTTGATGAGCACAAGAACAGGGTAGAGTGGTAGAGGGAAGGAAAAACGTTCAGGGATAGTGGATAGCTGTGTAGAACAGGCATTAATGTTAGAGCTCTCTTAGACAGGCAATCTGGAGGTCAGGGCTGGTCTTCTAAGGGGAACAGCATCTGGAGTCCTGGGGTCCTCTGTCATGATGGCTACATTCTGGGCTTGTTTCCACACCAACACAGTTTGCTTCTTTCACCCAATATTTAATGTGAGGGAAGATGAGAGAGAATAGAAGAAACAAAGAAAGAGGAAGATTAGTACAAAGGATGTGAATGAGAGAAGAAGAACAATCTTTATAAAGGAACAGGGGAAGGAAATGGAAAGTTGAAAATGAAAGAAGGAAAGGAACTCCCAACCCTTATTAGGTTTGAGTGCAGGTGGTTATTTAAGTGGTCCCTGTGCATAGGTGGACACGTTGAGCATTTCATTTCTGGTTTGTTTATATTTATAAACCATAAAGTCAAGCTCAGGTTTCTGCTAGAAAAGAACTTTTTGAAGGCAGTGAGACCTTATCTTTCATTTTCTATAGATCAGTTTCACAGCTTCTTGAAGTATTTATAGTTTTAATACATAACCATAAATGCCCCCTAAACAAGGAATATCACACATTTTGATTAGTATTATTGCTTTATTGCTTATCACAACTATAATTAGCAACATCCTCTGGCATTGCTGAAAGAGCACTGAATTAGGTTACAACACGAATACACAAGAACCTATTACAGCTTTGCTGTTTCTTAAAAGTCTTTATAGTTTTCTAGCATACCCCATAAGTGTTTCAATTAAATAACTCCTTGCCTGTTCAGCAATAGCTCTCCTGTTTGAGGTGTGATAGTAGTATCAGAAAAGAAAAACAAGATTAAAAGAAGTGAAATTGGAATATAAAACATTAAAAATGAAATGGCTATAAAAATAAAAGCAAGGGTTTAAATTATGCATATTAAAGTCATTTAAATTGTTTAACTCTTTATTCTTTATTTGATGCAAGTTGAGATATATATATGATATATATATCATTTATATGTATATATAGGACATACTGCTTATGTCTAGGTCTATATTTACATATTTTGTTCTCCTAATGAGTTTTTAATTCCATCAATAATATTTCTTATCTTTTCAATAACTGGTCATGTGGGCAGGAACTCCATTAAAGATATCAAAGATGGCATGAAAAACTCATTGGGAGAACAAAGACATTGACCTAGATATAAGCTTGATGTCTAGGTAATGAGGATGATAATGATGGTGATGACATAGCACTTGGGAGGTAAATATCACATTGAATATCATTAAGATTACAAGTCACATACAATACAGTAGAAAAAAATTAGAGCCAGGAAATCTATCTTTGTAAATAATTTTACCTCTCAGTTCTGGGCTTCCTTGGCCACAAATGAGTTGATAAAATTAGATAATGTGAGGTACTCATTTTAAGTATATACTGACTAGCTGCTAAGCATTGTGGGAAATTTTTAAAAATTAAAAATCATATTGCTTACCCTCAAAGAGCTTATAGATTATTTTAGATAGAAAAATATATATTGGGTATTTATTTATTTATTTTTCATTTAATATTTATTTGTTTTTTCACCATTTTCTAAATTGAAATATAGTTAATTTACAATGTTATGATAGTTTCAGGTGTAATCTGGTTAGTATGTTAAAAGTCACAAGAGACTATCACTTTGATCTTTATAAGGAGAAAAAGCCAAATATGTTACCATAACATAGGTTGTGTGTGTGTGTGTGTGTGTGTGTGTGTGTTTAACCACATTATAGAGCTAAGAATGCAAAGGAAGCTAAAGTAGAAAGTGATTATGCCTTCCAAAAAGAGAAGAGTCCCATAACAGCTCTCATTCCTGGTAAAATGGTGGTAAAAGACTATTACTTCTATCTAAATAAAATGAAAAAGACAGATAAACCACACGAAAAATTTTTCTCAAGTCCATCAGAGACATGAGAATACAAGGAAACTGAAATTTTAGAAACTGGAAATATCTTCCTAGGAAAGTAGAAATCCATGACTGCTTTTATTTCTGGCAGCACTGTGGGATGAGGGAGAATCCCTAGGAAATGGGGGTAGAGGAGAAACTTTTAATTCCTCCTCTTGAGCCTTTACTGAGTACAAACAGACATATGCTAAAGGATTAGAGTGGATCAGAAAAACTGAGAGAAATCCTAATTTGGGCATGCAAGACCATCATTAGGAACACTGCAGCAACTTAGAAGGTTGTGGATAGGAAAGGATACATGATAAAATTCCATTCAAGGCATTCTGGTCTTATACAGAATGTAAGACAGTTGCCCTCCAAAGGCTAGTGGGAGGGCAGCCTAATGGAAATAGATCTTCTGAGGTTAAGAGATCTTAGGGCGGGACTGGAGAGCAAAGAGAACTTCTGGGAACAAAAAACAAAAATGAAAACAAAAACAAACAAAACACTGGCCACTTTCCTGAAAAAAGAGACAGATTCTCAGGTCTTAACACTTGCTAGAAGTAAAGTCATGATCCAGCCTTCCAAATATATGAAGTCAGTGGTGAACTGAATCTAAGTTGCAACAAAGGCCAGGCCCAGCTCAATTAGAGATTAAATTGACTTAATTCCCACAAACCACAGTCTGAAAGAATAGACATGTCCACCTTGAGTTATAATATTATTCATTTCAGTCTCTACTATTCCTTTATGTATAATTAAGGTATACAATAAAAAATGCACAGAGTCAAGAAAATGAAACCCCTTGGCCAGAGAGAAACAATCAATTAAGTAGATACAGAGGTGATCTAGATATAGGAATTGTCAGAAAAGGACTTTAAAATAACTATAGCAAATATATTAATGAATTTTTATAAATATTGGACTCATGCTGAAACAGATGAAAAATTTCACCAGTATGAAAAGAACCAAATGAATTTTCAGAGGCTTCCTCTCCAGTGTTCAACTGAATAAAGCTCAACATGTGTGTGTGTGTGTGAAGACACTACTTGAAGTTATAATCACCTAAAGAGGTACCAAGCCCTGGAGCTTTCACAGAGCTAACACAATTTGTGTTTCCACCATCCAGACAGGAAAAACCTGATAAATCATATAACACCAGTATAGGGAAAAACTAACCTTAGACTAATGGTTGATCTGGTCCCAATTAACTAAACAAACTTTGATATAATCAAATAATTTCAAAGTAACTTAAGTGCATCCCTTAAAAAAAGCCTAAGAATATTTTAAAGAATTCAATGAGGTGTTCAAAAAGGTACAATGCACAATTAAAATTCAAATTTAAAAAGTACCAGTCCTACAATGAAGTAGGAAAATATCATTCATAATGAGAAAAATCAATCAGTAGAAACAGACAAAAATGATACAGATGATAGAATTAATAGACAAAGGCATTAATATAGTTATTCTAATTATACTCTATATGTTAAAGAAGATATAAGAATACTTAAGCATATTAAATAGACACAAGAAATACATTTTTAAAGGAATCAAATCAAATTTCAAAAAATAAAATATATAATATCTGAAATTCAAAATACATTAGAGGGTTTAATAGCAAATTAGACATTGCAGAAGAAAAAATTAGTGAACTTGATGACATATCAATAGAAACTATATGAAATCAAATACCATAAAGCTAGAGTAATTGATTCTGCATGGTTTGACAAAAACATGGACATAGGCATCAATTGAACAAAGTAGAAAATTGAGTAACAGACCCACATATATGCAGTCAATTGATTTTCAACAAAGCTGCTAAGGAAATTTAATAGAGAAAAGATAATTTTTTGAAACATGATTTTGCAACAATTTGATAGCCATATACAAATGAGCTTTAATTCTTATCTCTCTTATATATATTAATATATAATTAAAAAACTCAAAATAAATGACCAACCAAATACGAGAGCTAAAAATATAAATCTTCTAGATAAAATTAAGAGAAAGTCTTGGTAATCCTGGGTTTGTAAAATGTTTTTTAAACTTAAAAAACATAAAGTATAAAATAAAAATTTAATAACATGGAATTATTCAAAATTTTTAAAAAATCTCTTCAAAGCACTATTACTAAAATGAAAAGGCAGGCCTCACTTTGGGAGAAAATATTTGCAAAAAATATGTGCGACAAAAGAATTCTATCTAGAACATATTAAGAACTGTTACAATACAATAATTAGAAGACAAAAAACAATTTAAAAATGGCCAAAAGATTTGAACAGACACCTTACTAAGGAAGAGGTACAAATAGCAAATAAATACAGATGTCAAAAAAATGTTCAACATCATTAATCATTAGGGAACATGAAATTGAAAATGAGATATCTCTGCATTCCCCCTAGAATGCCAACATTAAAAAGATTGATCATACTAGGTTTTGGTGTGGTTGTGGAGCAAGTATTGATACAAGTCTCAATTTCTAATGAGATGTTAAATGATACAGTCATTTTTAAAAAAAGGTTTTGTAGAGTTTTTCTTTTAAAGTTAAACGTGTACACACTATATAACATAGCCACTTCATTCTCAGGTATTTACCTCAGATAAATGAAAGTATATGTCTGTACAAAGACATGTACATGAATTTCATAACACTTCATTTGTGATATCTAGGAACTGGAATCAGCCCAAATGTCAGGCAGCATGTGAATGGATAAATGAATTGTGGTTATAGCAATACAATAGAATATTACTTGACAAAAAGAACAAGTAAACAACAACAATAACAAAAAATAACAAAATAACAAAAAATAATAAAAAACAATAACAAAGAAATCATAGACAACAGTGTGAATGAAAATCAAAATAATTGTGCTACATGAAAGAACATAGATAGAAAAAGAGTACATGCAATAATAATTCATTTATATAAAATTGGAAAAAATGCAAACTAATCTATGGTGACAAAAAGCAATTCAATTGTCACCTAAGAACAGGAGTGAAGTGATAAATACATTATCAAGAGTCATGAAGAAATTCGGGGGCTTCTTGTTTTTCACAACCTTGATACTTCTTGTATTTTAAAAAAATCTTTATTGAAATAAAATTCACATATCATGAAATTTACTCATTGAAGTATACAATTCAATGTTTTTTAATATATACAAAAAGTTGTACAATCATCACTATAATCTAATTTTAGGATATTTCATCACCCTTAAAAGAAACTCCTTACCCACTAGCATTCATTGCCTATTCCTCCCCACTGACCCAAACCTCTCAGCCCCAGGCAACCACTAATCTACTTTCTTTCTCTAAAGCCTTGTCTTTCCTGGAAATTTCATATAAATTAATTCATAAAATATGAGGTATTTTGTTTCTGGCTTCTTTGACTTAGTATATTGTTTTCACAATTCATCCATGTACTTCATTCATTTTAAATGCCATATAACATTCCATTGGATTGATATGTCACATTTTAGTTATCAGTTTATCAGATGATGGACATTTCCACCTTTCGGCTATTACAAGTAATGCTGCTATGAACATTTGTGTAAACACTTTCTTTTGGTGGAAGTCTGCTTTTATTTCACTAAGGTATATACTAAGGAATCATTTGGTAACTCTGTGAGTTTCTGAGTCATATGGTAACTTATGTTTAACATTCTGAGGAACTGTCAACTTGTTTTCCAAAGCAGCTGCACCATTTTACATACCATCAGCTATGCATGAAAGTTGCAATGTCTGCACATCCTCAGCAACACTTATTCCTATATTGTTATTAGATTATAACTAGCCTGATGGATATAATGTGATGATATCTCATCGTGATTTTGATTTGCATCTTCCTAATGATGTTGAGCATATTTTCATGTGCTTATTGACCATTTGTATATCCTTTTTGGAAAAATATAAATTCAGATACTTTGCCCATTTTAAAATTGTGTTATTTATCATTTTATTATTGAGTCATAAAAGTTCTTTATATTTTCTGGATACAGAAATGCATGCAATGAAAATGAAAAACATTGCATGCAAATATTTTTATTTATTCTGTGAATTGTCTTTTCCGTTTGTTGATGGTATCATTTTCAGTGAAAACGTTTTTAATTTGGTGAAATCTACTTGTTATTTTATCACTCTTGCCTTTGGTGTCATATCTAAGAAACCATTGCCTAAACCAAGGCCATAAATATTTACTATTTTCTTCTAAGAGTTTTGCATTTTTCGCTCTTACATTTAGGTCTGTGATCCATTCTGAGATATTTTTTTGTGTCTGGTGTATTTTTGTGCATGAATATCCAGTTGCTTTAATACCAGTTATTAAAAATTATCTTTTCCCATTTACTTATCTTGATACCCTTGTCACAAATCAATTGACCATACCAGTACCATACTGTCTTGATTACTGTAGCTTTGTAGTATAGTTTGAACTCGGGGAGCCTGATTCCTCCTACTCCATTTTTCTTTCTCAAGCTTATTTTGGCTATTTGGGGTCTTTTGTGTTTCCATACAAATTGTAAAATTTTTTGTTATAATTTTGTGAAGAATTCCATTGGTAATTTGATAGGGATTGCATTGAATCTGTAGATTGCTTTGGGTGGTAGAGTCATTTTCACAATATTGATTCTTCAATCCAAGAACATGGTATATCTCTCCATCTGTTTATGTCATCCTTGATTTCTTTCATCAGTGTTGTATAGTTTTCTGAGTACAGGTCTTTTGTCTCCTTAGGTAGGTTTATTCCTAGGCATTTTATTCTTTTTGTTGCGATGGTAAATGTGATTGTTCCTTTAATTTCTCTTTCTGATTTTTCATCATTAGTGTATAGGAATGCAAGAGATTTCTGTGCATTAATTTTGTATCCTGCTACCTTAATAAATTCATTGATTACTTCTGGTAGTTTTCTGGTAGCATCTTTAGGATTTTCTATGTATAGTATCATGCCATCTGCAAACAGTGACAGTTTTACTTCTTTTCCAATTTGTATTCATTTTATTTCTTTTTCTTCTCTGATTGCAATGGCTAGGACTTCCAAAACTATTTTGAATAAGAGCGGCGAGAGTGGGCATCCTTGTCTTATTCCTGATCTTAGTGGAAATGCTTTCAATTTTTCACCATTGAGACCGATGTTTGCTGTGGGTTTGTCATATATGGCCTTTATTATATTGAGGTAGGTTACCTCTATGTCCATTTTAGATCAGTGGTACAGGATAGAAAGCCCAAGGATAAACCCATGCACCTATGGTCACCTACTTTATGACAAAGAGGCAAGAATATACAATGGAGAAAAGACAGCCTCTTCAATAAGTGGTGCTGGGGAAACAGGACAGCTATGTGTAAAAGAATGAAGTTAGAACACTCCCTAACACCATACACAAAAATAAACTCAAAATGGATTAATGATCTAAATGTAAGACCGGACACTATAAAACTCTTAGAGGAAAACATAGTAAAAACACTCTTTGACATAACAGCAAGATCTTTTTTGACCCACCTCCTAGAGTAATGAAAATAAAAACAGAAATAAACAAACGGGACCTAAGTAAACTTAAAAGCTTTTGCACAGCAAAGGAAACCATAAACAAGACGAAAAGACAACACCTCAGAATGGGAGAAAATATTTGCAAAAGAAGCAACAAACAAAGGATTAATCTCCAAAATATACAAAGAGCTCATGGAGCTCAATATCAAAAAAACAAACAGGGCTTCCCTGGTGGCGCAGGTGTTGAGAGTCTGCCTGCCGATGCAGGAGACACGGGTTCGAGCCCTGGCCTGGGAGGATCCCACATGCCGTGGAGTAACTGGGCCTGTGAGCCACAACTACTGAGCCTGCGCGTCTGGAGCCTGTGCTCCACAACGAGAGGCCACGATAGTGAGAGGCCCGTGCACCGCGATGAAGAGTGGCCCCCGCTCGCCGCAACTGGAGAAAGCCCTTGAACAGAAACGAAGACCCAACGCAGCCAAAAATAAATAAATAAATAAATATTTTAAAAAAACATTTTTTTAAATGAAAAAACAACCCAATTTAAAAAATGGGTGGAAGACCTAAATAAACATTTCACCAAAGAAGACATACAGATGGCCAAGAGGCACATGAAAAGATGCTCAACATCACTAATTATTAGAGAAATGTAAATCAAGACTACAATGAGGTATCACCTCACACCAGTCAGAATGGCCATCATCAAAAAATCTGCAAACAATAAATGCTGGAGAGAGTGTGGAGAAAAGGGAACCCTCTTGCACTGTTGGTGGGAATGTAAATTGCTCCAGCCACTGTGGAGGACAATATGGAGGTTCCTTAAAAAATTAAAAATAGAACTAACTTATAACCCAGCAATCCCACTACTGGGCATATACCCTGAGAAAATCATAATTCAATAGGACACATGTAACTCAATGTTCATTGCAGCACTATTTACAATAGCCAGGACATGGAAACAATCTAAATGTCCAATGACAGAGGAATGGATAAAGAAGATGTGGTACATATATAGAATGGAATATTACTCAGCCATAAAAGGGAATGAAATTCGGTCATTTGGGGCTTCCCTGGTGGCACAGTGGTTGAGAGTCCGCCTGCCGATGCAGGGGACACGGGTTTGTGCGCCGGTGCGGGGGGATCCCACATGCTGCGGAGTGGCTGGGCCCGTGAACCATGGCTGCTGAGCCTGCGCGTCCAGAGCCTGTGCTCCGCAATGGGAGAGGCCACAACAGTGAGAGGCCCGCGTATCACACACAAAAAAAAAAAAAATAAGAAAAGAAATTCGGTCATTTGTAGAGATGTGGATGGACCTAGAGTCTGTCATACAGAGTGAAGTAAGCAAGAAAGAGAAAAACAAATATAGTATATTAACACATATATGTGGAATCTAGAAAAATGGTAGAGATGAACCTATTTGCAGGGCAGGAATAGAGATGTAGAAGTAGAGAACTGACATGTGGATACAGTGGGGGAAGGGGAGGGTGGGACGAATTGGGAGATTAGGATTGACATATATACACTACCATGAGTAAAATAGATAGTGGGAACATGTTATAAAGCACAGGAAGCACAGCTTGGTGCTCTGTGATGACCCAGATGGGTGCGATGTGGTGGTGGGATGGAGGTCCAAGAGGTAGGGGATATAGGTATACATATGGCTGATTCACTTCATTGTTCAGCAGAAACTAACACAACATTGTAAAGCAATTATACACCAATTAAAAAAATTTTTAAACAAACAAACAAAAAATCAATTGACCATAAATGGTCAATTGTTTTTTTTGTGGACTCACCTATATTTCATTGATGTAAATGTCTATCCTGTATCAGGATGACATTGACTTGATTACTGTAGCTTTGCAGTAAGTTTGAAATTGCAAAATGTGAGTCTTCTGACTTTGTTCTTCTTTTTTAAGATTATTTAGGCTGTTCATGAGCCCTTGGATTTCCATATGAATGTCAAGATAAGAGTGTCAATTTCTGAAAAATATGACATCTGGGATTTTGATAGGAATTGCATTGAATCTGTAGATCAATTAGGGCATATTAATAATAGTAAGACTTCTTTTTTGTTCCATAGAAAATGAGATATTTTATTTTATTTTTATTTTTTTAACCTTTTATTTTATATTGGAGTATAGCTGATTAACATTGTGTTGGTTTCATGTGTACAGCAAAGTGATTCAGCTATACATATACATGTATCTATTTTTTTTCATATTCTTTTCCTATTTAGGTTGTTACATAATTTTGAGCAGAGCTCCCTGTGCTATACAGTAGGCCCTTGTTGGTTATCCATTTTAAGTATAGCAGTGTGTACAGGTCAATCCCCAGCTCCCTAAATATCCCTTCCCCACTCCACCTTCACCCCGGGTAACCATGAGTTCTTTCTCTAAGTCTGTGAGTCTGTTTCTGTTTTGTAAGTTCATTTTTATGGTTTCTTTTCAGGTTCCACTTATAAGTGATATCATACGATATTTCTCTTTCTCTGTCTGACTCACTTCACTCAGTATGACCATCTCTAGGTCCGTCCATGTTGCTGCAAATGGCATTATTTCATTCTTTTTAATGACTGAGTGATATTCCATTGTATATATGTACCACATCTTCTTTATCCATTCCTCTGTTGATGGACATTTAGGTTGTTTCCATGTCTTGGCTATTGTAAACAGTGCTGCAATGAACATTAGGGTTCATGTACCTTTTCAAACCATGTTTTTCTCTGGATATATGCCCAGGAGTGGGATTTCAGGATCATATGGTAGCTCTATTTTTAGTTTTTTAAGGAACCTCCATACTGTTCTCCATAGTGGCTGTACCAATTTACACTCCCACCAACAGTATAGGAGGGTTCCCTTCTCTCCACACCCTCTCCAGTATTTATTGTTTGTGGATTTTTTGATGATAGCCATTTTGACTGGTGTGAAGTGATATCTCATTGTAGTTTTGATTTGTATTTTTCTAATAATTAGCTATGTTGAACATCTTTTCTTGTGCCTCTTGGCTGACAATAGTAAGACTTCTATTCCATGAACATATGATATATTTCTATTTATTTGGGTCTTCTTTAATTTCTTTCAATGATGTTTTGTAGTTTTCAGAGTATATGTTTTGAATATTTTTTGCTAAACTTATTGCTAAATATTTTATTCACCTTGATGCTATTGTAGTGAAATTTTATTCTATTTTCATTTTCAGATTATTCCTTGCTAGTGTATAGAAATGCAATTAATTTTTATAAATTGGTCTTGTATTCTAACCTTGATAATCAAGTTCTAAGAGTTTTTTGTGGATTCCTTAGGATTTTCTATATACAGTATCATGTCATCTGCAAATTGAGATAGATTTATTTCATTCTTTTCAATCTCGATATCTCCCCCCTCTTTTTTCTTCCCTCCCTTCCTTCCTTCTTTCCTCCCTCCCTCCCTCTTTCTTCTTTTCTTTCTTTCTTTCTTTCTTTCTTTCTTTTCCTTTCCCTATTTTTATAATTGTTTTGGGTAGAGATACCAGTACCCAGAAGTAGAAGTGGCAAGAGTGGCCATCTTTGACTTGTTCTTGATTTTAGGGAGGAAAGCATTCAGTCTTTTACCCTTAAGTGTGATGTTATAGCTATGGAGTTTTTGTAGATGTCTTTTATCAGATTGATAATCTATTCCTAGCTTCTTGAGCTCCTTTCATTTCATGTTATCTCTTTTTTTCTAGTTTAATGTTATTAAGTTTTATTCCATCAGCAAAAGTCATAGCCATAAAATTTGTTTGAGGTAAGGCCTTTTGTACCTTGGGTTTCTGGTAAGACTGCTGTGAGACAACACCCTTAAGATTCCCAGAAACGTTATATTTTAATAGAAATTATCTGTGAGGAATGACCTTAAGATTATAGGGCCAATGTATTTTGGGGGTTTGAGATGCCACATTAAATATTTCTGAGGTTTTAACATAGAAAGTTTTAGTTGCAACATTGGTTTCCTCTTTATAGGAAGCTCTGTATTTGACCTTTCTGATGCAACTCTAGATTTGACTTTTGCCTGGAAACTATTTCTTAATTTTAGCATTATATTTCATTTGGAGAGACTAGTAATTAGATACAGTTTTAGTTTACAAACCTAGCAAATCCTGGTTCTTTTATATTTAGCAGCTCTTCAGTTTATTGCTTTCTTGCTGTAGGTAAGCAACTAGAAGAAGCTGGGTGACACCTTTAACACTATTCCTGGAAATCTCCTCAGCTGGATCATGTAGTCCATTAGGTGAAATATATATTTCCTATGTTATCATCAGTGATAATGTTGCTAAGTTTTCTGTCACTTCATAATAAAGATGCCCTTTCCTCAAGCTTCAAATAACATTGCCCTCAATATCTTAATGCCCTCAGAAACAACCTCCTCAGGACCATCAGACCTCAGTTAATAAACTTGTCAAGACTGTCCAACTTCTACCCTCCCTTCAGTTCCAAAGGCTCTTTAAGTCTTTGTTATGATAGGTCTCTACTTCTGATACCAAATCCATTCTGGTTACTGTGGTTGCATAACAAGCTACTCTAAATATTAGTAGCTTAAACAATGACAGCATTTATTTTACTCATGAATCTGCAATTAGAGCAAGGCTCAACAGGATAACTCACTTCTACCTCACAGCAGCTGTACAACTTGAACAGTGAGAACTAGGGTCATCTGAAGTCTTGTTCACTCACGTGTTTGAAGTTGATGTTGATGCTCAGCTGGAATCCTAGCAGAGAATGTTAACCATAACACATACAGGCACCTCTCAATGTGATTTAGGCTTCCTCACAGCCTGATGGCTTGGCTCCAAGGGCAAGCATATGAAGGGGGCAAAGAAAGAAAGCATGGCAGAAGCTCTGTCATCTGTTCTAAGGTAGCTTAAGAAGTCACATAATGTCATCTCTACCATATTCCATCCAAGTCTGTCCAGGGTAAATGGATGGGAAAGAACCTTTACTTCTTGATGGAGAGTGGCAAGGTATGGAAGAGCATATTGGATGGAAATATTGCTGTGGACATTTTTGATAATTATAATTTGCCACAGGAATCAACTGGCCTTCCTTATGGAAGTGTTGTATTAAAATTATCCTTGAAAAGAGTAGAGTTGCATATGAATTCATGGGTAAGGTCAAATGTATATTTATCATATGTATATAACAATATTTTTCCTCCTTATACTCAGGTCACCTATTAGAACCTGGGCTAGGCTGAGCTCCTTTATCCTAAATTTCTTATTATTTATCCATGATTTGTCTCTCATTTCTGTTTCTGTGCCATTTCTATAGGTCTCTCTTGCAGAAGCAAGAAATTGGACAGAAGCAAATCACTGAATCAATCAGAAATAGTCAAGGTTTGGGGTATTGAATAAGATTGGTCAATGCATTATGATATTTTTTTAACCACAGATATGGGCCTTTGAACAAATGTCCTTGCTTTCACAGGAGGCAAAGAATGAGCCATGTCTCTATAGACAAAGGACATAAATATGGGTCTGTGCCTCCAGTTTGACTTAATCCACAACATCAGGATTCATTGGCATGCATCTGCATTATGCTCTCTGCCCAAGATCAGCGTTTCAAAAAGTACCAGTAGGAAGGAAATCAGTACACAATAACTAGTGGGCATTACTCAAGGCCACCGTGGCTGCCTCCAGTGGAACACATGTCTAATGGCCACACAGAGAGAATAGAGTAGAAATCAATCTGGTTAATGTTATTCTGGCCTCTGTTAAGGGATGAAGAGATGGACTCATGCTTTGAAATGCAGTGCAAACTTAGAAACCAGGATGATGGACAGAATAAAAGAGAGAGACTGATTTTCCCTCTCCTTCAATGCTCCCTAAAACATCCAACTTCCCATTCAGCAGACCAGGTCAATAAATCTGTATTTTCTTGTTTTTCTTTTCATAATGGTATCATCAGCATTAATGCTATCATCACCATTAGAAAGTGAAAGGCATCCCTTGGCACTAGTACTGTGGCATTATGCTTCTTGAGCTCTACCCAGCCAGAGTAGAGAGGCAGTAAGCATAGAAGCAATCACTCTAAGGAAAGCTAAACAAGTCTCCAGATGTCAGTTACATAGGAGTAGCAAAGGGATAAGGTCCTATAGTGTCTCTTCTTACTTGGATCAGTAGAATGATGTGGGTGGCTGGTTGGAAAGATGGAAGATTAAACTGGGAGTTAGGAAATTTGGTTTCTACTTATGACTTCTCACTAACTCAAGACCTCTTTTGTGCATGTGTCCAATGGGGAGGTTGGTTTTCACACTCTTTGAATTATTCCCTTCTCCCACAAGACGTGTTTCTCCAATGTGGTCCTAACCTTGCTCATATGGAGAGAAGGCCAGTTGTTACGGCTCTCTAGCTAAAGCAAGACAGTCCAAGGAGTTGCATCATGTGCTATATAGTTTCTTTAGGGATTCAGATCTTACCACCAGTAATAGTCTTCTTACAAACATTACTGCAAGCAAGCTAATGTTAGCATCATCTGTGGGTAATTCACAGGCACACCTGAACAGACAGAGGACAGTTTTGTTTTTCATAGCAAAATGCCTTTGGAGAGACTGCTTGGTAAAGAAGTTGCTGGCTGAAAGGTTTGGGAACTGGGATATGCATGCCCTGGAAGAGATAAGAATGTTCTGGAAAGGCAACACATCTGGTGTAAGGGTTTGGAGGTTCCACTTCCCCTCCAGTGCTTGCATATTCTTTTAATTACGTTTCTTCCCATCCTCAGTGAATAAAATGTTTCAAATCATAAAGGATATAGTTGGTCAGTTCTGCTTCCCTATTCCCAGTTTTGCTCTGAGCCAGCTAGTTATCTTGGGTAGGTCACCCACATCTCTGCATCTAAGGGTTTCATCTGTAAAATAGGACTGTCTTCTTCATAGAGTGAGATATCAATTTTACATTTTAAATAAATCTTATATGTGATATTCTTTGAAAATATATAGTGGAAAACAATTTTAAAGTACTGTTAGTACAAGATTATCAGACTTCCCTGGAAACTCCTGCAGTAGTTTGGATTCGCTTTGGGTGTTTTTCAGGTACAGATGGAGAAATTCAAAATCAGCGATTTTTGGCTTCCAAAGCAACCCAAGCACTTAAGACTGAACTGTATGAAGCCAGCACCACAGAGGGAACAGCAAAAGTAAGGACAACCTGCAGAGTCTAGCCTTTTCAAAGGAAATAATGAGCTATTCAGTCACTATTCTGTGGATTAAAAAAAAATTTTTGGAAAAGATTAGTTCAGCCACTGCTACCAAAAAATGCTCACTGCTCAACTTGCCTGCTGCAAATTAAGCCACCAAATAATGGAGAGCTGCTGAAGATGCTGGAGTCAAGAATGCCTTAAAGACCATCAGCCTCCTCAGCATCTAATCACATTTTTAAATAAAAGCTAAGTTTCTAACCCAGCCCCAGAACTCTGAACTTTTCTTTCTTCAAGGGCTTGGACACCAAGCCTGGAGCCATTTGGCCTTTGTCCATGGCTGATTTTGAACTTTCCTCCTTTTCCTTTGGCACTTACAGCTTAGCAGGTGAAAAGTGGTGGGCTTAGCTGGCTTGGGTTTTAATAAGAGCCTCCCCAAATGCACCGAGCATGGGAAAAACTTAATTATCAAACATAGGAATTGGATTCAATGAGCATACAGGAAGTGTTTACTGAGTACTCAGTCTCATCCCAGCACTGTGTTGAGTTAGTGAGGACACCCAAGAAAGTGCCATAGCTTTTGTTATAAGAAGTAATAAGGGATTTTTAAGAGTAGGATAATGAATTTCTCAAAAGTCCCCTGCAGGAAGTCTTGAACTCAGGCATCTGTGTCTCTTACTATGCTGACTTGTTTTCCAATTTTTGTTCACATTTGAAAACTGTACTGGCATTATCTACATTTTGTCCCTATGAGTTCAGTGTCTGATTTGGACTCTCCATTTCCCTTTCTCTCTTTAGCCCATCTTACTCTTACTTCCCAGCAGTTTAACTCATTCTTTGCTTCTCCATTGCATTCCAATTTCATCTCTGGTTTGACTGTCTTTGAATTTCTTTTGATACTTCTGACCAGGGGCTGTGTTCCAGACTCTGCCCAGTTCTATCACATTATTGTCCACAGGACAGGAGGCTTCTTCACTTAGTCCATCCTTTGATATCAGCTCCCTCCTTGTAGTCAGGTCCCTAGTAGGAAGCTAAACCTTCATAACTATCTACTGGTGGAATTTTCTTTTAGGAAAGTAATTCAGCATTAGTGTATATATTAAGAGAGATTAAAATGACCAAATCCTTTGGCCTAGAAATTTCACATATAAGAATCTACCTTAATATATTGTTTCTTAATAGGTAACTATTTACTGTTGAAAATTTATTGGTGAAAATATCCAAATATGGTGAAATAAACTTTTTGAAATATAATTTGGACTTTAATAATTTACTCCATAAATGTTTGCTTAGTGAAGAAATAACGTCAAAGATTGTAAAAGAGATCAGATGTCCATACCTGATTTAGTTCCTTCCAGCCTTCTATTGAAATACTTATGTTATGAAAAGGCAGAAAACAATAAGAATGCTAGAAACCAATGAAATCATTCAGTGATATCATTCAAACTAATGTGAATTTCTTGGAGGAAATATTCCTGACTCTGGTGTGTCTGGGCAAGATAGAAAAACTCTCCAGACATGTAAAATAAAACAACTCATCAAAGGCAAATGAGAATAGGTTTCTAGCTACTCATGCATTTTACCCCTACATTCAAGATATGAAGTCTAAGCTACCACCAAACAGCCTGGTAGTCTCTCTCCTTCTATAGGAGAACTGACTTCTGAGATGCATAATGATACTGCCTCCATTGAAGCCCTTTCTCTCATCAGTATTTATTTTGTTTCTGAAACTATTTGGAAGTCTCCAACTTTCAGCCATGAAAATGGCTGGAGATGAAAGAGGAGTATATGAGTTGTGGCAGCCATATATTCTCATATGTGTAAGAGCCCAAAAAATATTCCATGCATGTATCCTTCCTGAAAAAAGTCATTCTAAGGCATAATCCAGCTGACAGATATATGAATCAGTTGTGGGAACCCAAGAAAGAAGTTAGAGGATAAAAGAATTGCAAGTACAATGAAGTTAGTTGAAATATTTATTTAATTATTGTAACAAAAATAAGTGCAAAAATAAAAACTATCTAGAGAGAGTAGCGTATAAAAAATAATATCTCATTTTATAACTTTATGTTATGTTAGAAAGGTTTTGTAATGTTTAGTTGAAGGAAGTAAAATTGTACTGTATCCTTTATTTTACATTAAGATGAATTTGTTTTTTCGTCAATAACTCATTAAGATGAGTACTCAATTTTGCAAGATTATAAGGATAAAATGATAAAATTTTGGCAATTCAAGAATATGAGAATAGACACAGGTTTCAAATAATATAATTAATTTTTTAAAATAGGGACTTTAATGACTGTAACCCAGACCTTAAAATTAATACATCTTTCCAAGTGTCCATGAAACATTTACCAAAGTCGACCACATGTTACTTTGAAAAGAATGTTAATAAATTCCAAAAGACTATTATCCAAAGTTCTTCTAGCATTTATCTTTCCTCTTTTCAGTCCCCATAACCAAATTACTCAAATAAAATCATACCTATTGATGGTATATACTAAAACTCAATGGATGTATATCATCTCATTTTTACACCCATTTTGATTCCCAACATCAGTGGTTTTAGAAGTTTTGGATACGGACACGGCTTTTTTAAGTAGAACACATCAGAATATCAAGATTCCACTTAGGTTGTATCAATAGAAAGCAGGAAAGAATGGTGATCCTAACTTAGCAACAAAAAAAGATGAATAATTTACAAAAATCGCAAATTTTCTTGAGCATAGAGTTGAGGTTACAGGACAGCCAACTAATCTGAAATATAAGGAAAGAAAAGACATCTCTCAGCAGATACAAGAGGCAAGCACTGGCTAACTTGGGACAGAGCACGGAAGTAAGTTGGTGCTACCACGCAGGCAAAGAAATTTCAGCTAAGATTTTTAACAAATTGCTAAAAAGAGTGAGGGTATAGACCCACAGACACAAGGGCAGTTTGAAACCATTTCAAGCCTCTTTGTCATTAACTTTATTTTAGGAAGATTGGGGGACAGATTATCAGGCCCCCAAAAGAACCCTTGTGTTTCAGCCTTGAGGGAGGGGAATAGCAGTTGCTGCAGGTAAGGCACAGAGCCCTATCCAGATCCTTCTCTCCTATAGAAGAAAAGTCTTAATACTAAGAGAGGATGGCAAACTCTATCTTCTCCACAGTACAGGTGTATACTCATTATGCCTAGGGGAAGAAAATAGAAAAAGCCCTCTACCTCTATGGAAAAAGCAGGAACACATTCTAGGTCCAGATAATTACAGATCTTCTAACACTACAGTAGGGAACTATCACTTAGGAAGCCTACCCATGGGACCCAGGAACTCAGGGTTTGTCCTAGACTGAACCAGGACCACAGAGAAAGTCCTTCTGGATCCTACTATCAGGCTGGTATTGTTATCATATAGTAACAAGTAACAGCAGTTTACTGCTTAGAACGAAAAGCATGAACAAAAACCCTCTCTGAGGTACAGATTCACAAAGAAAACATAGCTGGAAATGCTAAAGAAACATTAAAAAAAATCCACCATCAACCAAGACCTCACCTTAAGCAAAAGGTAATGTTAGATGAACTTGAACTCAGTGTTTTACTGAGGGTAACTTTCACAACAAAACCCAAACCTTGACTAGCTCAACACTTGACTACCTTGACTCAACTCCCCACACTAAATGTCTAGCAGAAGATTATGCCCATTTCCAGGTATAAATTCTATTTACTTGAATGTCACCTCTCTTGCACTCAGTGTCTGACTTTTAAACTCAAATTATAAGAAACACAAAAAGGAACACACACATACACACATACACAAACCCCATACTGTCAAGACTCACATTAATCAACAAAATCACCATGTACAGATATGACATAGATGAAGGAAATATCAGACAAAGGACTTAAAATAATTCTGATTAATATGTTAATGGATCTAGTGGAAATGGGGACAACATGTATAAAAAGAAGGGAGAATGTCAGTAGAGATATGAAAACTATAAGGAAGAATCAAGTTAAAATGCTGAAAATACTAATATTAAAAAACATGGTGATAGATAAGGAACAACTTCTACAGGCTTATTAATACTCATGGCACAGCTGAAGAAAAATATCAACCTGAAGGTAGATCAATAAAAATTACCCAAACTGAAACATGAAGACACACACACACACACACACACACACACACACACACACACACATCTAAAAGCTGTGGGACAGGATCCAACAGTCTGACATACATGCAGTTTGGCTTCCAGAAGGAAAAGAGAGAGAAATAGCAGAAGATAGAAGAAATATTTCAAAAGATAATGACAGAATTTTCCAAAAATAATGAAAGACATCAAGCTATAGCACCTTTAGAGCAGAGAGGGGGAAAGGACATATTACATACAGAGGAACAATGATAAGAATTACAGCAGACTTCTCATTAGAAGCTATGTAAGTTAAGTGACATCTTTAAAATGCTGGGTGTAAGAGGGGACTGTCAACATAGGATTCTATAGCCAGTAAAAATAA
This sequence comes from Hyperoodon ampullatus, assembly GCF_949752795.1. Taxonomy (NCBI): domain Eukaryota; kingdom Metazoa; phylum Chordata; class Mammalia; order Artiodactyla; family Ziphiidae; genus Hyperoodon; species Hyperoodon ampullatus. The sequence continues at coordinate 146,267,674 of NC_136915.1, read as the reverse complement.
CTTTTAAAACTGAAAGAGAAAATTCTTTTCAGGCCAAAAAAAATTAGAAAATAAATTACCAGTAGACCTGTATTATAGGAAATGTTAGATGAATTCTTTCAGACAGAAGGAATATAATATCAGCACTCTACACAAAGAAATGAAGAATACTAGAAATTGTAAAAATGAAGACTACTGAAATTTATTATATGTGAATTATATCTCAATGTAAAGAAATACATTTTTACTGGTGATGTTAACTTCAGTTACCTGGTTAATGTGGTGACTGCCAGGTTTCTCTACTCTTACTATTTTTCTATTTGTAGTTAATAAGTGTCATGTGGAAAGATATAATGCCTCTTACCTGGAATAAGCCATTTCTCCAAGTAACCCTGTTTCAGTTCATTGGAGAATAGCATTTAGAAATCAAGATTCAGGTGCTAGATGTGCTGCTCATTGGTACTGGGTGACATTGCTTCTACGCCCTCTCAGCAGAGAGAGCTAGTAAATATTTATGTATATACAAAAATACACATACATACAGAGGAAACACACATACACACCCATGAAATGATAAAGCAATTGTAATAAAATTTAAAATGAGGGAATCTGGGTAAAGGATGGACTAAAATTCTTTGCAATTTTTAAAGACACTTTTTTTTTTTTTTTTTTTTTTTGCGGTATGCAGGCCTCTCACTGTTGTGTCCTCTCCCGTTGCGGAGCACAGGCTCCGGACGCGCAGGCTCAGCAGCCATGGCTCACGAGCCCAGCCGCTCCACTGCATGTGGGATCCTCCCGGACCGGGGCACGAACCCGTGTCCCCTGCATCGGCAGGTGGACTCTCAACCACTGCGCCACCAGGGAAGCCCCTTAAAAGACACTTTTTAAAGAGTAAAATTATTTCAAAATTAGAAGTTAACTTATTTCACTCAGTCTGACAATCTCTAGATCCATCCATGTTGCTGCAAATGGCATTTGTTCATTCTTTGTTATGGCTGAGTAGTATTCCATTGTACATATGTACCACATATTCTTTATCCATGCCTCTGTTGATGGACATTTAGGTTGCTTCCATGTCCTGGCTATTGTAAACAGTGCTGCAATGAACATTGGGGTATGTGTATCTTTTCAAATTATGGCTTTCTCTGGGTATATGCTCAGGAGTGGGATTGCTGGGTCATATGGTAGTTCTATTTTTCGTTTTTTTAAGGAACCTCCATACTGTTCTCCATAGTGACTCTACCAATTTACAATACCACCAACAGTGTAGGAGGGTTACCTTTTCTCCACACCTTCTCCAGCATTTATTGTTTATAGATTTTTTGATGATGGCCATTCTGACGGGTATGAGGTGATACCTCATTGTAGTTCTGATTTTTGCATTTCTCTAATAATTAGTGATGCTGAGTACCTTTTTCATGTGCTTTTTGGCCATCTGTATGTCTTCTTTGGAGAAATGTCTATTTAGATCTTCCACCCATTTTTTGATTGGGTTATTTGTCTTTTTGATATTGAGCTGCATGAGCTGTTTGTATATTTTGGAGATTAATCCCTTGTTGGTTGCTTCATTTGCAAATATTTTCTCCCATTCTGAGGGTTGTCTCTTATATGTGGAATCTAAAAAAAAGAGTACAAATAAACTTATTATTTACAAAACAGAAGTAGAGTCATGGATATAGAAAACAAACTTATGGTTACCAGGGGATAAGGGAGGGAGGGATAAATTGGGAGATTGGGATTGACAAATACACATTACTATATATAAAATAGATAACTAATAAAAACCTGCTGTGTAGCACAGGGAACTCTATTCAATACTCCGTAATGGTTCACATGGGAAAAGGATCTAAAAAAAAAAAAAAAAGAAGAAGAGTAGATGTATGTATATGTATAACTGACTCACTTTGCTATACACTTGAAAATAACACAACATTGTAATTCAACTGTACTCCAAAATTGTTTTTTAAATTAGAAGTTAAAAAATAAAATAAGAATATATCAATGATACCCTCGGCTCTTCTTTTCTGATACAGCATGCCCTTTCACACGGGGTAGTTCTAAGTATCTATCTCCTTTCCTTCCCACCCTCCCATGGACCACTGGAGACACAGAAGTCAGTGATTTTAAAGGCCTTTTCAAACTCATGGTCAGGCTACTCCAAAAGACCAGACCTAAATGCACATAACATCATGACAAGTCTCTATACTTCCAACTGCCCACCTACCTTCTTCCAAAACATTCATTCTCAGCTTTACTGGGTATTACTTGAAAGGCTTTAAAGAAATACTGATGGTCAATCCCAACCCCAAATTTAAAATTAAGTGATCAGGATAAACCCTAGACATTGGTGCATTTTAAAAGCTCTATGGGGGATTCACTTGTGCATCCAGCACTGCCTACTGATTCTGTGAGGTATCATCAAATTTACACATTACCAAAGCTTCCTGGGTCATCCATATTTAGCCACTTCAAACCACAGGCCATACTATACTGTATAGTATGTGATCTATCTCTCTCTGCCCTCCCCAAATTTCCAAAGTACCTTGTGAAACCTATGGCCTTTATTGTTTGTCTTTTCTATATCCCTAACCTCTTCTTTGGTTTCTTCACCTTGCCAAACTAAAAAAAACTTGTGGGACAGGTGTGTTCTTTGTTTTCCAGTGTTAAAAATTTTTCTCTTTCTTCCTCCTTTGAATTTCAAGTCCTCAGACTTCACTACCTTCCACTCTTTCTTGGTATTGTCATTCCATATTCCTTGAGGTTTTCAGTAACTGATCCTGTTTTTCCTTTTCATCTTGCCCCCTAGTACCATTGTTGGTGATGTTAGTATCTATTTGCTGGGCCCTTGTACTCTGTCTTTTTTATTCTCACCTTCTACCCACCCCGTGTTAGACCTCAATTCCACTTTCATGCTTAAGCCAGGTCCTAGTACCCAGTGGACTTAGGAAACCTAACTTTTGTGTAGCAGTAGAAGACCAACTTTTTATATCAATGTTTCTTGTTTGCAACAGCTTTCCACCATCAACGTATGACCAAACTTAAGCCCTGTTTCACCCTAAAGCTACATTCAAGGAAGATTAAAATTAAACAGCCTGCACTGCATTTTGGCTAGGAAGGTATTCAGCCCTTATTAGGATAAAGTTTCTACCCTGAGGGGCCCTTGTATCTGAGCACATGTCAGGGTAAATGCATTTATCTGGCTTCGTATAGTTCCTTTCTCTACTGGAAACAGATCTGGTGTTCTCCGAAGCTCATCTCTATATTTTTCTGCACTTTCAGATTTTGATTCAGAATGTTTCATTCTCTTTCAGTTACCCCAGTATTTATCTTATACTGTTGTTTGCTATCAATTTAGCCTGTCCTTTATCATGATGCATTTGCTAAATATGGCCATTTATTCTAGAGAGAAATAAACTAAGATTTCCTGTATGATACGTGTATCAGTTCTCATTTTTTTTTCCACTGAGAATAGGATAAGAGTGATGCAGTCTTCACCTTCTTCAGATTGGAGAATTATAGTTGGGCATTAGGAAGAACGTACAATCCCATTGTGAGACTGTAATTTATTCACAATAGAATGTATTACATTTAAGGAAGTATTTACAATAAGAATTGAACCAAGAGTCAAATATTTGAATTCCAGCATTAATTTCACCATTAATTAATTATGTGACCTTGAGCAAACCATTATACCCAAGTAAGCCTCAGTTTCCTATCTGTAAAACAGGAAAAGTTATAGCTCTGCTTGCTTTCTTATAAAATATGGGGTGGAAGGTAATGTTATTGTAGAGACCAGATTAAATAATGTCCCAGACAGTGGTTGGAAAGCAGTTAAGTGCTATTCAAATAGAGTTTTTTAAATGTGCTCTTGTAGGCATTGTTTTTTTAGGCAGAAACCTGGGGTCTCATTGGTGGATAACCCTGCTCAGAGTGGGAGCATGGATTCAGGTTTTCCTTTGTCTCCTCTGATATGAGGATTCAAGAGGAGATAAGCACACAGTATCTAAGAGAGCCCTCTCTCCTTGTTTGCACCCCATAGCCTCCAGCTCACACACCAACGCTGCAAGAGTTTTCTGTCCCCAGGGATACCACAGAACCCATAGGGCTCCCATCCCCAGCTTCCTGAAGCATAACCCATTTTTGTGTGAATGATTTTCCTCTCTGATTATTAAACCTAATATCACAAACAAACCAAATCTGGAATTAATTTAAAGGATAAAATCATTAATTTAAGGATAAAATCCTTCAACCAACCAACTAGCTGTCTTCACAGTATGTAAAGATGTTCTGGATTAAAATGATTTATATTACAGTTTTCCCACTCATTTAGCCTTCTTTGGTTGTAGTTACCACCTAATAAAAGTCAAAAGCAAGGGCTTTCCTAATGCTGTATTCACTTTCAGCCCAGCAGGAAAAGACATCTTTCAGCAGGAAGCTGCGGTTCTGTAGTGGTTATTTTGGGTAATGTTACTCCAATATGTTTTAACTCAGAGAGATTAGCTATCTTATGTTTAAAAAAATGTTATAAGAAGATATTTAAGAAGTCCATAAATTAGTATTCATTGTGACACTAAAGATGCTAATTTTTTTTCTTTTTTTTTTTTGCGGTACACGGGCCTCTCACTGTTGTGGCCTCTCCCGTTGCAGAGCACAGGCTCCGGACACGCAGGCTCAGCAGCCATGGCTCATGGGCCCAGCCGCTCCGCGGCATGTGGGATCTTCCCGGACCGGGGCACGAACCCGTGTCCCCTGCATCGGCAGGTGGACTCTCAACCACTGCACCACCAGGGAAGCCCAAGATGCTAATTTTTAAGAAGGAAATAATGTGTGGCATTCTGCTAGATTCTGTATGACCATTTACTGCAACAGAGCCTTGGAGATAAAAAGAGCTGTTGCTTTCATTGACTCTAACTCTCATTTGTGAAGGGAAATGCACTCACTCGTCTTTTACCAGAGGAGATGTAATTGTTATTCATGTTGCGAAAGAGGTTTATTCGCAGCTTTACCATAGAGATTCAGCTAGAAATAAAGACATTGGGTTATTACAAGATATTAATTATGAACGTCAGCCAACTGCAATAGTAGGTTTCTTTGTGATATAAGATACAACATTACCTGCTGATTTGGTGGATACTTGTAAGCTCAGCAGTTTTGGTCTGAGTTCACAACTTTCATTATCTGTGTAAATACCCATAGAGTGTTCAAATTATGCTGGTATGTTTCTAAGTAACTTGTTTTCTTTGAGGGATCCATAGCCAAGTTTTCTTAATTGTAGCCTATTTTATAAAGTTTGTCATTTTGCCTTTGTTTTCTTTCAAAGTGACAAAATAATTTTTGAGTGACTACTCACATTTATTTACTCAGTAAGCATTTATTGAGGGACTTCTCTGTGCTGGGGACTCTGCTTAGGTCTACGAATAAATTTTCAAATAAGAGAGACATGATTTTTGACCTCTTAGAGCAGGAAAGACAGACAAGGTAATTGTCATACACTGTGTTGCTTAACATCTAGATGTGCAGAGCTTTAAGAAGCATTAGAAAACAACCTGACCCTGCACCTAAAGCAATTAGAGAAAGAAGAACAAAAAACCCCCAAAGTTAGCAGAAGGAAAGAAATCATAAAGATCAGATCAGAAATAAATGAAAAAGAAATGAAGGAAACGATAGCAAAGATCAACCAAACTAAAAGCTGGTTCTTTGAGAAGATAAACAAAATTGACAAACCATTAGCCAGACTCATCAAGAAAAGAAGGGAGAAGACTCAAATCAGTAGAATTAGAAATGAAAAAGGAGAAGTAACAACTGACACTGCAGAAATACAAAAGATCATGAGAGATTACTATAAGCAACTCTATGCCAATAAAATGGACAACCTGGAAGAAATGGACAAATTCTTAGAAATGCACAACCTACCAAGACTGACTCAGGAAGAAATAGAAAATATGAATAGACCAATCACAAGCACTGAAATTGAAACTGTGATTAAAAATCTTCCATCAAACAAAAGCCCAGGACCAGATGGCTTCACAGGCGAATTCTATCAAACATTTAGAGAAGAGCTAACACCCATCCTTCTCAAACTCTTCCAAACAATATCAGAGGAAGGAACACTCCCAAACTCATTCTACGAGGCCACCATCACCTTGATACCAAAACCAGGCAAGGATGTCACAAAGAAAGAAAACTACAGGCCAATATCACTGATGAACATAGATGCAAAAATCCTCAACAAAATACTAGCAAACAGAATCCAACAGCACATTAAAAGGATCATACACCATGATCAAGTGGGGTTTATTCCAGGAATGCAAGGATTCTTCAATATACGCAAATCAATCAATGTGATACACCATATTAACAAGTTGAAGGAGAAAAACCATATGATCATCTCAATAGATGCAGAGAAAGCTTTCGACAAAATTCAACACCCATTTATGATAAAAACCCTGCAGAAAGTAGGCATAGAGGGAACTTTCCTCAACATAATAAAGGCCATATATGACAAACCCACAGCCAACATTGTCCTCAATGGTGAAAAACTGAAACCATTTCCACTAAGATCAGGAACAAGACAGGGCTGCCCACTCTCACCACTCTTATTCAACATAGTTTTGGAAGTTTTAGCCACAGCAATCAGAGAAGAAAAGGAAATAAAAGGAATCCAAATTGGAAAAGAAGAAGTAAAGCTGTCACTGTTTGCAGATGACATGATACTATACATAGAGAATCCTAAACATGCTACCGAAAAACTACTAGAGCTAATCAATGAATTTGGTAAAGTAGCAGGATACAAAATTAATGCACAGAAATCTCTGGCATTCCTGTACACTAATGATGAAAAATCTGAAAATGAAATCAAGAAAACACTCCCATTTGCCATTGCAACAAAAAGAATAAAATATCTAGGAATAAACCTACCTAAGGAGACAAAAGACCTGTATGCAGAAAATTATAAGACACTGATGAAAGAAATTAAAGATGATATAAATAGATGGAGAGATATACCATGCTCCTGGATTGGAAGAATCAATATTGTGAAAATGACTCTACTACCCAAAGCAATCTACAGATTCAATGCAATCCCTATCAAACTACCACTGGCATTTTTCACAGAAGTAGAACAAAAAATTTCAAAATTTGTTTGGAAAAACAAAAGACCCCGAATAGCCAAAGCAATCTTGAGAACGAAAAACGGAGCTGGAGGAATCAGGCTGCCTGACTTCAGACTATACTACAAAGCTACAGTAATTAAGACAGTGTGGTACTGGCATAAAAACAGAAAGATAGATCAGTGGATCAGGATAGAAAGCCCAGAGATAAACCCACGCACATATGGCCAACTTATCTTTGATAAAGGAGGCAGGAATGTACAGTGGAGAAAGGACAGCCTCTTCAATAAGTGGTGCTGGGAAAACTGGACAGGGACATGTAAAAGTATGAGATTAGATCATTCCCTAACACCATACACAAAAATAAGCTCAAAATGGATTAAAGACCTAAATGTAAGGCCAGAAACTATCAAACTCTTAGAGGAAAACATAGGTAGAACACTCTATGACATAAATCACAGCAAGATCCTTTTGGACCCACCCCCTAGAGAAATGGAAATAAAAACAAAGATAAACAAATGGGACCTAATGAAACTTCAAAGCTTTTGCACAGCAAAGGAAACCATAAACAAGACCAAAAGACAACCCTCAGAATGGGAGAAAATATTTGCAAATGAAGCAACTGACAAAGGATTAATCTCCAAAATTTATAAACAGCTCATGGAGCTCAATAGCAAAAAAACAAACAACCCAATCCAAAAATGGGCAGAAGACTTAAATAGGCATTTCTCCAAAGAAGATATACAGACTGCCAACAAACACATGAAAGAATGCTCAACATCATTAATCATTAGAGAAATGCAAATCAAAACTACAATGAGATATCATCTCACACCAGTCAGAATGGCCATCATCAAGAAATCTAGAAACAATAAATGCTGGAGAGGGTGTGGAGAAAAGGGAACACTCTTGCACTGCTGGTGGGAATGTGAATTGGTACAGCCACTATGGAGAACAGTATGGAGGTTCCTTAAAAAACTAAAAATAGAACTACCATATGACCCAGCAATCCCACTACTAGGCATATACCCTGAGAAAACCATAATTCAAAAAGAGACATGTACCAAAATGTTCATTGCAGCTCTATTCACAATAGCCCGGAGCTGGAAACAACCTAAGTGTCCATCATCGGATGAATGGATAAAGAAGATGTGGCACATATATACAATGGAATATTACTCAGCCATAAAAAGAAACGAAACTGAGCTATTTGTAATGAGGTGGATAGACCTAGAGTCTGTCATACAGAGTGAAGTAAGTCAGAAAGAGAAAGACAAATACCGTATGCTAACACATATATATGGAATTTAAAAAAAAAAAAATGTCATGAAGAACCTGGGGTAAAACGGGAATAAAGACACAGACCTACTTGAGAATGGACTTGAGGATATGGGGAAGGGGAAGGGTAAGCTGTGACAAAGGGAAAGAGAGGCATGGACATATATACACTACCAAACGTAAGGTAGATAGATAGTGGGAAGCAGCCGCAGAGCACAGGGAGATCAGCTCGGTGCTTTGTGACCGCCTGGAGGGGTGGGATGGGGAGGGTGGGAGGGAGGGAGATGCATGAGGGAGGGGATGTGGGAACAGATGTATATGTATGACTGATTCACTTTGTTATAAAGCAGAAACTAATAAAAAAAAAATTAAAAAAAAAAAAAAAAAAAGAAATCTAGAAACAATAAATGCTGGAGAGGGTGTGGAGAAAAGGGAACACTCTTGCACTGCTGGTGGGAATGTGAATTGGTACAGCCACTATGGAGAACAGTATGGAGGTTCCTTAAAAAACTAAAAATAGAACTACCATATGACCCAGCAATCCCACTACTAGGCATATACCCTGAGAAAACCATAATTCAAAAAGAGACATGTACCAAAATGTTCATTGCAGCTCTATTCACAATAGCCCGGAGCTGGAAACAACCTAAGTGTCCATCATCGGATGAATGGATAAAGAAGATGTGGCACATATATACAATGGAATATTACTCAGCCATAAAAAGAAACGAAACTGAGCTATTTGTAATGAGGTGGATAGACCTAGAGTCTGTCATACAGAGTGAAGTAAGTCAGAAAGAGAAAGACAAATACCGTATGCTAACACATATATATGGAATTAAAAAAAAAAATGTCATGAAGAACCTAGGGGTAAAATGGGAATAAAGACACAGACCTACTTGAGAATGGACTTGAGGATATGGGGAAGGGGAAGGGTAAGCTGTGACAAAGGGAAAGGGAGGCATGGACATATATACACTACCAAACGTAAGGTAGATAGATAGTGGGAAGCAGCCGCAGAGCACAGGGAGATCAGCTCGGTGCTTTGTGACCGCCTGGAGGGGTGGGATGGGGAGGGTGGGAGGGAGGGAGATGCATGAGGGAGGGGAGGTGGGAACAGATGTATATGTATGACTGATTCACTTTGTTATAAAGCAGAAACTAATAAAAAAAAAAAAAAAAGAAGAAGCATTAGAAAGGGCATCAGACACAGGTTTGAGGGATCAGAAAAGGTTTTGAGGGGAAACTGCAACTAGGCTGACTCATAAAGGATAAATGACACTTGGCCATGTAAAGAGGGAGAGAGAAAACTGTTCTAGGTAGACACAAAAATGTGAAAGAAAGCCTGGCAGCCAGAGGGGACTATGTAGAGGGCAGCTTAGGAACTAAAGTTCAGTGTGGTGGAAATGTCAATTTTGAATATGGGGGTGGGAAGAAAAGAGGTTGATAGAAGTAGGAGTTGGTCTTGCAAGGGAGTGCCCATCCTGTTTGGTGTTTGTGTTTCATCCTAGGAGAGTGAGGGATTTCACACAAGGAAGTGAAATGATCAGATTAGCTGCAGTGTGGAAAATGGTTTGGAATGTGGTAAAATTAGAGGTAGTCAGGAGGTTATTGCAGCAATCCAGATGCAAGTGGTAAATTCTGGGGCGTAAAAACTGATGGTTTTTGTTTTCTGCGTGAGCTGGGGAGAGAGTAGCTGAGAATGAGATAAAAGGAGAGGAAGTGTCCAAAGACCTGAGAACTGTACAGAAAAATCCTGGCTAGGGAAAAAGGAGGTCTGCTGGCCAGCACTGAGGGACCCACTGGTGATGAAGGGTATAAATTTATAGTGGTGACATCTGCATGGTTGTGTGATTTTCCCCATGATACTCCAAAGTACATGTGCGATATATTGCTGGTGGGCAGCTGGAGTGATCTGTCAAAAGACTGGATGAAGAACGAACAATGGAATCTAAAGTGGGTAAGAGAGTAAGAAAATACAAAAAAGGGGCTAAACGATAGGGAGGAAATGTGAGGTCTAAAGACTCAAGACCTGAGATCAGACATAATAGGATTAAAAGGAGGGCCAGCCAAAGAGCAGCATAGATGCATAAGGCATTGTTCTACCACAAAGAATAAGACATCATTGGTGATGAAAAAATCATTGGAAATAAACTATATGGGGACATTTAAAAAATGTCATACCCTTTGAGGAAGAATCCTATATGTGTTTTGAACCTACTGTAAGTGAGAAGTCTTCATAATGAAAGGGATATGATCTAGTTATATGTATTTCTTTTTTCTCTGCCTTGCATTTCTGTCTCTCCAAGACACTCAGGTTTATGACCTCTCCAGGAGCAGGGTTGGTAGTGGAAAGAAAGACAGGGCAACAAGAAAAGTCTTACTAGACTGGAACTATAGAAAGATGGCATTCGTGCTTTCTGAGCTTGGCAAATATATACATACATATATATATACATATGTATACATATATATGTATATATGTATACATATATATGTATATATATGTATATATATATACACACACACATATGTATACATATGTATGTGTACATATATATATTTACTTACTGATTCTTTCTTCTATGGAGTATCTTGCGGAATTTTTTGATATACCTCCTCCTTCCCCCACCCCCCTGCCCCATAACACTTAAGTTTCCTCAACACAATCAAATGCCTCTCTTCCTGTTGGTAATTATGATTTCCCTCTCAGCCCTTGAGCACCCAGAGGTACTCTTTCAGCCTTTTACTGCAGAGATCTCATTACACCTCCAGGCATCTCCTGGGCAGTATTGCATATCACTTATGTGGCCATGTCTAGTTTGTGAATAATACACAGTTTGGGCTGGCTGTGATGGTCATGGAAGTGTTCCGTTCAAATCTCTCTTAAGAGAAACCACTGTGCAGAGCACAGCTGAACTGCTGCAGCTTTGGGTCAATCAAGGCATTTATCACAAGCCACATTCTTCTGGGCTGCTCTTATACAATAACTGAGCATGCAAAGGTACTAGAAAACAGTCCATACTACCTGATGCAGGATTCTTCCAATGGGCAACTTTAGCTCAAGGATGTTCCATCAGTCTACCTGAGACTTTCTCAGAACTAAGCAGCAGGCTGAGGCTCTTCCTACCTAGTTCTTCCTTCTCTCTCACATTTCACAGGCATTAGACCTATATCATGGTGGAAGGTTCTCCTCTGCCTACTCTTGCTCCCTCTTCCTTTATCCTTCACAGGCGTTCTCCTAATAAATGTCTTACACATTTGATCTTATCATGCCATCTGCTTTTTGGAGGACCCAAATGCCATAATTACCTCTCAGTAGCTGCTACTACAGGCTCCCTCATCCAGCCTCTTATCTTTTAGAATTCACAGGTATGAGTTCAATCCATCAAGGGTCCATACTCCATATTAAGCTTCCAGATAGTCTTCCGTCTTAACGGTACCTGAGATTTGTTTTACTCAGGTATGGAAAGACATGAAAATGACTGTCATGAAGGAAGAAATTTGTTATATTCACAGACTGTTAGAAACAGGAGGCACAGCATGCCATGCAGTGCCATGTGGGGAAGCACCAGGGTCAGTCAGGAGGCAGAAGAAGAGTGGAGGAAAAAGGTGGACAAGAGTCTTTATTGTGGTTTATACTGGAAAGAATAATCCATAAAGACCAAGCAGGCTTAGGATCAGCTAGTCTGAATAATTTAAGTGGGCTCTGGGGTGGAAGAGATATCCATAGCTAGCTGGTATCTGCCCTGGGGTGATTCGGGCAGGGGAATAGTGGCCCAGAATGTCAGAGACAGATAAAGAAGATGGTTGAGCATATAGGCTCTGGATTGTTCGGTTTACATATGAAAGGCACATTGCTAGGTGAGTTGTTTATTATCACTGGGAATTAGCTAACCCTGAGAGGGACAGTTCCTCTAGTGTCAGCAAGAATCCAACATGTCAAAGAAGACATAATAAATAAATCTTCTTTGATGCCCTCATTTGTCTTGAGGTAGGGAATAGGTACTCCCCCACACCTACTCCATTCTGTGGGGAGGGTGGGGGTTAAGGAGAGCACTTCAACTAATTCTCTCAATCTCTTTTATAGACTGAAGGTATGAGTAATAAAATATGTGTCTTGAAAATTTTTTTTCATGAAACTGATTTTTGGCTAGCTTCTATGCAAATCCTATATAGGTGCTCTAGAACCTCTCTTTGGTCTGGAGAAAAACTTCATAGAGTTCCATTTTTATATCCTGTTACCATAGATTTACTCATGGGTTCCTTAGATCAGGATGCCATTTTCCATCTTTTCATGGGAAATCTTGCCTATTTTCTAACTTAAACTAAAACATTATCATACTTACAGTTTTCTTTGATTGCTCTGCCAGATATAATATCACCTTTCTGTGAATCCTCATAGATCTTTACTTCTAATGTTCAACTCTACATTAACTTCTCTTAGGACACTTATAGTTTGCTTTCTTGATTTGTATTTTGGCTTTCTATTAGGTAATATCATTGCAGAAAGTCACCTGTTGGGAGCTTTGAGAACATGTTTGCCATGGAAATTCAGGGCATTATCACCGGGCATCCCATGGTGGCCTTTAGATGTCTTGGGAGAAATAACGGAGGGATCTTTTGATTTGGTGATCAAAATCCTAGACACTACGATTCAGATTCAGGTTCTGGCAAAAATTTGAAGATATAGTCTATTTTGACTGATAAAAAGGAAGTGAGCAAGAATGCAGTAGATTCGATTGAGATAAAGAAGAGTCGGACCCATTTGAGGACAAAGATTCTAAAGCTGAGATAATACAACATAAAAAAAAATTGTCATATTTTTTAAGTTAAAGTGAAAAGAATAACAGAACATCCATAAAGCCAAAATTACAATTATATACTTATCCTAAAAGATAGCAAAAAATTGGATAAAGATATAGAAATTAAGATTATATGGTATAGGCATAATGATGGAAAAAAAACAGTCAATGCATTAGAATTACAACCCCAGAAAGAGATCTAAATATATCTGTGACCTTGATATATGACTGGAAAGGTTTCCAAAATTAGTTGGAATCAAAATGATGTTGAAACAGCTATCTTTTCATATGGAAAAGAAAACAAAATTATATTCCCACACCCACCAAAGTAAAAAACAAACTCCAAATGGCTAAAAGTCCTAAATGTGAAAAAAAAATCCTTTAAAAACTGTTAGAATACAATGTAGAAGAAAATAATATAATCTTGAAGTAAGAAAGTGTTTTGTGTAAACTATAACAAAAATAGAAATCTTTAATACATAAACTTTCTGTAGAACAAAAGGCACCATAAACAACATTAAGATACACCACAAACTGGGAGAAGAGATTTACAGCAAGTGTAACAGGCACAATATTAATATCCAAACTATAAAGGAATTCTTACAAATCAATTTAGAAAAGGCAAATAAAAAATGAATGCAAGCTGCAAAAAGACAATTCACAGAAGATGAAACCTACAGTGACAACAAATATGCAAAATTACTCTACCTCAATTTAATCAGGAGAGTGCTAATAACAACAAGATGCTCTTTAACCTTATCAAAGTTCCTTAACTCAGAGAGTGCCAACCTTTGGCAGGGAAGAGGTGACATGAGAACACTTGAACATTGCTGGTGAGAATATAAATTGGCACAACTATTTTGAAGAGCAATTTGACAATATCTAGTAAAATTGTATATGTATATAACCTATGACCTGGCAATTCCACTTCTAAATATGCCCTGGAGAAATTCTCCCTCCTATGCAAATATCTTCCAAGACATCCAGTGAAGTATTGTTGGTTATATATAGCAAAAACAAAACACAAAAGTAGGGAAAATCAAATCCATTAGGTGAAGAAAAGATAAATAAAGCTCTATGTGACATATTACACAGTAATTAAAAGAGGTAAAATGGTGCTGTGTGTAATGATACAGATATGGCAATCATAACAGTGACAGAAAAAGCAAGCTGCAGAAGAATGTTTACAGTTGGATGTATTTTTTTCCATAATAAAAACATATGATATGATATATTTTTTATTGATGAATGCACTTGAAGTTACGGTTTAAAATATGGATTTGAGGGCTTCCCTGGTGGCACAGTGGTTGAGAGTCCGCCTGCTGATGCTGGGGACATGGGTTCGTGCCCCGGTCCGGGAGGATCCCACATGCCACGGAGCGGCTGGGCCTGTGAGCCATGGCTGCTGAGCCTGCGCGTCCAGAGCCTGTGCTCTGCAACGGGAGAGGCCACAACAGTGAGAGGCCTGCATACAGCAAAATAAAATAAAATAAAATAAAATAAAATAAAATAAAAAATAAAATAAAATAAAATACGGATTTGATACCTACAAACTATATTCATGATACTTCTGTAGAGAAAGGGAGGACATTGGGACATGAAGGAAAACTGAGGGAACTTTATTAGTAATATTTTTAATGAATTTCTCAATCAAATGTGAAAAAATATTTTCTTTAAGTGGTAAGCACATGATTGGTACAGTATCGTCTGTAGTTTTCTATATTTAACTTTTAAAAGCAATAACTTAAAAAGCTAATGAGGGAAGAAGAACTGAAACAACCTCTAAGGAGAATTGCAGAAAAAGAGAGGAAAGGAAAAGAAATGGATTGAGGTTTAGAATCTAAGTAACAAGAGTAGGTGAGGGTTCAAGTACAAACATCACTAAAATCTTGCTCCAGCTCTTGCTTATTTTCAAGTGTAGTTGGTTACCGGTGGGCACATGTAGACTCCTGGTTTCTAAAGGCAAGTGTGTCCCCACATATCTATCACCCATGGCACCCAGAACAATGTCTTACACAGAAAAGGTGACCCTGAGAAGCATGTTGACTGAATCAAATCAATGACCTTCCCATCAGACTTCACAAAGGGGAAAAGATAATTTTCTCAGTCACTTGGAGGGTTAGTTACCCTGTTTCAAAAGGAGAAAGATAAAACAGGAGAGTGACCCAGAATTGTGGGAATTTGCCCAGAAGGCTTTGAAGAGTCCCCACCTGCATGCAGGACAGCTGGTCACACAATAGATCTTGCAGACAAATAAAGAAAATTAGCACATGGCTAATGGGCCAAATCCTCTCCAGTGAAAAGGAGGCAATAAAGATATCCTCATCTGACTCCTCCTGGCGTACATCAGTAACAGAATCTTATCTGTGAATCACCCACGCCTGGGTGGGGAATGCCAATCAACATTAATTTGGTACTATGAATGTCCTGGAAGGAGGGACGGGAGGCTATCCTGCTAAATCATATTTAAATTAGCCAAGGTGGGCAGCTGCCTCACAGAGAGTGCTGGTGGAAGACAATTCAAGACAAATGATTTACCAATTAAATGAAGCAGGCTTCCCAAACACTGATGGCTGAGGACTGGGGGTACCATGTGTTTCTGCCAGACACAGATCTGTTTCCATAACCAAATTAGGCTTCAAGTTTAGAACTCATATGTCTAACCCTCCCTACTTTGTCTCCCACCCCCTACATACATACAAAGAGGATTGCATGTTAATGAACAAAGCTCAGACTTACTCCATTTCTCCACTTGTCAAAATCTCTTTCACCTTCACAACCAACAGTAAATCACACGTTCTGCTTGAACGGGCACTCAGGCAAAACCCCCAGCAAATGGCTATCATAGGAAAGAGGCCTTTGTCAGAGCACAGGCATTGTGCTTCAAAAAGAGAAAGATAGCCCATGTGGAAATAGGAAAGCTTGTCCTGGCCATTTTATTTTTTTTAATGCAACTTCTGGTGCAAACTAGAATTCAGAAATGAATCCAAACACCAATTTCCAAGGGACTGCCCAGCCAATGAGAAGACTAGAGGATTGTATTATAATAATAATAACCAACATTTTGGTAGGAATATTTCCAGTGTGCTTTTTACTATTGCTTGTGTAGTCTTCAGAAAAATGTTTACTGTTTTTATCATAACTTCCTTTTATAGATGGAGAATCAGAGAAGGTAGGATTATTCCTAAAGTCTCACAATCTGAGACATAGGATTAAAAAGATTTGTTGCTCTTTCTATTATAACATACATCTCTAAAATGCTTTTGTAATTCTGAAAATCTGTGAGTATAGATCTAAAAAGCAGGAAGCCATGAAAGGCAATTTGACACCATTCAGGGATTGCATTATAAGAAAGAAAGAAAGAAAGAAAGAAAGAAAGAAAGAAAGAAAGAAAGAAAGAGAGAGAGAAAGAAAGAGAGAGAGACTAGAGGACATGGGGAGGGGGAAGGGTAGGCTGTGACAAAGTGAGAGAGTGGCATGGACATATATACACTACCAAATGTAAAATCGATAACTAGTGGGAAGCAGCCGCATAGCACAGGGAGATCAGCTTGGTGCTTTGTGACCACCTAGAGGGGTGGGATAGGGAGGGTGGGAGGGAGATGCAAGAGGGAGGAGATATGGGAACATATGTATATGTATAGCTGATTCACTTTGTTATAAAGCAGAAACTAATGCACCATTGTAAAGCAATTATACTCCAATAAAGATGTTAACAAAACAAAAAGGGAGAGAGAGAGAGAGGGAGGGAAGGAGGGAGAAAGGAAGGAAGGAAGGAAGGAAGCAAGCAAGCAAGGAAGGAAGGAAGGAAGGGAGGGAGGGAGGAAGAGAGAAGACAAAAACACAAAGGAAAACGAACATAAAAAATGTATAGAGGAATCAAGAGAAGAGAGATTTGTTCACCCTGGCTTTTGCTCAAAAAGCTCCATTTTACATTTATCTACATACATTGTGTATGTATATACCACATCTTCTTTATCCATTCATCTGTTGATGGACACTTAGGTTGCTTCCGTATCTTGGCAATTGTAAATAAAGCTGCAACAAACATTGGGGTGCATGTATCTTTTCAAATTAGTGGTTTTGGTTTTTTTGGGATATATACCCAGGAGTGGAAACAGCTCATACAAACTCAACATCAAAAAACCCAAACAACCCAATTAAAAAATGGGCAGAAGATCTGAATAGACATTTTTCCAAAGAAGACATGCACATGGCCAAAAGACATATGAAAAGATGCTCAACATCACTAATCATCAGGGAAATGTAAATCAAAATCACAATGAGATGTCACCCCACACCTGTCAGAATGACTATCATCAAAAAGAACACAAATAACAAATGACAGCAAGGATGTGGAGAAAGAGAACACTGCTACGGTGTTGGTGGGAGTGTAAATTGATACAGCTGTGGAAACCTGTATGGAAATTTCTCCAAAAAAAAATTAGAACTAGCATATGACCCAACAATTCCACTCCTGGGTATATATCTGAAAGAAACAAAGACACTAACTAAAAAGGTTTTAGAATCCTTGAATAATTATTTTAGAAGAAGCCTTGGAGGCAGTTGATTGCAAACCCCTGATTTTACAAATGAACAAATGGAGAAGAAAGAAGAAATGACCTATTAGTACAAGTGGAGAATCATGGCACCAAAGTCACCCATCAGAGCTTGAGTTTCAGAGGTGAAAGAAAAGACAGCTAAACTCTCTTGACACCACCATGTCCCAGGCACTGTGCTAGACACCTTTTAGGGTGCTCCAGAGCAGCCTGTGTAATGCTTACCTTAGGTAGCTGGAAGACTCTGTAGTAAGGGGGAAGGCTCACTGAATACAAAAGTAAATATTAACTATTGTACTTCTGGAAAAGGAAATCATATCTCACGTATCTACTAGAACTATTTGATGAGCTTGGTAAATATTGTGAATATGTATAACCAATGGATATATTTTTATAAAAACTCCTGATATCTTTTGTCAATTTTCTAAAGGACTTTTTAGAGCTTATTAAGCATGGAAAGGACAAGGGAAAAAACTTCATGAAACTTTTTTAAAGCATTGGTAAAGCACAAGAAACAAATCTGAAGTAAAAGAGATGTTTTTCTATATGTTACAGCAAAACCAGAAAAACCTCTAGGATATTGATACTGGCATGTATCTTATTTCTAAAAGAATTATTTTGAAAATGGCACACATAAAGTTGCAGGTGGAACTAAACCTTTCCATGTAGTAATACACCAAGCCAAGGTGAGTAATTTACAGGCTGTGAGACCAAGCAGATATCTAGTCTGTGAGTTTCAGTATGAGCTTGTGTAGAGAATGCATTTAGAGAAAAATATAAAAACAGAGGATGTTTGTATGATGATGGGTTCACTACCTGTTACAATCCAGAGTAGGAATGTTGGAACCCTTGCATCCATTGCCTTAAATACTCCATGTGATGCTGTTGCTGCCAAAAGACCAGCAATTACCTGGGCATGATCTGAAAGGATGCTGGAAATGCACAGAAAATATTATTATTTTGTGTACAAAATCATCTGTTGGCCACAGATGGAATACTGTTTGTAACCTTGATGTACGCAGCAAGATATATATGTGTGACAGAGCTGAAAGAAGTCAGAGGAGAACATGAAAATAATCATGAGAAAGAAAAGGAATTAGCAAGAAGATAAACTAACAGTTTGTCTGTAAACATGAAGGAGATGAGAATGTAACATATAAATATGCAATGTGATAAGGACAAATATTGGAACTCAAAAGTAGGTCTCCTCTCTCACACTAAGTTGGGAACTTGAATGAAAGCATGTCAAGGAAATAAAGGTATTGGAGAAAACCATAATTCAAAAAGATACATGCACCCCAATGTTCATAGAAGCACTATTTATAATAACCAAGACATGGAAGCAACCTAAGTGTCCATCGACAGATGAATGGATAAAGAAGATGTGGTATATAAACACAATGGAATATTACTCAGCCATAAAAAGGAATGAAATAGTGCCATTTGCAGCAACATGGATGGACCTAGAGATTATCATACTAAGTGAAGTAAGTTAGACAGAGAAAGACAAATATCATATGATATCACTTATACATGGAATCTAAAAAAAATGATACAAATGAACTTGTTTACAAAACAGAAATAGACTCACAGACATAGAAAATAAACTAATAGTTACCAAAGTGGAAAGGGTGGGATAAGTTAGGAATTTGGGATTAAACTATACACACTACTATATATAAAATAGGTAACTAATAAGGACTTACCGTACAGCACAGGGAACTATATACCCAATATCTTGTAATAATCTATAATGGAAGAGAATATTAAAAAAGAATACATATATTTATATATATGTATAACTGAATCAATTTGCTGTACATCTGGAACTAACAATGCTGTAAATCAACTATATTTCAATAAAACAGTTTTTTTAATTTTTTTTTTTTTTTTAAGTAAGCAAAGCTATTAGTTTGGGCTCTGCTATGAACTAGCTATTTGACCTTGAGTAGGTCCTTTACTCTATCTGGACTTCACTCTTTTCACCTCTAATCTTCATAAAGAGATTAGGAAAGATTAAATCCAATCTCACGAAACAAGTATTTGTTGAGAAACTACTATGAACATTCTGAGAGCCTGGAAGCTATAAGGCACTAGATCTGTACCATTAAAAAGCTTACAGCCTAGTCATAGGAATAAGATTTGTTCTAATTGTTTTTTGTTTTTGTTTAAATACAGATTGGGATGTGTTAAGCTAAACCACAGAGGAGCAACATGCTGAGATGAAAACCTGGAGGGGGAGGTTTACCTAATAAAGCAACCCCTAAACTCAGGGGTCATGAGGAGCAAAGGATAAGTCTTTGTTTCTGTTTGCAATATCAGATTCTGTGAATTCCACTTAGAAGGAACTTACTAAATAACTATAGATTGTAGAGGTAGCTTCTGAAATATAATGTGAAAGATGAATAGAATTGTTTTTCTGTCGAAGATGGAAAAATCATTTATGCTTGAGGGATTTACATAAGCCAATGTGTAGAAGCAAGAAAGTGTAAAGTCTTCATAGAAGAAAGAATGGCATGGTTTGGCTATACTATAAGGAATTGTGTGTGAAAGTTAGGAGCTGAGGTTAAAAAGGTAGACTGGGAACACAGGAAGGAGGGGGTTGAATTCCAATGGCGTACATTTATATTTGGAGCCATTTAATATTTATAATCAGAAGATTAAAGATGATTAATACCTATTATTTTGAAGATGGTTCTGAAGATGGATTAGAGAGAGTTAAGACTTCATCTCAATAGCAATGTTAATGCTTATGTACACCCCAAATTAAAATTGTGACATTTGTTTATTCAATTTATTCATTCATTAATTCACCAGGAATTGAATGAAAACTTCCTACATGGTGGGCACTACAGTAAGGGCTGAGGATTCAGATATAAATGACAAATGGTTCTTGATCACAAGGACCTCAAAAAGCATAGACACGTACAGTAGTGGACAACCTTTGTTTTTACCTATCCAGTACTTATTCTCCTTTTCTTTGTCAACAGTGCCCTGATTTTAGGAAAGGAACCACTCTTTTCCTTTCAGGCATAATCACATTCGGACTGTCAGCCAAGTTTTCCTACCTTTTGAGACCCAGAGGAAGGGAAGGACTGATAAAGGAAGGCACATAGAAGTTGGAAGGAGGATATTTCAGTGTCCCTGAAATCAAGAAGAGAAAGTCTCAAGAAGGAAGTAGTCCAGAGTGACAAATGTTGCAGTAAGTTTTAGTAGAATGAAGATGGAAAGATGGTACTGGTCTGGCAGTTAGGACATTGGTAACCTTTAGAAGAATCACATGGGAAATGTGTTAATCCTAGGGTGATTCTTGAACCCCCAACCTCAGGGATTCTGATTTAGAAGAACTAGGGAGAGGGCCTTAGGATCTAACTTTATAGTAAGCACTACTGATGATTTTGATTCAGAAAAATTATAGCCCATATTTTTAGAAACACTAGGTGAGGATGATTTTCATTTATAAGATGAAAAAACATGAAATTACGTAAGTCAGGGACCATTTCAATGATCAAATGAAATCAATAGCCTGGTTGATCTGATCAACTGTGCAGAAACTGGTCATTACCATGGCAAACAGGAAAGGAACATTCAGTAAAAAATGATTGATTCATTGTTCATATAGAAGATAAATGTAGACATGGGTTTTGTTTCAAGTGATGGATGAAAACTAAAAGCTATTTAAGCTCCAAGGGAATGTATGTTTTTATTTCTTTAGATAATTCAATTTCCAATGCTGTTTTAATAAAATAGATATAAAACATAGAGCATATATTCCATCTCTGTTTCTCAATATAATCTTGCCTTGGCTTTGGTCTCACTGTTCCCCCATTCAGTACAGTTGGAGAGAGATTGATTAATTTCTTGTTTTCATTGTTGCCACACTCCCCTGCACTTCTTGATTGCTGCTGGGACTGGAACTAAGAAAATTACACCGGGATGAATGTTGTTGTGGCATTTCCAACCCATTGGAACTAAGAAGTATTTGAAATCTTGCCAGATAGCTAGTCCTCAGGAGACAGTAGCTCCCTTCCTCTTTTAACTAAAAAATACTTTTTTCCCACTTTATACAGCGACATCATGTTTTCAATGTTTGGTGTTTAAAAATGAGTCACTGAGATGGAGTGTTTGAGGCGTTCAGGTTGCCTTGGAACACCTCATTAAACAGAATGATCCTGTATATATGCAGAAACTAGAAGGTTCTAGGTTCCAGGCCCAGCTCTTCCCTGAATATAAGTAATCTAGGGAAGAGTTTTAACCCTCGTGGGATCATAGGAGATTCTAGACAAAGAATATCAATGCTGGATAGAAACTGAGAGATTATTTGGTCTAACCCCTTTGGTATACAGTTGAAGAAACTAAGGGAGTGACCACAGAAATAACTTCCCCAAGGTCAGTTGGTTGATAGTGAATTTGCTGGGACTAAAACACAGGCATCTTGACTCTCCAATCCTATCCAATTTTCACAGCATCTCACAACTTTATGGGATCAATTAGGAAACACAGCAATTCCCACTTTAAAAATGAAGAAAAAAAGCTTCAAAACAATGAACAATTTTCCTAGCAACACATATACCATATTCATATTAATGCAAAGGTAAATACTAATATCCTGCCAATGGAACAGTTCCCATGTGTTAGGAACATTGCTAAACACTTGGTGTGTATTCCCTAATACTCCTAGTCCAGTGGTCTTTGTATTCACCACTCAGAACATACAAACCTCGTAGCACAGGGAGATCAGCTCGGTGGTTTGTGACCACCTAGAGGGGTGGGATATGGAGGGTGGGAGGGAGACGCAAGAGGGAGGGGATATGGGGATATATGTATATGTATATGTATAGCTGATTCACTTTGTTATAAAGCAGAAACTAACACACCATTGTAAAGCAATTATACTCCAATAGAGATGTTTAAAAAAAAAAGAATTCTACCATGTTCTGTGAAAAATATATTGAATGGTCTCAAAATTCTTGGATGATAAAGCTAGGACTCGAACCAATATCTTTTAATATCCAGACTTGTGCTTTATTCACAATAACACACAATATACTTCCTGAAATGATTTAACCAAGAAGAAGCTTTTGATTGTGGTGCAGAGTTCCCATCATGGAGTCTGACCATTTTCTCTGCCCTCTCTTAGAATCCTTACATAGGATGGTAATGTGTAAAAAGCCTTTCGAAATGATCAATGAAAACCCTTTTTTTCTTTTTTTTTAATTCAAAGTATTTTCTTTCTCATGCTGAGTCCTCTGGGTTGTGCTTTATTTTTTCCAGAAGCAAAGTTTCCCAGAAAGATTATCCTTCCATATTCTTTAAAATTTCCATGTAGGGCTCCATCTACGTAGATGTATTAATACAAAGAGCAATGAGTGGGCTTGTATGGGACTTGCAAATGCATCCAGAGCACTTAGAAACTTTATTCAGGAAAACAAGTGGAGCCTACAGACCAGAGCAGCAAAAGGAGGGATGCATGGGTCCTGGGATTCAGAAGCCACCAGAGTTAAGAAGCCTCTGCCTAATAATGTTTCATTTTCTTCCATGGTTAAGCTTTGGTGTGTGAAGGGACTTAAGTAAGGATTAAATAACAGGACACGTAGAGTAGTCCTCAGGAAAATTAATGAAAATGTGGGATATTCTGTTACCATAGTCAGTGAAATTTGGGGGAAATTTAAAAGTCTCCTGAATCACCTACAGCAGCGATTCTCAAATCTCTTGCTCTCAGGACCTCTTTGTTAATCTCAAACAACAAAAACAAAAAATTGAGTGGGAAAAATCACATTATTTTACATCTTTGCAAATCTCTTTAATCTCTGACTTAATAAAAGATAGCTATATTTTCACATATTCTTCTGCAGTCAGTCTTGCTGTGATATGTTATTATGGTTGAAGTATATGAAAAAAATTGGCCTCATTCATATATGTAGTTGGAAAAGGGAGCAGTATTTTATAACTTTTTCATATAATTGTGGATATTTATCTTTGACATTACACTGAAACTCAACAAGTGATTCTTACAGATTTGTTGCAGTGTGGAATATGAAGCCATATCAATGAACTGCTACATCAAAATACATTGGTCTCTTTTGCACTTTGAATGGATGTTTTACCCATGCATGATTTTGTAACAACATGCATTAGTCATTTAGAAAATATTGGTTCCTTGAATAATGCAAATCTTCCAAATGTTGACATATTTCATTATCCAATATCAAAAATAACTCATTCATTAATATCACTACAAATCTCATCAAAAAAGTCTTTAACTATTGGGAAGGCGTCAAGTATACAGTGACAGATACAAGTTTTCCAGAATTCTAATTTTTTGTTTGAAAGCACAAATATTATTGGCAAAAATTACTGTCAGTTTTCTCAGAAGTGACAGGTTTACTTCTTTCATTTTCACAGAAATGTCTGTCGGATATCCAAGTCTCAATGACCATTGCTTGTTGGTCAGTAGTTCATTCTAGTATAAATGATGCTTCATGAAAGGAGTGAGAAATTCAGTTTAAAACTCAAATTGCTTTGCCTTGAGACACCATCGTATTTTGGTATGCCTTTACACGCTTTATATATGTACTTTCCATTTGTCACACTTACCATGAAAAAACGTGCACTCCAGGGTTGAGATTTAGTACTTTTAGTAATTTTAAATAACTAGTTGTTTTTTTGTTTGTTTGTTTGTTTTGCGGTACACGGGTCTCTCACTGCTGCGGCCTCTCCCATTGCGGAGCACAGGCTCCGGACGCGCAGGCTCAGTGGCCATGGCTCACGGGCCCAGCTGCTCCGCGGCATGTGGGATCTTCCCTGACCGGGGCACGAACCCGTGTCCGCTGCATCCTCAGGCGGACCCTCAACCACTGTGCCACCAGGGAAGCCCAATAACTAGTATTTTTATTGCGTCATCAAGAACATTCTTAAATTAAACTGGTTTCCTCCTTTCCTCCCTTCCTCCTTTTCCTCTTCTGTTTTTTCTTCCTTCGTTATTTCCTTCCTCCCTCCCTCTTCCTTATCCTCCCTCTATCTCTTTCTCTCTTTCTTCTGTAAGTGTGAAGTGGGGAAGAATACAATAAGTGCTAGTCCAGTTTGGTGACATTACCTTGATTTATACTAAAGCACCAATAGCTGGCCCACCATAGCTTCTGTACCATCACTGGAAATGTCAAGACAGTGAAAAATAATGCTTTATTATTATTATGAAAATAGCTTCAACCTTAGAGACCCTCTAAAAGAGTCCAGAGACTCCAGAGGTTTCCTCAGACCACATTTTTTTTTCATTTTTTAAAACATAAAATTTAACATTTTAACAATTTTTAAGTATACAGTTCAGTGGTATTAAATATATTCATGATGTTGTGCAACCGTCACCACCATCCATCTCCATAACTCTTTTCATCTTGTAAAACTGAAACTCAGTACCCACTAAATAAAACTCCATTCCTCCCTAGGCTAAGCCCCTGGCACTCACCATTCCACTTTCTTTCTCTATGATTTTGACCACGCTAAATACCTAATATAAGTGGATTCATACAATATTTGTCTTTTTGTGACTGATTTCACTTAGCATAATATCCTCAAGGTTTATCCATGTTGTAGCATGTATTAGAAGTTTCTTCCTTTTTAAGGTAAAGTAATATTCCATTATATGTATATACCACATTTACTTATCCAATCTGAAGTCAAATCCGGCCCTCTGTAACCCAACACTGAATTAAATCTCAGAGACAGAGTTTTAGGTGAAGTAGGAAAGAATAGTTTTATTGCTTTGCCAGGCAAAGGGGGGCACAGAGGGCTAATGCCCACAACACTGTGTGCCCCAACTCGGAGAGGGTAGTGAGAAATTTTATAGTAATGGTTCAGAGAGGGCATGATCAGCTTGTGGACATTCTTCTAGTTGGTTGGTGGTGAGGTAAGTGGGAGTCAGCATCTGGTTCCAACCCATCTGGGGTCTCCGTGCTTTTGAGCAGCACACCATTGTTAACGGTTAACTTCTCCCATCTGGAGGGGGTTTCAGTATCTGCAAAACAGCTCAAAGATATTGTTGTGTGTATCCCCTGATGGGGAACAGGACCTTGCCCCAAGGCTGCACTATTGTTTCTCTTGACTGTTGGTTTCTCCCTTGTCTCACAACCCCTTCCTTCCCTAATTAACAACTACTTGCATCTGTCTGTTAGAGCTCAGGGAAGGTCATAGAGGCTGAATGAAGCCTATTTCCTGTAATCAAAGAAATGGGGGACACAGAAAGGCTTTGTGCCCAGGAGCCCCACAGGGGACTGCTCGGTATCAAATACATTTATCCATTGATTGATACTTGGGTTGTTTCCACATTTTAGCTATTATGAATAATGCTGCTATAAACATAGGTGTGCAAATATCTTTTCAAGACCCTGCTTTCAATTCTTCTGGGTATATACCCAGAAATGAAATTGCTGGGTAATATGATAATTCTATTTTTTTTTCCAAGACTTGTATTTTCTTTTCTTTTTTTAAAATTAATTAATTTGGTTTTGGCCACATTATAATCACTTATTAACATTTTTATTTTAATTAACTATCCCTAACATGGATAGTGTATCATAATAGTGCTTTCACTCTGGTATGAATTAGTTCATTAGAGATCACTACCCTGTCACTTGTAACAGTAAGTCCACTTGAGTTCTCCTTCCCACCCTGCCATTATTCAGCTGTGAGAAAATGGGTGGTCATTTTCCCTCCCTGAACCTCAGTTTTCTCTTTTGCAAAATGAAAACTCAGACAAGAATAATGACTTTCAAACATTTTTAAAGCGGCAGAACACCTTAAAAATGAGTCCTCCTTATATTAAATTGATAAAAGTGCAGGGGCTGTGATTGCCATAGGACTGTAGCACCCAGCCCCTTCCTATCAGGCAGTTGTTGAGAGATGTTTGTGAAATCTGAAGGGTCTTAAGAATACAGTTTAAAAAACTAAAGGAGAGACACAAGCCCAATTCCCTTCTGGACCAAAGATTTCATGGGTCTGTAATGTAAAGCACACTCCACAAAAGCACTGAAAGATTTAGAATAAGGGTAGAATTTTTGGTATATCAGGATACTGGGATGTAGAAACAGATAGATGGAATGGTTGGATGGAAGGAAATTGGAAGTTTTGAGAAACCAAAGGGGAAAAGGCAATCTACTATAAGCATAAGGGAGCAAGGAGAAGCAACTGAAGGGGAGAAGACTGAAACAGGAGGGAAGTGAGCAGGTCACAACACTTAAAGAATGACTGAGCCATTTGGATAGGCATAAACTGGTTAGAACCAACTAGGTCCAAGATGGCAGAAGATTTGACTTCCAGTAGACCTTGAGTCTCATTATATGCTCATTGTAATACGTTAGCTAAATGACATACCCACAGGCACCATGACAATTCCAAGGCTCACCATAAAAGGCCAAAAACTGGCTGGCAGACCAATTCCTAGAAATCTCCACTTCTTCTTCAAAATATTTGGAATAACCCTCCCACTCATTAGCCAATAAAATTACCCAGCCCATAAAAACTAACCACCTCATATTTTGAGGCCTCTTGCCTTCTGAGATGGTCCACACTCTGTGGAGTATGTTTTCCCATGGCTGCTGCCCTCACTCTCTGAGACAACCCCGTGCCCTGGAGCTGCTCTAGCCTTTTGAGACTGACCACATTCTGTCTATGGAATGTGTATCTCTCTAAACAAATCCATTTCTTACCTATCACTTTGTCTCTCACTGAATTCTTTCTGTGATGTGACATAAAGAACCTGAACTTCAGCAAGTCCTGAGGCCAGGTATGCGATCTCAATTAAAAGACGGTTCAAGTCCCAATCTGAGTTGTGTGGTTTCAAGATGCCCAAAGGAAGAAGGGAGGCAGCTTGTGGAAGAGAATGTCTACTTCATGGTTTTGCCTGGGGCTGTGTGACCTGGGAGAGATACCCTCGATAAGGCAGTTAGAGGATGTATGGAGTCACTGTGCTTTTCACATAGGGAGAAATTCTTTTTCAGTACAAAGATAAATTCCTGGGAACCCCAAGCCTAACTAACACTAATTGAACTTTAACCCTTAGCCAAGAAGTCTGATATTGGATTAATCATACTTCTAATCACCACCTGATCAAACCCTGCCTCCCTTCAATCATTTAATTCTTGTCCCCAGACAGCCTGCTCTATCCTTAGCTTCTTATTTGTTTGTTTGTTTTACTTTTGTTTTTTGGAACTTTTATTTTATTTACCTTTATTTTTTATTAAATCTTATCTTAAGCAATTTCTGAATTAGCAAATTTTATTTATTTTTTTTAAATAGATCTTTATTGGAGTATAATTGCTTCACAATACCTTGTTAGTTTCTGTTGCACAACAAAGCAAATCAGCCATATGCATACACATGTCCCCATATCCCCTCCCTCTTGAGCCACCCTCCCACCCTCCCTATCCCACCCCTCTAGGTCATCACAAAGCGCTGAGTTGATCTCCCTGTGCTATGCTGCTTCTTCCCACCACCCAACTATTTTACATTCGGTAGTGTATATATGTCGATGCTACTCTCACTTCGCCCCAGCTTCGCCCTCCCACCCCATGTCATCAAGTCCATTCTCTATGTCTACCTCTTTATTCCTGCCCTGCAACTAGGTTCATCAGTACCATTTTTTTTTAGATTCCATATATATGCGTTAGCATACGGTATTTGTTTTTCTCTTTCTGACTTAGCTTTTGTTCTTAACCCCACTTTCCTACGCCCTCAGCACATATTCCGTGTGCAAACACAAATTTCTGGGGTTTTTTTCTTTCTACATCATGTAATCTACAAAGGAGAGGGGTGTATATGGATTTTTTTTGTTTTTTTTTTAAAGAAGCTTTGCTCAGCTTTGAAGGCACTAACAAGAACTTGTGGAACATGTATGGAATAATTAAAGCTGCTGTGATCTTTTACATTTCAAAAGCCTTTTAAATTCATGTCATCTTTGGTCAACTGCTTTACAGTTCTAACAAACAACTTTCACAAAGCACTATTAAGGACCGTAAACTTTATTTTCTTCTCTCTATTTCTCCTTCAAAAATTGTTTTTTGTTGCACTGTGGTGAGGAGGGATGAAGACAATGTATCTTTAAATAATAAGGAAACCATTTTAGTATTATCATAAAATCAGCCCCTCTGCTCAACACTACAAACTTTAACAGCCCAGCAGCCAGAGAAGCAAGTAGGGCAAACAATACAAGAAGAGTCATTATTGTAACTAAATTAGACCGTTTGTTTTCTTTCCCTCAAATCAAATTGTGTAGGATCTGCTTTATTGCAAAACAGACATTAAAATTCCAGCAAGACCTCAGAGAGAAAGCAATTTCTATTTTATCAGTGCTGTAAAGCTGTCTTTATGTTCTGAAGCAGGAAATATTGCAAGGATATTTATAGCTTCGGCTCCAAAGCCAGTTTGAATAGAAATGTTACCGCGGTCGCTGGAGCTGTCATACTGCTCGCTGGAGCAGGGAATTTTAGTGAATTTGTGAATTACTATTTCAGTCTTGACAAGTCTCTCAGTGAGGCTGGTGTGTGTCTGGAGCTGTTTGGTGGTTTGGGAGATAATGATTAAAGACTTGGATTTGCTTTAAGAGGAGATTTAAATGATATTCTACAGCTAATCAGTTTCACTCCTCAAGTCCTTCCAGAACAAAGACAAGGTTTTCAAACTTCGCCATTCTTAGCATTGGGTGGCCCAGCAGTGAGTGTCCCCAGCCCCCTCCCCCTCCTTCCTCCCTTTTCTACCCCCTCTCCATTTGTCCTTGACCTGCCCATCAAGGCATCACTGCTCCTCATCTGTCTGAGCTGTTTACCAAGATTTGACAGTTATTTACCATCCCGCTTCTTCCCTAGGGTCCGTTGAAATGATTCATCATGG
Organism: Hyperoodon ampullatus; assembly: GCF_949752795.1. Taxonomy (NCBI): domain Eukaryota; kingdom Metazoa; phylum Chordata; class Mammalia; order Artiodactyla; family Ziphiidae; genus Hyperoodon; species Hyperoodon ampullatus. Next base: position 146,238,061 of record NC_136915.1, on the reverse strand, counting down.
TATCTTGCATTTATCTTAAACTTCCTGTGAAATGTATCAGGATTCCATGAACATGATCCTCACCATCAAAGTGGAAAGAGCTTTAATTGTTTTACATGGGGACGCACTGATGTCTAGACATGGGGAGGCATCTGACTAAGGTCACACAGTGCTTCAGGAGAACAGATGGGCCGAGCCTTCAGTTCTTTCATTTTAGCTCAAGTATTTCACCACAGCCATTTCTGCATCACACCAGTAAAAACAGACACCATTTAAGCAAATTCATCTGAAAGTGGGGCAATGAATAGAGACGTTTAATAGCTCCAGGGCCACCTCAGGCTAGGAGGCAAGACAAAGTTCTGCCGTGCTGGAGCTTATTACTGCTCTGAAAGCCAAGGCAATGGGGCGGGGACTTATGACTTATACGGGTCTTGGGAATGAAACATACCGTGGAAGTGTGCAGTATTCTTTTTAATAAAGCTGTGCAAAAAGTAATCATATGGGTTATGCTTTTCGGTCTGTGGGTCAAGGGTTTGACTTACACCACGTTGCTCATCACCTGACCACTGAGATCAATAGCAACGTTAATTCCTGATTAAGCAGTCCCTTCAGTGAATTTCTCCTGGAACCACATCCCAGAGAATCCCTTTGCCGTAGGGGACAAAGACTGTACTTTCTGCTCAGGACCCGCTGTTCTGGTGAGAGACGAAGATGCTTTTTTAATCTCCCTAAATTGAGATGGAAATAGCAGACTCGTCTTGGGGACTGTCCCAGCTTCGAAGGCTTGGCTGTTATCGTTTTTCAATGCACCCACATCCTTGACTTGCCATTGACTCAGAGAACATAAGGGCTGAAAAACGACTCTAGAGACCATCTAAAACAATCCATCATTTAAGACCAATTAGAACACAAGTCTTTTTACTCAGACCTTGTGATCTTTCATCTACACTTGCAGTGTCCAAAATAGTAGACAGTAGCCACATGCGGTTATTCAGCAAGTGACTGTGGCTAGTCCAAATTGAGGTGTGTTGTGAGTGTGTAGAATATATCCCAGATTTCAAAGACCTGGTAGGAAAAAAGAATGTAAAATATTTTATTGCATTGATTCTTAAATTTTTATATTTATTACATGTTGAAATGATAATATATATTGGATAAAACATGTTAACATTCATTTCACCTACTTCTCTTTTTTTGTTGTTGTTTGTTTGGTTTTTTTGCATTACGCGGGCCTCTCACTGTTGTGGCCTCTCCCGTTGCGGAGCACAGGCTCCGGACGCGCAGGCTCAGCAGCCATGGCTCACGGGCCCAGCCGCTCCGCGGCACGTGGGATCCTCCCGGACCGGGTCATGAACCCGCGTCCCCTGCATCAGCAGGCGGACTCTCAACCACTGCGCCACCAGGGAAGCCCCCTACTTCTCTTTTGAATGTGGCTACTAGAAAATTTTAAAGTACATATGTGGATCACATTATATTTCTATTGGATGTTGCTGTGCATCTTTCTGTCTTGAGTATGGGTTAAAACTGAGTGCCTAGAATTTCAAAACCTCCCATGAGGATTCAACTTAATTGTGGTTAGGCTTCTCTTTTCCTATCAGCTGCTTGTTCCCATGTGCCTAAAACCCCAAGGAATAGCGTCCTGCCCTGTAGCCTAGTGCTATGTAGAGTGCTCATCTTTCTGTTAAATTTCATATGGTTGTGGTTGGTTTGAAATGTATCCCCTTTGATCCCCACTTCAAATTCCCAGTAGGATATCCCAAACTAGAAAGAGTTTAGATCATAGAATCATTACTTTTCTCATATCCAAGTCTAGATTCTTCTAATTTCTCCACTCCTGATTGTTGGCATAGCTTAATAAAAGATATATTCAAACATAGATTCTATAGGCAGTTTTACGAGCAGATCTCTACCATCAGCTGAAGCCTGCTTTCTATTTCCTTTTATTTCCTTTCAGATAGCACTCTTGTAACGGTTAAGCTGCTATCCAGAGATAGCCTGAATATAATTTAGATTTCCCTCTTTCTTTTATAACTAAAAAAATATTTTCCTGCTTATAATTTAGATACATTTGTTATTGGAGTAATACTAGATAGAGATATAATCCTTCCCTTTTCAAAATTAGCTATTTTGGCCTTAATGAACCAGACATTGGCAAGGATATTGACCTGAGCAGTATCTCTGGCTCTATGAAATTAGAAATACTTTTATTCAGACAGACTCCCATATCATGGGCCCTTGGAAGTGATTCACAAACTTGTCTACACATTAGAATCACCTGATGATCTTTCAAAAAGTCCAAAGTCCAGACTGAACTCAGACAAATCACATCAGCCTCTAGTGGGCAGAACACAGGCATCAGAAGCTTCTCAGGTGATCCCAATGTGCAGACAAGTTTGGAAAGCACAGGCTCATCAGACAGCTGGGTGAGAACCCAAACACCAAACACCTGTCAGAATCCAAACCCATTTAAATTGGATTAAGGTTATCTCCCCAGAGGGTCACTACACCTCCTTTCTTAATAAGCCCACACCACTTATTTTTTTGTTGTAACAATGGATAGAATCTGAACTGGGAAGAAAATAGAGCAGATTATGAATATGAATTAAGAGCACAACTTCTACTCACTGCTTGCTAAGAGATGTTCGCTCTTAGGGTATTGGGAGAGATATAAATTGAGAAGAAGTTTAAAAAGAAGGTGAGAGGGCTTCCCTGGTGGTGCAGTGGTTGAGAGTCCGCCTGCCGATGCACAGGACACGGGTTCGTGCCCCGGCCCGGGAAGATCCCAAATGCCGCGGAGTGGCTGGGCCCGTGAGCCATGGCCGCTGAGCCTGCGCGTCCGGAGGCTGTGCTCCGCAACGGGAGAGGCCACAGCAGTGAGAGGCCCGCGTACCGCAAAAAAAAAAAAAAAAAAGGTGAGATATGAAAGTCATTATTTTTATATACAAGTTTCAAATGTCATTCCTTTGAGTTGGGCTTCAAGTCACATTGCTTACCCCCATGGCACTTATGAACATCACGGGTTCAGTTAAATTTCTTAAGATTCTGTTGGCCACACTTGTCTTTGTTCTTACTGAAGTGCTTTGAGGCCTCAGCTGGGATCCCAGAGAGTAATAATGCTGGAGTCAGGAGCAGCTGAGTAGAACAATTTCCTATAGATTTCCTCCAGAAAGGACCTCTGTGCACAGGGCTGTAAGGGATAATTGGACAACGAGCTCAAGAATATCATAGCAGGGCATGTACCAGAACCAATTGTCAAGGTCAATAAACCTGGTGGGGCTCTTGAGTCCAACTTGTTTTAGCTGCCACTGAAATTGTCTAGTTTCTGTAAAATGCGAAACTGAAATGGGATGACAATTAGAAATTATCTATAATACATACTTTAGATGGATGTGTTAGACCTCCCGGCATACTCTAAGACAGTTCCTTTTGGTATATATGTATTTTCTTAGGACATGGACCCCAGTTAGTTAAATACATAAGGGAAGAGATGAATCCAGAAGATGTAGCTCTTAATTTCTAATGAGACACTAAGCTATCGGTCTCTGCTTTACTGTAAAAACCTGTCCTTATACAGAAAGCTTGAATCCTTTAAGGAGAATGCATTAAATGCCAATCAAATATATGTATATTTAATATAAATTACATAATATATTTGTATTATATGTTATATACAATATTATCTATAATGTATACCATATTATATAATATGTACTATTGTATTATATAATACATAATATGTATTATATATTTATGTTATATATATACAATATAAAACAACATATTATATATTATATACAATGTAATCGTATATATATATATATATATATGATTGGCACTAGTGTAGAAAACCTACTCTCTACTCTTCCTGTGTTCCTCCTTTACTCTCACACAGTTACCATACTCACAACACCTCTGACACCAGTTGTGTGGGGTTTTTTTCCCACACCAAGCAATTCTGCAATATCAGTGTGGTCCAGAATTTAACTCAATTCTGATACTATCTACCTGTAGATAGCATCAGATCTCACAGGTTAGGGGCTCAGTCCCACAAAACTGCCCCCCACTTCAGATGCCATTAACAAATCCAGGTTGTTATCTGTGCTTCAGACCTGTCAGTGATAAAACAGAGGTTCCCATGGCACTGCCTCCTCAGGTTCAATTAATGTGCTAAAGTAGGTCACAGAATTTGGGAAGAGTTTACTTACTGTTTACCAGTTTATTATAAAAGAATATGATTAAAGATTCAGGTGAACATCCAGATGGAAGAAATGCATAGGGGAAGGTGTGTTGGAAGGGGTGCAAAGATTCCATGCTTTCTTGGGCAGCACCAGTCTCCCAGTATGTACACCAACCTAGAAGCTCTCCAAAACCCTTACTTTGGGGATCTTATGACATAATCACGTAGGCATGATAGATCATTAACTCCTTTTTCATCCCCTCTACTCTCTTTGAAGAATGTAGGGTGGGGCTGAAAATTCCAAGTTTCTAATCATGGTGTGGTTTTTCTGGTGACCAGCCCCCATGCAGGAGCCGACCAAGAGTTCCCTTATCAGAAAAAAAGACACTACTATCACTCAGGAAACTCCAAGGAATTTTGAAACTCTGTATCAGGAACTGGGGCCAAAGACCAAATATTAGAATAAAAGATGCTTCTAGTGTCATCAGATATCACATAGGGAATTATAAAGGTTTTAGGAGTTCTGTACCAGGAACTAGGGGCAGAGACCAATATATATATATATTTTCCATTATCTCATAGCACTTAATGCCAATCAAATTTTAAGGAGCATGCATTAAGTGTCAATCAAATATATATATATTTGATATGATATATAGAATGTATATAATATTAGGTGCCAATCAAATATACAGTATATCATTATCTATTATAAATAATTTATATATAACTTGTACATAATATTATATATAATTTGATCTTCATAATTACCTAATAAAGTATATTTTATCTTTCCTGTTTTACAAATAAGCATTGAGGCTCAAAAGGGTCAAGAAAATTGGTCAAGGTTCTGTGATTAGCAAGTAGTGTGATCACAGCATGAAGCCAAGTCTCTCTGATTCCAGTACCCATGCTCTTTTTACTGGGTTGTGCTACCTACCAAAAATAGAGAGTGCCTTAATGGGGGAGGGTTGTGTGGATGGAGACAAGACACAATAACAGGGCAGTAATGGAGTTTTCCATGAAAAGATACTCAATGTTATTTTTAAAATTTTTCAATATTTGTTTTGCAGTTGCGCATCATCACAAAAGAAATAGAATCAGGATTTCTGTTATCTAGTTACACAGCTTTTTACAAGTACTTTCATGGTTCATGATCTATCAGGTTTCTGAGAGTTAATGTATTTTCTCCTGAGGCATAAGAGCATCATACTGGGACAGTGGAGGAATTTTTTTAAAAAGTGAAAATGTTAGGTTGTATGTTGGTGCACATACTCCTCAGCACTTCACTGAAACTGCTTAGGTTGCTGCCTATCTATCAGGGGTTGTATCCTGCCCCATGCCCCTTCCAGATGGGCTAAATTCTTAAGGCTCCCTCCCTCCCATTCACTCAATCAATATATATGTTTTAATTTCTCCTATATGCCAGGCATTTCTCCTCTGTGCCATTCCCTTTGCTTGGGGGTACAGTGACCAACAAAATAGCAAACATCCTTGCTTTCTCTATTCTTGGGGCTCACATTTAATAAGGGGAGAGGATACAATTTAAAAGGCATGTAAGTTAAATATAGACTATGCCAGGTGGTGATAAGTTCTGTGGAGAAAAATAAAGAAGGGGTATAGAGAATTGCATGTGTGAAGACAGTGTGAAATTTAGATAGCTAAGGATGACCTAAAAAAGATGAAGGAGTGAATGGTCAGATATCTGGGGAAGTATGTTCCAGGCAGAGGGAATAGCCCAAGTAAAGTCCTTAAGGTGGAAGTTTAGAGTTAATGATGCCAGATCATGTAGAGGCTCGTATACCATTATAAGGACTCTACCTTTTATTCTGAGTGAATAGGTTGTGATCTGAAGAGTGACATGATTTGATTTACTATTTATGAGGTTACTTTGGCTGTTATATGAAGAATATGCTGCAGGTGGGCAAATTCAGACTAGAAAAAGCTCTTGCAATAATCCAAAAGAGTTGACAGTGAATTGGGCTAAGAAGATAGCTGTGGGAGTGGCAAGATGTAGTCAGTCATTTTCTGAAGACATAGCCAACAGGATTTGCTGACAGATTGGACATGGACTATGTGAAAGAGAGCATTAAAGATGATTCTGTGGTTTGGGACCTGAGCAATGGGAAAGGTAGTGTTGCTATTAACTAAGATGGAAGACACAGCAAGTGCAACCAAGTTTGGGAAATATCAGGAGTGCAGTATTGAAAAGTTGAAATTTGAGATGCATTTTTTTTTTATGTTGGAGAGCTATAAGGATCTCAGGAAAGAGTTCTTGCTAGAGATTTAAAATTTGGAGTTGTCATGATGGCACTGATAGCCATGATACTAGATAAGTATATCAAGAAAATGAATGTAAATAGGAAAGAGAAAAGGTACAAAGACTGAACTATGAACACTCTGATGTTCAGAAGTCAGTGGAATGAGAAAGAACGGACAGAGGAAACTGAGAAAGAGTTGTTGATGTGAGTCAAAGGAAAACAAGAGGGAGTACTGTTTGGAAGCCAAGTGATACTAGATGTTGCTGACAAGTCAAGTAAGATACCTACTGAAAATGGACTATGCTCGTTATGTTAATAACACTGAAGTGAGTCAGGAGACCTGGATTCAAACACTGACTTCACCGTATATTAGTTTGTGACCTTGGGAAAGTCACCCCTTCAGGAAACTCAATTTCCCCAACTATGAAGCACAATTATTATAAAGGTGAAATAAGAATGTGGAAACTACTTAGAAGAATTAGAAACTAGCACCTAGCAGTTACATAATAAATATCAGTTAGCTCTGAATTGAATCTTACATATTTATAGTTCAATTTGCTTATTTCATTAACTGTCTGATTTCTCATGCTTCTAACCTGGTCTACACAATCATATAATCACTATCTGACTACTGCTCCCCACCTTGTTTGAACTCCTAAGCACTTCTCCTAGATTTAGCCCTGACACCACATTGTTTGCTCATTCTGTTATAACTAAGTTGATTGCTCTGGATTTCCAAGTCATTCATTCAGTAGTATTTTCGACCACCTACTAATGAGACCCTGTGCTAAACATTGGTCATGACCCCTTGCAACTCCAACCTTACCAAGTCATCCATAAGTCCTCTCTGATAAATTCAGACTACCATTCCAGGTTTCCAGAGGTTCAAATAAATCCCTGATTACCACTTACTAACACTGAAATATTTAAGAAATTACTAATTTTCTTGAGGTTAAGTTACCTTGTCTATAAAGTATGAATAAAAATTGCTATGCTGAGATAGATATTATTATTCACATTGTGAAAAAATGATACAAAATATGTGAAGGGTCTTGGTCTTTGTCAGTTAGATAGTCAGTTACATAGTAGTAATATGAATATTAATTTCCTCCCTCCACTCCACCCCATGCTGATGCCTCCCACGACATGGTGCTAAGCTTCTGCAATTATCCAAATGAATCTCAGAGAGTGAAAACTGGTGCACAACAAGTTCTAACACACTCTGTTAGGCTGAGATTTACACTGTTGGATTAGCTATACCCATTGAGAACAAATGTACTCCTCAATCAGTAGTTCTCTTAGTCATGAAGATAGACAGCCTGTATGTACATGTACACACACACACACACACACATACACACACACACAGGCAGACACTGATTCTGGCTGATATAGCTGCAAAAAGTTTAGAAGAAAAGTCAGCTAATAATTCAAATAAGTTTTCACTGGGACTCAAGTAAAAAATCCTGAGGAGAAAGCCATACTCCATATCTGGTTTAGCCCTGTGTTTTCCTATCTCTCTTTCTATTTGCTTTCTTTACCCTTGACCTTGGTCAAAGGAAGCTACAAACCAAAATCCAGATCTATGCCTAGTCCTTGCCTACTACGCATACATGTTCGGGTAGGACTAAAGATAGCTCCAGAGTAAAATGATGGGGCTTTCACAAAGATATAGAGGGGAGAAAATACTTTTATTAATTCATTTATTTATTTTTGCTGTGTTGGGTCCTCGTTTTTGTGCGAGGGCTTTCTCTAGTTGTGGCAAGCGGGGTCCACTCTTCATCGCAGTGCACGGGCCTCTCACTATCGCAGCCTCTCTTGTTGGGGAGCAGAGGCTCCAGAAGCGCAGGCTCAGTAGTTGTGGCTCACGGGCCTAGTCGCTCCGCGGCATGTGGGATCCTCCCAGACCAGGGCTCGAACCCACGCCCCCTGCATTAGCAGGCAGATTCTCAACCACTGCGCCAGGAGGGAAGCCCGAGAAAATACTTTTATTATGTTTTTTCTTCAGTAATGAAAAGTCATACTATTGCCAAGAAAAGACCCCAAATTTTATTGCAGTGTACTTATGTAAAGATATTCTAAGGAACTAAGAATAGAAAAAATTTAAATAACAGGATATTAATATTTTAAAATGTAAATCTTGATTTTTTAAAATAATTAATGATACTTCTGAATTAATTCCTAGTCAGGTTGACTAGTTTTGATTGATTTGGTCTAAAAATGAACTTATGGAGATAATTGCACTGTGAGATCAGTGTATGCTTATTGATTGTGCCTTTGACATGATTAGCTACATTAGATTATGATGGCCTCATCTCCCAAAGATCAAAACTAGGATTGGACTTTCTCTAAGGGCCATTAGTCATATGTTCATGGCATGTGCTCAATTTTTTTCATTATGTAATAGGTAGGGGAGACTATTAAAAGAGCATTAGCTTTATGCTATTCAGAAATCTATCTTAGAAATGTCCCTGATGGAAACAGACCATATCTCTCCTCCTAACCCAACAGATGTTTAATTGACATGAATGGAATTGAGAAGGGAGCATTTCTATGGAGTGCTTCACTTTTTACCATCCACTATTGTACCACAGTGGGACGGGAGCCCCTTCACAGGTAATCCTAAAACACACATCACCATCTTTTGTCTAAATGCTCTAGTCAGCCACTGAAGACAAGGGCAAATGCAGCTGTGGTATTTTTGAGTCCAGGTTCCAGCCATGTGGCAGATCAAATCCCTGTGCCCTGTGGCCAACTTGCGACTCCATCCATTTTAGTCAGCACAGCATTACTCATAACTAGAAAAACCACAGAAAATATGAGAGCTGTGCCAGCAGTGACAAGAAGAATGAGATACAGAGCTATGCATGCTGGGAAATCTTAGCCTTAATTAGAATGTGCATGCACAGTATTTATCTTTCACTCAAACCTATAAATAAGTCCAATACTTTGGTGATTACTGATGTCTGCCATCATTTCACAAGGCCTCTGTTTTGATGGAGCACCAGTTGCTGCAAAATAATATTTCTTTCCTCTCTCGTCTGCATCTGCTCCTGATGGAAATGTCTCAAAGACTTTGAGAACTGTGATTGCAGAGGAGGAAAGGGGTGGTGGACATCACCTTCAAGGAATCTAAGTCAGAATTGCTCTTTGGGGACCCTTCACTGCAATTAGAGATAATAAGATGTAGAAAGTAGCTTACAGGCAAATAATCAACACTCTTATCCCAAAAGAGGCCTTCATCCTCATCATCCCTGAAGGCATTTTTCCAACTCGTTCTTCAATACTCTTAGGGATGAACCATTCACTATCTCCAAAGGCAGTTGACTCCAATTTTGGACACAATAAAACCTTCTTCTTACTCTTGAATAAATCTACTTCTAAAACCATTTACCCCTATTGATCTGAATATATGAACCCCCAAATGGAAACTTCCTAAATGTCCCCAGTGCTTACTGAGTTCTCCTATGTGATCCATATAAATAATTATAAAAAGTATTTACCATATAATATTTCTACTAATTCTACTATCTTTTCTTTTCTTATAATAAGAGTATTGAAATCGAGTCTGATGTATGCCTTCAGTAGTCTACTAGAACAGTGTTGCTCATTTTACATAAAGGAGAAAATAAAAAGATATACCCTCAAAAGACTCTCATCTCTGAAGTAAAACTTCATAAGATTAAATGGTCCATAGGAGGGTGGTTTAAATTTTATCACACAAGGTCATTCCCTGGACCAATTCAAAGGTTAAGTGAAACTATCATTGTTGTTTGCTGTTTGGTTTCCTCTCTGACTAAAGTAAATATTAAACTCCTTGAGGGTGGAAGCTGGTTTTTTTTTTTTTTTTGGTTAAAAGTTCAGGATTTCCCAGTGCATGTATAGTAGGTCTTCAATAAATAATTAATCATAATTAAATCAATTTATTTAATTGGGGTAGATAAGTAGTTGCCTTGAATCCTCACTTCCAAAGGCTCACGTCTTCTCAAAATAAATACTTCTGTCCTCTAGCTTGGCTTTCTATAGGTGAGATGTGAGGCTGAATTATACTCACCATCATTTTTAATGAATGCTTATTCAGAAAGCTGCAGCTTGGTGCCAAAAACTAAACCTCCTCTCCACTTCCCATGCCTGAGGAGATATCATCAATTTCTCCTTGGAAGACACTGCAGGTCCTCTCTTGTCCAGCTAGACTATTGGACAATCCATCTGCCATCCCTGTTGCCTATTCAAAAAGAAAATAAAAAACTAGATCCACCAGCAACAAGCCCTCAACCCCAACCTTATTCCCAGTGGATCTTTCATTACTTGTCTCAATGTTTCCCTTAGCAAACTGATATATCTTGAATGGTAATCAGCCTTCTGTTAAGCCCCAGAGGGTATGAGCCCTATTGGGTTGAGGGCTTAGATTTTCCTTTTCCCCTTTACTGCTGCCATGATAAAATGGACCCCTTTGCTCAGAGAAATGGGAATATAGATATATTCCTCCAGAAGCTGGGAAAGAAGAATTATAGATTTCTCATGGAAAAACTACATATTTGACAATGAAAGACAACTATTTACACAAAAAAAAATCTACAGGAGAGAGGAAGATGACATTAAACACTTCGAGCTTTCAGATAACATTACATGCTTCTTCTGGATACCAAAATGCCAAACAAATATGCATAAACTTTAGAAAGTCTTTCAAGGAAATCTGTTGCAGTACAAAGTGTCTGGAATAAAGTCAGGAGAACTGGGTTTAATTATTTATTAGTTATGTGCTCTTGAGCAAAAATCTCAGCCTCTTTGTCTCAGACTTACCTCCTCAGTTGTAAAATGAGGCATTTAATCCTGATTCACAGCAAATGAGTGGCAGCAAGGTATGTCCTTACCTCCAGCAGTGTTCAAGCTGAGGTGTTGATGCTGAGGAGATGAACAAATACACAGGTGTGGTTTTTCAGGAGGATGACCAAGTCATCTAGTCACAGATGTCACACAGTATGAAGATGGGACTTGAAACTGAAGTATTGTGAGATGGTGCAGAAGTTCTGGATGAATGTGAGGTTATGGCATGGGTGAGGAGGGTAAAGAGTGATACATCTTGCAAGGATGAGTCTCATAGAAAGAGGTACTTCTTACAGCACAGTGAAGGAGTAATGGCTTGGAGAAGGAAATGCATCATTGAAAAGATGTTGCAAATCTCCAAGAAAATTAATACTGAATTATATGGAATGTAGGCAGTCCTGGCTGGACTCACTAAACACTATTGTTTTTTATTCTTCCAAAGTGCTAGACACTGTTCTAAGTGCTTATAATGTACTAATTTTATCCTCATAATAATCCTAAGGGAGTTTTTTCTTCCATTTACTGAAGTAGAAACTGAGGCTAAAAAAAATTTTGTACCTTTCCTGCCTAAGATGTCATAATTGATGAGAGGCAGGACTGAGATTTGAACCCAGAACCTGAGCTCTTTACATCCACACTAGACTGCAGTGTTCCTGAGTGATTGTCAGGATTCACTCAAAGCCAGGGAGAGAGGAAATGGGCTGTGAAGGAATTGCAGATATAGAGGGGTTTATTTACTTTGAAATTGGGGTTCCAGATGGCACTTGGAAGAAAGGGCAGAGGAGGTAAGACAAACTGGTAAGTAGAAAAAAATGCACAACATTTCATAATGAAAAGACTGGAATGAAACAGTAAATGACCAATGAGATTTGAATTTTGGGGCAGTATCTCACAATAAGGATATGGAAAGATGGTGAATTTGACAGAAGTCAAAACTTGGACTATAGCTTCAGTATAAAGTTAGCCTTCTGTTGACTCTTGCTTATCTTTGGTCCTAGCTCCAAACTGAACTCCATGAACATTTGCCAAGGTGCTACAAAAAGATCCTTCCTGGATGCCTTAGAAAGAGAAAACCTGGGGTCTTTGTAGCTGAGGAGAGCTCAGGTCCTTTCTGATGGGCATGGTGGCCATCTGCAGAAGTCAGGCCACCACTGATGCTCAAAATTTGTTTCCTTCTGTGATGCTATACAGGGAGAAAAAAGACAGGATAAGAATTCAGAGAGATGGAAGAACCAGACAAACAAAATTGTGCGCTTTGTAGTCTGCCTGAGATCTTGAAACAGCAGTTTTTGCTACTGAAATTCAATGCTATGGTTTGCACGATGATATCAGATGTAGCAGGGAAGACTACAAACCTTGGCTTCCCCCCAAGCCAGCCTGATATTTTTAGGCCAGAACACTCCATCCTGTGTATTTCACTATGTTTCTTTGGGAGAATTGGGGGAGAAAGGAATGAAATGAAATGTACACATTCTGCCCTTTGTCTGCTCATCACCCACAACACCCACAATATATATAGAGCCAGTAACACACAAATCCTTTTACTCCCTCTATATCTGCATTTGAGAACAAAGCAAGAGTTGGAGATGCTCCCATTTGTTGGAACTTTGGAACATTTACTTTGGCATGGCTGTTTCACATAGTGGGTAGTAAATTGCAGAATTCTTATTTATTTACTCACTTAGATCATTGATTATTTGCTTTCTTCTTTGACTGATTGTAATCCATTACAGGCTGAACATAGTTAGAAATGCAAAAAGCTACAGAGAAATTCATGGATGAAACATCTATTATATATTACCAAGATGATGCAGGATATTTGAGTGAGGTCCTCTAAAGCTGATTGCAAACTGGATCTTCCACAACCTTATTGTGAAAGATATATCCAATCTTCTTATCTTGTTGGGCAGGGGGCTTGGAAGGGAATTGGGTCTGAAGGAGAATCGAGCCCCATCCAGAGTATCATTGGCCACAATAAGCCATTGAAACCATCAGTGTTTGCAATGAGACTTGAGGTCAAGATGCAAAGGTCAGCGGGGATCAGAACTCTGGGAAGTTCCAACATGAAGTACAGGTCTGGGCAGGTAAACTGAAGAGGACCTGGGTGAGTTCCAGAGATGGGAGGTCTTGTCAGACATCATGATCATCTAAAGATGCCAAAAATAAGATGTTCATAAATACTTTCTCTAAGTAGATTATTATATAAGACCCAAGTTGACAAATCCTATATTTTTAATGAACTGAACCAGGTACTAGGCCAAGAAGGACAAGAACATTTCTGAAGGCATTAGCCTGGAGTACCACACCATCCAAAAAGGCCACTCCGTGTAAAAATCACTAAGGAAGTTAAAGAAAAATAAGATAAAACATTTTCTGTGATCACATCACGTGGTAGTTGGTAGGGATGGCCAAGGAAAAAGGGGACACAGCACTCTGCTATGGAAGAGAAGGCTGAAAGAGTGAACAGGTTCAAGCACGTGGAGGAAAGTCCCGAGAAGTCAGTTAGAGTGGGGCTCAGCGGGGATACAGTGCTGATGACAAGGACCTAACCTTTGTGGGAACTTCATAGTTTACAAAGCATTTTCACATACAGCTGCTACCATGTGTCAGCATGAGCCAACATGACTTACGGGCATGGTAGTGTAGGAAATGCACTGGGGTAAAGAGGAAGAAGACCTAAGTTCTTTTCCCAAACCTGCCACTATTTTGTGTTAAACCTATTTCACCCTCTTTTTTCTGTCTCAGTTTCTTTATTTAAACCAGGAGTTCTGAACCTCAGCACTATTGACAATTTGGACCAGGTAATTCTTTGTAGTACAATGTAGAATGTTTAGCAGTCTCCCTGCCCTCTACCCACCAGTTGCCAGGAGCACTCCTCCCCTCTCCCTAGCTGTGAAAACAGAAAGTGTCTCTCCACATGGCCAAATGTTCCCTGAGGGTAAAATTACCCTTGTTGAGAAGCATTGATCTAAAACAATGAAAACAAAAACACAAACAAATGTCTTTCCTGGTTGCCCTTGATGATCTCTGTGTTTGCTTCCATCTTTCAGGAGAACCCTCAGCAGACCACGCAGTATTTTATAATTGCACAGACTTTAGTTAAGGTCACTTGTCACTTGCTAGACGCGTAATCATAGGTAAGTCGCTTAGTCTATCCGAGCCTCAGATTCCTTGTATATGAAATGGGGAGAATAATAAGACCACCTCCAAGGTTGTAGTGAGAAAGTGATGTGAGGTAATTTATGTAGAGTGCTCAGAGAGACAGGGATATGGGACCTGTTTATCAGTGTTAGGTATCCTTATTATTGTTACCATTGTATGAGAAGGTAGTTGTCCTTGACCATTAGCTATATCACCTTCTCTCCCTTGTGGGAATAAGAAGATGAAGAGGATAATTGCCTTCCCCTCAGGAGTCTGCAGTCCATTAGGGAAGAGAGGCCTGTCCGTGAATCACTATAACGCAGGGCATCAAAGCAATGGCCAGCAATGAAGTAGAACTTGCTGCCGCTGGGTTGAAAGGCAGAGAAACAGATGCCAGGACTACATTGATATGTACAACTGTGGTGCAGTGTAACTGGAACACTCTCAGCGGTTCTGCATGCTGCATCTCAAGATCAAAGAGGTCTGGAGAGGGTCCAGGGAAGGGCACCAAAACTGATAGAAAGTTTTAGGACTCTGCTAAGGCAAAGGCAGAAAGAGTTCAGGATTAAAATCTACCAAAGTATGAAAAGTGGATATTTATTCACTCCCTTATTTCATTAACAAAAATGTCTAGAGTGTCTACAAAAATATTGGCTCTGTGCTAGGGTTATAGAAATGAAGAAGTGCAACCCCTGCAGTCAAGGAATTCAGATTTAGAGAGGGAGACAAGTCTGTAAGCAAGTACTTCCAAGACATCAATGGAATATCTAATGGCCTTATGACCAAACTGTAGTGGGAAGTCAGAGGGAAGAGGCAGGGCCAGAGAAGCAGACTTTACAGAGGACATGATACCTGGTTAGTGGTTAGTGCCTTAAAGCAGTGGTCCCCAACCTTTCTGGCACCAGGGACTGGTTTTTTGGAAGACAGTTTTTCCACGGACTGGAGCAGAGGGAAGGTTTGGGGATGATTCAAGCACCTTACATTTATTGTGCACTTTATTTCTATTATTGTGACATTTTAATATATAAAGAAATAATTATCCAACTCACCATAATGCTGACAGGAGGCGGAGCTCAGGTGGTGATGTGAACGATGGGGAGCGGCTGTAAATACAGATGAAGCTTTGCTCTCCCGCCTTCCACTCACCTCCTGCCGTGTGGCCTGGTTCCTAACAGGCCACAGACCCATACCAGTCTGTGGCCCGGGGATTGGGGACCACTGCCTTAAAGGATGAGTGGAATTTCAATAGAGAAGAGAGGGAGGGCATTCAAGGGTGAGAGAGAGGGAATTCCAGTAGCATGAATATTGTGGACATTGGAGCAGATGCCCTGGAAGCAGCCACTGGGACAGTTGCATAAGAGCACAGGATTATCATTCACTGCCCTTTCCACTTCTGGGACGAGTTTGCTCACATCTTCTCCATTCTGCTTCAGGATTTTCTCCCATGAGCACCCCGCTCAGCCTGTGTACGAGTGGATAGCAGAAGTTCAGAGAGCTACGGCCCCCAGAGGCAACCCTTAGCCAATGGAAACATGCGAGTAACTGCTCAGGCCTCTCTCTGTAGGGTGGATGTTTGCATGAGGCACCCTGTATGCTCCTGGAGTGAACCACAGAACAGAGCCTCTTTGCCAACGGCAGCAACCTACACAATCCTCCTTCCCTGCCTCACTCTCCCCACCCCTGCACATCCACTTCCTTTGATATTATCCCCCAAATAAACAGCCTGCACCCAAGTTTTCATCTCTGGCTCTATATTGTGGAGCAACTCAGACTAAGATAAGGGCAAAGTGTGACTAAGGAGAAACCATAATTTTTCACCACTTATTGAATTTCTCAAATTATAACAACACTTTGTGGTCAGAGAGACTTTTCAACACTGTTGAGCCAATTACTAGTTTTGTGATCCTGAACAGGCTACTTAATCACTATGAGACTCAGTTTTTTCATCTACTTCTTATCTTCTAGAGTTGGGAAACTATGTGAGATCATTATCTAATATAATTAATCTAGACTGAGCAGTCAATACATATTAACTACTATTAATTATCAATAATAATAATAAATTGAACATGGACAGGGGCATCCTCTTCAAAACCTGTTATACCTATTATAGTAAAGAGGTTTGATACTACTTTACACAACAACTGCTTTTTTTTTTTTTTTGCGGTACGTGGGCCTCTCACTGTTGTGGCCTCTCCCGTTGCGGAGCACAGGCTCTGGACACATAGGCTCAGTGGCCCTGGCTCAAGGGCCTAGCTGCTCCGCAGCATGTGGGATCTTCCTGGACCGGGGCACGAACCCGTGTCCCCTGCATTGGCAGGCAGACTCTCAACCACTGTGTCACCAGGGAAGCCCTCACAGCAACTGCTTTTTGACTTTAGCTAAAAGAAATATTTCTTGTTACATTCAAACAGCAGTTTAGAAAGTCCTAAAAAGTTATGACACTATTTTGAATTTGGCCCAACATATGACAACATGTTTGGCCAAAGGAAGGATATTTTCTCTTCAAAGCAGGCCTCTTAAGCTGTCAGCACTTGAATTCTTTTTGGAACTCATCTTTGGGCTAGGCTCTCAAAGTCGATTTACATGACACATTGAGAAAACCAATCTTATTAGTTTATGGTCACAGCTTATTTTTGACCTAAAAGGTTCATAACCAGCTTGATCAAGCACTTGAATCCCTAGGCTCAGCTCTTAATGATCTTTAGCTGTTTCAAATCAGATTTGCTTTCAATGGGAAAAAAAAAAGTTGCGGGCTTCCCTGGTGGCGCAGTGGTTGGGAGTCCGCCTGCCGATGCAGGGGACACGGGTTCGTGCCCCGGTCTGGGAGGATCCCACATGCCGCGGAGCGGCTGGGCCCGTGAGCCACGGCCGCTGGGCCTGCGCGTCCGGAGCCTGTGCTCCGCAATGGGAGAGGCCACAGCAGTGAGAGGCCCACGTACAGCAAAAAAAAAAAAAAAAAAAAAAAAAAAAAAAAAAAAAAGTTGCAACTACTGAGGAAATTCAGAAGAACATATCATAAGGGACAGAAGGTAAATTTCTAAAAGTTCCCCAACCCTTGGGACATAGAAGCCATAGAATCACATAATTTTATCAGGGATTTGAGAGATCTTCAATTCTCCCTCATTATAAATGAGAAAACAGAGTGGGACAGGGGAAGTGATTTGAAAAAGGATACAATTTATAATCAGTAGTGGACTCACAGGTAATTGCCTTGCTCTTAATCCAGAATTCTTCTAGCTACACACCACGAATTAGTATCATCATAAGATGATGTGCAGTTTTTCAAAGAAACTACCCCGAAATGGATAGTTCCCATTAGAATACATAAGTTCATAAAATATTATTATATACGGTTCTAAGTTGGAAATGGGTTGAAGAAGAAAAACACATTTGTCACTGATAAAAGCATATGGAGCTGTGAGCAAAACAGATGAATGCCTTTCCTTTAGGGCTGGAATCATGGAGGATAATTGTACTTTCTTAACACATCCCTAAGGATACAGATGGATAAAGGAATGCTGTGATAGTTGCTTAAGGATTTGTTGGAATACGGCAATTCCTTTTTCCTGTATCACTGTATTTGTAACATACACACACACACACACACACATGCACACACACAAAACCTTCTCCTCTTCCCAATAAGAAGCCTTGTCTTCACTTTGATAGAGAAGAAACGAACGGTAACTTTAGATTTTAAGTTTTTGATGAAGTTGCATGAAAACACAACCTTTGATTATCACCCTCAGAAATAACTTCTTTAAAAGCTTAAGCACATACCCACGCAAATACATATTTTGTCCAATCTCATTTAAAGAAATCTCAGTCCCAGCTGCAAGGACACAGAAATAATCGATTCATTTAATTGTGATAATTTAAGGTTGGTGATACACAAATCATAAAACAAATAGATGATTGTGTTATTTTTCATGGGGATTATCTAGAAAAATTAGTGCTCTGGTAAAAAGTGGAGATGGGGAAGGTTAATTACCAGCTAATGATTTGGGGGCACAAATCTGGCCATCTCTGTTTTCCATTAATTGACCAGATTGTCAGTCATTATTTGATTTTCATACTTTCTTTGTTTCTACCACAAGTGGGCATAATTTTCTCAGGCCATAATTACTAGTTACCCAGGCCTCATTCAATTTCATCTGAAATCATACCCTCAGCTTAATTAAAATCAGTACAGTTTTTTCAAAAAATAATAATTATATAATATAAAACATTTCTAAAATAATATAAATAAATATTATAAAATATATAATATTCATAACATGTTATAATGTTTATATAATTATATATAAAATGTTCTAATGTCAGACATCATATAAGGTGTCAGGAATATAAAAAATAAAATGTCACCGTCTAAGCATCTGAGCTGGCACTGTTTAGCTATGGCCGATTGTGAAGGCTTCAGGTATCCCTGAGAACAAGCTGTCTCTGAGAAAGGATGCACTTGCCTCCTCCAAAACTCCTCCTCCTCTAACCACCCACTGTCTCTAAGCCATGAATTTCCATGCCTAGTGGAGCCGTTTATGAAATAACTGTCTCTATTGATTTCTACGTCCAATACAGGTATGCTGGCCCAGCCGCCCATCTGTTTTCTGCCTAAGGCAGGACCATTGAGAAAAATAAAGAGACTTGTGTGTGTGCACACCCGTGTGTGTGTGTGCACGCCCGTGTGTGTGTGTGTGCATGTGTGTATGCATGTCTGTGTGTGGTGGTGTGTACATGGAAGTGTGTGTATATAGAAGTGATGTTAAAGGGAGGAATAGGGATTCAAATTGTTCCTCTCTGATAGGAGAGATGCTAAACTGAAGCATGGCATGTGGCATTCCCCCAAAAAAGTCTAGTGTGAGCTTTGCTTCCTGTTTAGAGGTTATCAGGGAACAAAGTCCACTGGCCTTATGCGGGAGACCCTGTTCTCCTCAGGTGCCACCACTTGCCAAAGCTGTGACCCTTGTGAAATTATCTGACTGCTCATCATTATTTCCCTCATCTGTTAAAGTTAATGGCTCACCACCTCTCCTACTTCATAGGAAGATGTTCAGAGTCATGTGGGAGAACTCCCAGGAGAGCTTCACAGAAATTATAGAGCAATACGTAATTAAAGGCTTAAGTGTATTAGAATATCTGAGATGGAGGCCATGGTCTGAGAAGGTGATCAAGGCAATCTTCATCTAAGGACCATCAAAATCATATGGTTCTTTGAGCTGTCTCCAACCTCTGGCCTGAGTTCTCTTAGGGTTATCTCTCTTCCTTTTCAGGTGACTACGACTCTTGAAGACTTTTTATTTTACATTAGACCCTAGTAGCTTTCTGCTTCTGGAGGATTCCACAGGCACCATTTCTCCAAAAGACTTTGAAGAATGATCTATGAAGGATACTATAAAACATCTCAAGATCAATTGCTGTAATTATCCTCTGAATAATTTTCTGCCATTACTCTGGCTGAACATATTGTACATGAAAGGCTATGTTCAGCCAAACCAGAAGCTTGCTGGGTCCAGGATTTACAGCTTACTGTGTAAGAAGATTTAGAAGACAACCCCTAGGAAATCCATCTGGAGATTGTTCAGAGGATAAAGGAAAATATAAGTTCTTTTAATCTTAATATTATTATGCTCTGCTCATTTTGATTAGATATATCTTCTAGTCAAGCCCTAAACAAAAATAGAACTGGCAATGAAAAGACTATTTATTTTCTTTTCTATTGCTAAGGGAAAATAGCATACATAAAAAAATAATAACAATATAAATGCTCCAATGCTTAGCTATTTAGAGAGACATCCAAAGTATTTCATTTACTAAGTTTAGAGAAAAAAGAATCTCTCTCTAGACTAGACCTGAGGAATGAAAAAAACACAAGTTGACTTACTGTCACTTCCCATACTTTGTAGGCACTCAAATACTCCCTTTCTTTTCAATATATAAGAGAAAGAAAATCATTGTGTTTTCTGTTTTTGTCTCCCTCGAGCTCTCAGGGGAAGGGGAGGGAAATGTCTGCAAGAGGCAGGAACATAGGGCCTCTGAGAAAGATCATAAAATCTTCTTTTCCCATTAAGATTATTACTGAGGCAGGTTAAAGGGGAGAATAAAACCCAGTGTATTTGCTGTTGCCTTGATCATTAATATAAACCAACTTCTGCTCAGATTAGACAGTAAACACTACTTTTCCAGAACTTCAGCACCTGGGTGATAGGCCATCAGCAGCTAGACAGTAACACCTTTTTTTTTAAAACATCTTTATTGGAGTATAATTGCTTTACAATGGTGTGTTAGTTTCTGCTTTACAACAAAGTGAATCAGTTATACATATACATATGTTCCCATATCTCTTCCCTCTTGCATCTCCCTCCCTCCCACCCTCCCTATCCCACCCCTCTAGGTGGTCACAAACCACCTAGCTGACCTCCCTGTGCCATGTGGCTGCTTCCCACTAGCTATCCACCCTACGTTTGGTAGTGTATATATGTCCATGCCACTCTCTCACTTTGTCACAGTTTACCCTTCCCCCCCATATCCACAAGTCCATACTCTAGTAGGTCTGTGTCTTTATTCCCATCCTACCCCTAAGCTCTTCGTGACATTTTTTTTCTTAGATTCCATATATAGGTGATAGCATACAGTATTTGTTTTTCTCCTTCTGACTTACTTCACTCTGTATGACAGACTCCAGGTCCATCCACCTCACTACAAATAACTCAATTTCGTTTCTTTTTATGGCTGAGTAATATTCCATTGTATATATGTGCCACATCTTCCTTATCCATTCATCTGTTGATGGACACTTAGGTTGCTTCCATGTCCTGGCTATTGTAAACAGAGCTGCAACGAACATTTTGGTACATGTCTCTTTTTGAATTATGGTTTTCTCAGGGTATATGCCCAGTAGTGAGATTGCTGGGTCATATGGTAGTTCTATTTGTAGTTTTTTAAGGAAGCTCCATACTAATCTCCATAGGGGCTGTATCAATTTACATTCCCACCAACAGTGCAAGAGTGTTCCCTTTTCTCCACACCCTCTCCAGCATTTGTTGTTTCTAGATTTTTTGATGATGGCCATTCTGGCCAGTGTGAGATGATATCTCATTGTAGTTTTGATTTGCATTTCTGTAATGATTAATGATGTTGAGCATCCTTTCATGTGTTTGTTGGCAATCTGTATATCTTCTTTGGAGAAATGTCTATTTAGGTCTTCTGCCCATTTTTGGATTGGGAAACACAAAAGACCCCGAATAGCCAAAGCAATCTTGAGAAGGAAAAATGGAGCTGGAGGAATCAGGCTCCCTGACTTCAGACTATACTACAAAGCTACAGTAATCAAGATGGTATGGTACTGGCACAAAAACAGAAATATAGATCAATGGGAAAGGACAGAAAACCCAGAGATAAACCCATGCACATATGGTCACCTTGTCTTTGATAAACGAGGCAAGAATATACAGTGGACAAAAGACAGCCTCTTCAATAAGTGGTGCTGGGAAAACTGGACAGTTACATGTAAAAGTATGAGATTAGATCACTCCCTAACACCATACACAAAAATAAGCTCAAAATGGATTAAAGACCTAAATGTAAGGTCAGACACTATAAAACTCTTAGAGGAAAACATAGGCAGAACACTCTATGACATAAATCACAGCAAGATCCTTTTTGACCCACCTCCTAGAGAAATGGAAATAAAAACAAAAATAAACAAATGGACCTAATGAAGCTTAAAAGCTTTTGCACAGCAAAGGAAACCATAAACAAGACCAAAAGACAACTCTCAGAATGGGAGAAAATATTTGCAAATGAAGCAACTGACAAAGGATTAATCTCCAAAATTTACAAGCAGCTCATGCAGCTCAATAACAAAAGAACAAATAACACACTTTAACAGCAAATTTCCTCTGAGTAATGGTTGATGGTTCTTTCCTTGAAAGGCCTGTATACAATCATATCAAGGCAAGAGTTGGAACATAACTAAGGCACTCTCTGGTGTTTTTGCAACCAGATCCAGGAAAAACAAAATAAAACTTCAGGTTGTTTAGGCAATACCAAAAAATGATGTTTCCATAATAGGACAATTCATTTCAAAGCTTCCATTAGTGTCCCTAGGAGTTATTTAGTTGACAACACTGGTTTAGGCAAGGTTGCTAAAATGCCCTGAAATAAAATGGCTTAGAAATAGCAGCTGAGGGTCATTACTCTGCAGCCAGGGATGTATGTTCCAGGTATAAATTCAGGTGGGTACCCTGCTGTCACTGGAGGAATGAATGATCTGGCTCCTAAACACAGGAAAACACTGAAGGTTTAACTGCATAAACTCAGCTTTTCCTAGTCCTTTTCCAGGCTCACAATGGGTGGGATTAAGGTTGATAATGGGGAAGGGAGAAAAATATGGCAAAATAAAAGTCCATGACATTCCTACTCTTCTGAATAACCACTAACTTTATCTGGATTCAAACATTTGGTTCACCTGGCTTCCCAATATGCTCACTTTTCCTCCTTATGTCCTGGGGGACTTGGGAAGGGAAAAAGGAAAAGGGAAAGAGTGGTTCATGGTAGAATCATAAGGTTGCCTAGTTTGAAAGGATCTTAGAAAAATAATTTAACCCAACCTAGTGAGACAACAAGCTTGGTGGGCTGAGTCTTTCTTCCATAGTCCTGATGTCTCTTGGTTAGCACAGGCCCAGTTCACAGTAGGAGCTTAAAACATATTGACTGATTGAATGGGCTTTCTCATTTTGTAAATACATAAATTCAGTGCCAAAGAGGTTAAATATTTTGCCCAAAGTCACAAGGCTAGATAGTGGCAGAATGGAGACAACAGCCCAGATCTCTTGGTTCTTTACAGAAAGAGAACAGATCTTTAAAGGACCAAAGATTTTGTATTATTTCCACATGGCAGTCATAGTTGTCTGCTTTGAGGAATTTTCTTTCTAATTTGGGGTATTTGGCTAAATTCTAGTTAGAATTTTTATCATGAAACCTGGAGATACATGACTTCAGCCAAATGGAAAGTTCTGGAAGTACTTCCAGGCTTCATCAGCTGGATTGTTTATGTGGTCTGTGTATGTGTGTGTGTGTGTGTGTGTCTGTGTGTGCATGCTTGAGAAATTTCTGGCAGTAAGAAAGTTCTTAATAGATGAACACCAGATAATTCTATTGCCAGGTAGGCAGTCATGCTTTCTTGATGTGAAAAGACTTGGGAATTTTGCTCAATCATCTCTCAAAGTGCCAGCGCACTCCAAAGCATTAAACAGGTACCAATGCTCTCAGACTGGGGGAAAAAAGCCCTAAAATCTGAGTGTAATTGCACACATCAAGCTAATTACCCAGAAGAACTATTAGCTAATGAGATTAGCCAGGAGGCCTGTCCAGCATTGATTAATCAAAGAATAATGCCAGTGCACCTGCAGTAAAAAGGCACCTGATCTCTAACAAAAGAAAGGTTTGTCCATGTTTGGAAATACTACTGCACACTTATTTTTGCCATCCTCTTGTTTTATAAGAAATCTCCTTGGGTTAATGCTCCACAGAGGGCTACGATTAACTGTAAATCCAATAGTTCTGTCACTCTAGACAGAAAAGCTCAGCTGGTGGCTCAATGTCTTCATTAAAAAAAGTGGAAACACTCATAATCTATGCCCTTCTAATTCACAAGATTGTGAAAAGGCATTTGTGGAGCTATACACAGCCTTAGCTCAAAGCAAAATCTTTGGTGCTTAAAATAGCAAAGTAGTCAAATGGCCCAATTATGAAATGTCTAGCTGGCATTTCACTTGTCTTTCATCAAGGAAAATATTCACATCAAGGAGAACAGACATCAGTTTACAAAATATAAATAACCTGCAAGAGAATGGCAAATAATTGAACAGGAAAAAATACAAATAACATACAATATATAAAAATATTTCACCTTACTCTTAATTAAGGAAATGTAAGTCAAAACAAGACAAATTGTCTCACAATTAGAGAAAGAATGTGATTCATTCAACTATTTACTAGACACCAATATGCACTATAAATATGCAATGATCACTGGGTTTTTTTTTTTAAGAAAAATTACCCCCAAATCACTATGTAATTTAAAAATTCCTATACTAAATTGAATTACATATTTTTTTTCTGTATGACTCTGCTTGTTCTAGGCCTCATGAAGGAGCCTTTCTGACATGCATTAAAAAAAATCATCAGTGTGACTCTATTATAAGGTTGTGGTATTATGCTAGTGAAAAAAATTCCAGTTGATAAAATGCTGGGAGACAGAGTTTGTGTTACCACTTATTGGAAGGCAAATTCAAATGCTTTTGAACTTCAAAGACTGTAGGGAGAATTAGCCAAGTTTCCTTCCTTGGATGAGGGATTTTATGTTGTATCATGAGGGGCATGGTGGAAAAAGCTGATATATGAATAGTCTGGTACAGTTCTAAGTTTGTTGAGACAGCATCAGAATCAGATATCTCTCAGAGACCAAGAAGATGCCATGATGGGGGCCTGTGTTTCTCTTTTCTTTGGGGAAGCAGAAGAGAATTGGCATCTCAGGTTATTTTTTTCCAGGAGCCAATTATTATGGGTGTGTTCTCAGAGTCCATTATAAAATGAATTTTATCCTAGGCAAAGGAATCATGGAAAAATAATTTAAAGCACTTTCTGAAGGAGATCATTTTTGTTTACCTTTGTGATGGTCTTTATTACACTGTTGAATAAGATTCTGTTTATTTGTAACCTTGCTCAAGTGTATGTTCCTTGAGAGTAACAACCTGGTCCTATTTGCTGATGTGTTTCCAACATATAGCACAGGGCCTGGAACAAAATGAGGCTCAATAAATACTGAACACATGAGTGACCGATACCTAGAAGCTATCACTGAAGGTTATTAAGTCCTGTTCCTTTAAGCTACACCTCTATTTATATATTCCTTAGCAATCTCTAATAAGTTATCTATTCATTCAACACATATTTACTGAGTGAGAACTGTGAATCTGCCTCTACTTTAAGTGCTGGGGATACAGTGATGAAAAAGGAAACTCGACATCACTGCGTTTATGGAATTTCTGTTCTAGTAAGAGAGACAGATCAGGGTAAGTGCTACAGAGAAAAATAAAGCTGAGAGACAGGAGTATCATTGTGGGGGCATGTGCAGTCAGGGATCAAAATATCCTCCTTTCTGTCGGTCTTCCTTTAAGGAAAAAAAAAAAGGAAAGCTTGGTAATCTAGATGGATCAAAACAAATTTATACTTAAAGGAAGTGGTCGAATAGAAAGACAAGAGCAGCCAGCCAGTAACATCATGAAGAAATGTGTGAGCCATCAAACTTCTGTCTCTCCTTCTGTTGTCTTTATATCTGGTCACTATGCTTAAGTTATAGGAAATTTTATCCATTTGGACCTGCAAGTTGCTTCTTTCCCCTGGAATGCTCTTGATGTCTGTGCACATAGCTGCCCTGGCTTAGCTTATAACACGTCTCCCCCTGATGCTGTTCCTCATG
Organism: Hyperoodon ampullatus; assembly: GCF_949752795.1. NCBI lineage: Eukaryota > Metazoa > Chordata > Mammalia > Artiodactyla > Ziphiidae > Hyperoodon > Hyperoodon ampullatus. Next base: position 146,212,191 of record NC_136915.1, on the reverse strand, counting down.
GGACAGAACTGCTGCTGCTTCCAGGCAAAAACTCCCACTGCTAATGCAGCATGCCCCTGGATTCCAGTTTTGGCATGTTCCATCATGCCAAGAAATGACATCAGCCTCCTCCTGGGAAATAGGTAACATTCATCTAATTTTTCTTAGATGTGGAAATCAGTCATGAGGTTTAGGTGTACAATCTGAAGGTGCAAGAGTCCATGTCAAGGGCTTCCCTGGTGGCGCAGTGGTTGAGAGTCTGCCTGCCGATGCAGGGGACACGGGTTCGTGCCCTGGTCCAGGAAGATACCACATGCCGCAGAGCGGCTGGGCCCGTGAGCCATGGCCACTGAGCCTGCGCGTCCGGAGCCTGTGCTCTGCAATGGGAGAGCCCACAACAGTGAGAGGCCTGTGTACCGCAAAAAAAAAAAAAGAGTCCATGTCAAAGTACTAGTCATTTTTATGTCAAAATGTATGCTCTCTTCATCGCACAATACTACTTTACCAGGAACTTAGAGGCACATCAGATACACCAATTATGCAGAAAGGAAGGGGGAAAAATAGAATGATCCTAAAAACAAACTTGATTGATTCACATTTATGCCAAAGGCTAGACTTAAATGAAGTTGTCTACCTCCCTTGCACTTTCCCACCATAGAAGAGCCAATGATTTTTTTTTTTTTTTTTGCGGTACGCGGGCCTTTCACTGTTGTGACCTCTCCCATTGCGGAGCACAGGCTCCAGATGCGCAGGCTCAGTGGTCATGGCTCACGGGCCCAGCCGCTCCACGGCATGTGGGATCTTCCCAGACCGGGGCACGAACCCGTGTCCCCTGCATCGGCAGGTGGACTCTCAACCACTGTGCCACCAGGGAAGCCCCGAGCCAAAGATTTTTATAGTCCTGTTACTTTATGTTCATTCTCTGTGATGAATAGATCCTAAACTCATCCCAGTGAAATAAATGAGATACTTGATATCAGCTTACTTCATGGTATCATGAGGGGTACCATGGTATCATGGTATCATTGCATTATTTATAATGCAATGTCTTTTCTTAAAAGAAAAATTCTTGAGCTAATACATTTATGTTGGGGACTTTTCCTAACTGAAGATGATGAACTCACAGATTGCACAGCCCTTCTGTGCAGAATCTACGTTTTGAGACAATCTGTGATGACAATTGCAAACATAAAACAAAGGTATTTTTTATTATTTATTTGACCCTATCCTTCAGGTCTCTTCAGATATTTTACAAGGAAGAAATTGGCATGTGCTTACTTTCGATCAGTCTCTAACCTCATTGCTTGTCTCTAACATCTGCATTTACTGTATTTGAAGAAGAGGTTAAGAGATCAGAAATGTGGAAATTAACCTGCCAAGAATGTAAGGTAAATACAATCAGTGCTGGTAAAAGAAACAAACAAACAAAAAGTCGGACAATGGGAAAAGAAGAGACCTTACTGGGGTTTTTTTGCTGCCTTTGAAAATTTGGAACTACTATTTGGAAATGTCTTCAACAAAGGCAATAAAAACATGTCAGAAATGTAAAACACCAGCCCTCTCCCCATACCTGCTTTTAAAAATTGCTCTTTGATTGAATACACAGGGAACAGCAGAACCAAGGCAATAGGCCTTATACAATGAAATATTTAAATATAATTGAGGAAAGTCCAGTGTTCAAGGTTCTTCACAATGTACAGAACAATGTATTCACAGTGTTTTAGAAGGTGAATAAGGAAGTGAGGTGGTAGGAGGGGGGGAAAGGAAGCAGGAGGAGGAAGTGGGTTGGAAAGGTGGGGTTGGGAGTGTACAAGAGCAGAGAATTGAGAAAAACATTCTTAAAATAAAATAAAAGACCCTCAAATCAGATTCCTTTATATAAACCTTTGGGGACCCAATAAATAGCTGTGACTAAATGAAAGTGTTACCAAAGCAGATGGAGAATAACATCAGAAAATCAAATGACACATTTAAAAGGGCAAAACATCAATATTTCCTAAAGAATTGATCAAATATGTCATTTTGAAATGCACACCAAAGCAACAAAATCATGAAATGCATTAAAACGGTGAACTGGGGAAGGGAGTGTGGGCACTTGGTTGGCTCCTGCCATGCAGAAAATCAGACGTTGTGTGCTGGAATACATGAATATAAAGGGAGCCAGCTTGTTTATATACACGTTTAGAAATTGTCAAAAAAATATCAAAATGATGGGTCATGTTAAGAGATGCATTTGTTCCAGCCAAGGGGACTTCAGTGGGTTTCCTGAACAGACGTCCTGATGCTCTGCCTTGTCAAATATTCTCTGCCTCTGAACTATGGTATCTCTTTGGAGGAGGCTTCACAGGTGGGAGGACCCCAAGCTAAACCTATGAGTTCAGGACTAAGACTATGACGTGGTTTTTTTTGTTTTTGTTTTTAATAGTGGAAATGCGTTGACGACCAGCTTATCTATGGATGTCACTCAGCCCTAGTAAACTGGTCTACAGTAAATGTCTAATCATATTTACCAAAGGAACTGGTTTGGAGCAGCTAAAGGCAAACTCTGTGTTGTCTGGATTAAGATAATGATTGTATGTTAAATCAGCAAGCCAGCCACTTATCATTAAGTATACATGTTCTTTGAGGATTTTGAAAATGTTTCCAGAAATCTCCAATGGGAATCAATCAGGAAAACTTAGAAAAGTCTTTGGTGGGTGCAGGCTGGAAGGAATTGGGAATGGGTCTCCAGTATGCAGTTTTTATGACATGACATACCCTCCTCTGACCAGAGAATGTGGTAGATAAGGGCAAGAACTTTAGAATTAAATTGACATGGAGTTAATCCTGGCTTAGTCACTTATAAGCTATGAGAATGTAAACAATTTACTAAATACCTCTGAGCCTCAGTTTCCTCATCTCTAAAATAGAGATAATGATGGTAACTATCTCATGGAAGTTGTTGAAAGGATTAAATAAAATAATGTATGTAAAGGATTTAATGTGTGTGGCAAAAACACTCAATAAATGTAAGCTATTAACTTAGATCATAAGCTGTGGAACTAAAAGGGACCTTCTCATTTATTATCAATCTCTTTATAAGGAATTAGTGAAAGCAGGTCCAGAAAGCTGAAATGAATTGCCAGGGCAACACTGCTGTAATGGACCAGAACCTTCAATGTCTTCTACTTCCCCTTTTTATATGTTGACCATTCACATTCATTCTTTGCCTTCACACAATTGCTGGGAGACTGAAGATATTTTTCACACAGTTCATTAGCTCAACCTTGAATTTCCTTCTTTCTCAATTAAAAATGTACTCTTATTTAGCAAGAATAAACCAACACTCTTTAAGATGTTAATGACTGATACTGGTTTACAAAACCCATACGCATGCCCTCCCAAGGATATTTCTATTTCAGAATAGAATGCAAGATTCTGATGGAGAGGAGCTCAAGCACTGATTGGGTATGGAGGGAATGGAGACATTTAGTTGCTTGTGGAAGGCGTTTTCACACCCTCTTTAAATGAGGCTATAGTGTCACTGCAGAGCCCAACTTCAATGGACACCATTAACCTCTCTGTGAACGATGCTTTGATAGGTGTGAAATGCAAAGCCCATGTGTAGCCCACACATAGGTCATGTAGGAGACAGTGAGATACTACCTCTCTGGTGATTAGCTTTCAAGTTATAGAAGAATGAAGCAGCTGCCTTCAGAAATATTGAAATTAATTCAAGTCCCTAAGGAAGATCAATGGAATGGAGGGAAATAATTTCACTACCACAATATAAACTAGAAATATTTTTTAGAGGATACCTTACATGGAAAAAAAGTCTCTGTAGGTGTGATTAAATTAGGAATTTTGAGTTGGGAAGATTATCCTGGATTATCAGAATGGACCTTAAATACAACCACATGTATAAAATGGAGGTAGAAGGAGAATTTGACACACATAGAAGAGAGCAGGTGAAGACAGTGCAAAAAGAGGTTTGAAGATGGTGGCCTTGAAAGTCAGAATGATATGGCTACAAGCCAAGGAGCGCCAACAGCCACCAGAACCTGGAAGAGGTGAGGAAGGGGTTCTCCCCTAGGACCTGTGGTTAAAGGTAGTATGACCCTGCCAACACCTTGACTTTGGACTTCTGTCTTCCAGAACTATGAGAGAATAAATTTGTGTTGTTTTAAACCACCAATTTGTAATAACTTATTGCAGCAACCATAGGAGACAATATACTCTTCTTCATTGGAATGTAATCCCCTAGAGGAAAAGGACTTTTTCTCTTTGTTCTCTATTCTATCCTCTGTGTCTAGAACAGGGGCCTGGTACATACTAATTGCTTAGTATTTACATTTGATGAATGAATGAATGAATGACAAAAGGCCTCTATATCTCATTTGGATCCTAAGTTTCAGTCTTTTTGTCCCTCTAAAATAAAGCAGTTGTCAGCAGTTGGCATTTAAGATCCCAGTATCCACCAACATAACTCAACAATTCACTCATGACATAACTAGGCCTACTTAAAAGACATTTCAGAAAGATTTTGCCCAATTAGTAAGTGGGACAGCTGGGTCTAGAAACCAGGATGTTGGCCCTAAGCATAATATTCTGCCCAACTTGTCTCAGATAGCCTCATTTAGACACAGGTTCTTCTGGAGAAATTCACAGGGTTGGGACCAAACCAAGACACTTTTCCACAGGTAACACACACTAATCAGTCTCACCTCTTGACAGCCATACTTCATCTATCGTATCTCCAACAGATTTCTCTGGTAATAGTCAAGGCCACCTGCTACCACCCAAGGCTGATTCTGCCAATAATAGATTATTATATGTAGCTAATAGGGCTTATGCTGTCATAATGTAGCAGGACTAGATGTATCTCTGTAATAAACACTAAGAATCTCTTGCATTTATATATTGCTTTTACTTTCTAAGTGCAGCCACATCTTTTATATCATTTTCTCTTTCCAATACCCTTGGGAGAGATGGATTGGTTCGGGATAATGTTCCTTTTATTCTGATGGAAAAACTGGCAGGAGGATTAAAGTGTGCTTCCAACGATCCTTCCCTGGCAAGTGGGCATAATCTTGCCCTCCTAAGTCATAGGACCTTGTTAGGATCAAATGTGTAAGTTGGGATCCTAGAAAACTATAAAGAGGCTTACACATATGATGGGTTACTCTTATGAACCAGCCCTTGGTTTAGATAGAAAAATTAAATTCTGGGACTCTTGTCTGATAAGTTATAATTACCTTTCCCACCTCTCCCCTCTCTGTGTGTCTCTCTTCTCTCCTCTCCTTGGCATGTAAAAATGTTCCCACCAGCGTCAACCAGAATCAGGATGTTAGTTTATCAAGCAGATGTGAAAAAATCTCAGTATACTGTAGCTGTCAAACCATCATTAAAATGAGAACAACAACAAAAATCTCACTTTTATTAGCTGAAGCAATCATAAAGATAAAAAATAATATACTTACAGCCATCAAGTGTTTTCTCCAGTCCTTCCATTATCTGCTCAGAGGAAGAAAAATACATGATGATGACCCAAGGCTGTTGATTATCCTGGCCCAAGATAATCAAACCCAGACTCAAGGGAGATGGTTCATCCCATTTCTAAATAGTTCCTGAGACACATTGATATTGTTTGGAGAAATGTGGGAACCATGCCCAATGGGAGAATCTTGGTTACCAAACTTATTAAGGGCAATTATTCCAAAATCATATTCCTCGCTTCTTTTTTAGCACAAATTGAGCACCTTTAAAAAGGAATACCGAACATTTACACCTTGTTAGAACAAAATAAGATGTCGCTCTTGTAAGCCATTTATTCCTAATTGCACAATTACTTTATCATGTAGCACTTGCTGAGAAAAGACTATAAGGCAAAGAATAGACTGATTTAAGGTATTTTATTTCTTTCCACTGAAAAAAATTAACAATCCAATTTCTTTTCCCTTTGGAATTCAAGTGTTAAAGCCTATCAAGTGTTTCTTATTTCTGGATAATAAAATAATGATGTAATTAACATTTGGGTAGCACGGCATCATAAAAAATTATTAAATCTACTTGTGAATAGAAGTAAAAGTCACACTATTTTAAGAAATTTTGGAACTGGAGTTAATTACTATCTAGCCTAAAACTGGGAATTGATTTCTTCCAAAGTACATGTTACTCTTAGTGGGCTCTTTGGCACTTAAAAAAGCTGCTTGACTCTGAGACTGCTAAGGCTGTGAATGGAGCCAGTTAAGTCTTGGGAACCCTGCTTCCAGCATCCAGGACTTCACTTTTACTCCCAGGGACGTGCTGCTCTTGCTGCCTCCCCCAGGACACTGCTGGCCATTCAGTTTGAAGAACTGAAGAGTTGCCAGTCTAACTGCAGGCCAGAAAGCACAGACTGGGCTGGGGAGAAATGGGGTCCTTGTCTTCTGCAGAGGTGTATGTGAAACCACACCCTTCCTTGGATGGGATTTGAACCCACAATCCCTGACTTAGGAGGAGACGAACCCACTGTCTCTGAAGCTCAGGTTCTTTTTTCTCGTCTCAGAAGTAATTCAGTGTGAGGCAAAGCAATAGGCAAAGAATGAGTTTATTAGCATAGGAGGCTTGTGAGAGATACAAGTGGGCTGGAAAGGGAGTGCAGCCCTGAGAACAAAGAGGGCTATGGTTTTATAATCAAAGAAAAAGTGGGTAGGGGAGAAGATCATCTTTTTCCTCATTTTTGGGTAGACATCAAGGTTTACACCATTAGTTTGTCCTTTGACCCTATATGGTCTAACCGGGACTGTCATGGTGCTATTTAATCCTATTTATATTAGCAAAAGGGTGGTGACATATACTAAAATATGGTAATTTATTTCAGGTTTCAGAATAATGTCCCCTTTCACCTAGGTTTTTTTTTTTCCCCCTTTCACCTATATTCCTGTCTTGGCCACATGCAGGAATGCTACTGTTCAAGGACCATTAATTCCCTGACTTCACATAGCAAGGTTCAGACTCTACCTATTGTTTTGTGTTTTAACTATCAGGATTTGTGGCTTGAGTATCTAGCACTTGAATGCACCTGGTCTTCCTTCAAGGTAGTGTAGCATGTTATTAGGTTACTGAATTCTTCTCTTGAGTCATCATTAGCTTACAACAGTCTCCCAAACTCCCTTTAAATCCCTCCTCTGTCTTTAATCCCCTCATGGGATTTCTAAACTACCTATTTAATTATTCTATTTTATCCCTATCCTCTGAAGCCGTCCCTCACCGTTGAACCAGCCTCTTGATGGTCTCCCTGTCTCCAGTCAAGCCTCCTTTGGACAGGTCCTTCCCACAGCACCTAAACAGGTCCTTCTAACATGCAAATCTGATTGCTTCTTGATAAAAATCCCTTAAAAGGTTCACCTTTCCTCTAGGATCACATCCAAATGCCACAGGATGGACATGAAGAATCTTCTCCATTTTGCCCAAACCTGTCTTTCCAGATCCCCTCTTTTCATCCCTAAGTATCTATTGCTCAAGCCACATGATGGCAAAAGTTTGCATGCCTCTCTACTCTGCCTGGGAACAGCTTCTTCCGTGATCTATGCCGGCAAAGCCCACTCATCCTTCAATTCAAATGTCACCTTGGATTCTAAGTCTCCAAAAGCGCAGGCGCTGCTGCCTCTTCTATCTTTGTGAACCTCACAGCATGTAACTTACTTGGCTCACTAGATACATTTTAACTAATTGTGGGGAGAAAAGAGCTAGCGTTTCTTATGAGAATACCCTTCCTCCTTTATTTACTCGTCCCGCTCTTTTACTCATTTTCCTGTTACTTTGTTCTTTTCTTTTCCTTTCCCTTTTCTGTGTCCTTTTAGTGAGGGTGCGGGGGGCGAGTATGGGGAGACACTTGCAGCTGGGGAGCCTGTGTGCAACCAGTTGCTGTATCGGCCGCTACTGGGCTTTCTTCTTCACACCCTATTGAGTGCATCAGCGTCAGGGGCTTGGGTTGTGACAGCCGTTTAATAAACCACATCAGCAGCACACAAGGCTTAAGATGGGATGACAGGGAGAACCTCATACTCCATTGCAACTCTGGTGATAACCTCTGACTTCCATTATTCACCATTTTAATACAACCTTTATTATTGTTCCCCCCCCCACCATATCCCCCTAGTTTCCTTCTTCCCTTTGGTGTAGTCAAATGGCCTTTTGCCCTGGGTTGGTGGTTTTGTATAGTCAGCCTCTATTCATACGCTTAAGCTTACAGCTGCTCAGACACTTTAGAAATCTGATCAGTCTTCCCTTCTCTCCCCCCACCCCTTCTCCTCGCTTTGTAAAATCTTTGCTTGGCAGAGAAAAGGCCACATCTCTTAGCTGCTTTTGCCCTGCCTGTCCCCGTTCAATTATGGGGATGCATTATAGTCAAGTGTGGCAGTGGTTATCCTTTCAAGGGCCTTACATAGACCCACTCATTGAAAAGAGAGGTGGGGGGTGTAGAGGAAAGAAGAGGGGGTGGTGCCTGCCAGGACTAAACATTATGGGAAGCCAGCTTCTGACACAGACCCTGCTTACAAAGGCACTCTCTTCCAGCCAGTGAGAAATGCATCTTCACATTTACAGTAGAAGGGATGGGTAGCTAATTTCCCAGCATAGCATTACCCCCAAGGGTTACATTTTATCCTGGCATATAAAGGCAACTTTGCTGCCTCTCCTGGGGTGGGGCTGACAAAGCTGAATCCTCTTAACAAAGAATGTGTGCAGGAAGTGCAGCTTGAAGAAACACCTGTTTCAGCTGCTCCACAGGAACTCTCAGTTATCCATCATTTTTTGCAGCTCGCAGCTGAACTGGCCAGGACAGAGTGCCAGATTGCTGGTGGAGGCCCTGCTCCAGTCAAGTGCTGGCATCTCATCCAGACAGGTTGAAATTAGGTTTCAAAACTACCTGTGAGAAAAAGAGATGAGGTGGAGAGTCGCTGATGTAAGCAAAAATACCACAGTGACAGCTGATCCGCGAAGGGAGTTGGGGCAGACTGAGCTGTTTAAAACATTTAAAAGGTGCTACTCTTGAAGCCCGTGGCTCCCTTGTCTCCCCCAGCTCTCGCTTTTATTAACTTCGCCTCTTTTATGAGTAGTTTAATAAAACTATTTTCTACCCTGTGCGGGGAAGATCATAAACACTCCTGCTTCAGAAAAACAATAACTTATGATTCCTAGGATATCCAGAAGAGAGTGAGTAGTGGGAGGGGGGAGAGGAGAGCAATAAATGGTACCGCCTAAGGGCTCCTGTTATATGGAGGCATATGTAAGCTGGGCACGAGGGTCCCTTCTGAAAATCCTACTGACACCACGTGAAAGAAAGCATACTTTTTTAGGCCTAGGAAGGAAGATAATCCTTTATGACTCCTAATTTAATGTTTTTATATCCAGTGACTTATCATCTAATCCCTGGGCTTTGCCTGGGGTCACAAGAGTCCTGTCTTACTCCATGTGTAGAATGAGGTTGAGCAGGGAGAGGGAGGCTGGTCTGCAAGCCCACGATCTATTCTGAACTGCCAGGCCACCCAGAGACCTTAAGACCCCTTGGGAGAGTTAATGAAGGAGCTGTTCTCTCTCCCTGATACCCCATATCCAGTTCATCAGCAAATCTTATTGGCTCACTTTCAAAATATATTCTAAATCAATCCACTTTTATCCTCTCTTTTGCTATCACGCCAGGTATGGTCCAAACCACCTTCATCTTTCACCCATATTGTAATAGGGAAGAACAAATCTGAATCCATATTGGATCTGTTTCTTTTACTTTGATCCTTGTATTCCATTGCTTTTGCTTCCAGTTAAGAATGTTGCCTATAGCCTGAAATATACAGAATAGCCCATTTTCAAGGCTGTGACCTTTACGGGTATAACACTTTTCCATTCACCTAGAGATAAAACGTTGCAGAAGAGAGAATAACATTTGTCTTGTTGGAAGTTAACAGGAACATAGTGTCCTGACCTACGTGGACAGCTGCAAGAACAAAGGATTCAGACACCAAGACGTTTGCAACAACCAGCTACACCCCCTCCCCTTTTTAGTATAAAAGAAGCTTGAATTCTGACTTGGGTAAGTAAGATGGTTCTTTGGGACAGTAGTCCACCATCTTCTCTGTCAGCTGGCTTTCCAAGTAAAGTCGCTATTCCTTGTCCCAACAACTCATCTCTCAATTTGTCAGCCTGTTGTGTGGTGAGCAGTACAAGCTTGGACTCAGTAACAATATCACTACAGTAGCCCCTACCTGGTCTTCCTGCTTCCACTTTTGCTCCCAGCCCCCACTCTACCCTTCTGTTTATGCTCCACAACAGAGCCCAAGATGTCTCATGAGGTCTCCCACTGCCACCACTGGCTGCCCAGATCTCTCCCTGCACTTCCTGCATGTTCTACATATGTCCCCTCATTTACTGTGATTTAGCTGCCCTGGCCTCTTGGAGCAGTCTCTGGGGAATAACAGGACTACCCTACTTCAGGGCTTTAGCCATCACCCATCCCTAGGCCTAGAACACTCCCCAGATATCCTCATCACTCACTTCTTTCAAGTCTACTCAAATCTCACCTCCTCAGCAATACTTTTTTTGATTACCCTGCTTAAATGTGCAATGACCATGCCAGCATTCTCTGTCCACCTTACCTACTTTATTTTCTCTGTAGCATTTATCACGGTCTAACATACTATGTATTTAACCCATTCCCTGACCTGTACATTGCATGAAAGCAGGATTTTTTATCTGTTTTGTTCATTGCTGTATCCTCAATGTCTAGAACAGTGCCTAGCACATAATATGTGATCAATATGTATTTTGGGGAAGACTGAATATCATGTCCATTCTTCGGTCAACATTCTAAAAAATTTGGAGTCAAGTTTACTTCAGCATGCATTGGTTGGTGGGGAGTGGCAGATTTCTAGTAGGCCCCAGGACCTGGCTCTCCCTGGGACATGGGTATGCCATGATAGGGTCAGAGAGCTTTTCAGACCTCTCAGGAGTACATGTTAACCTCTGACCCAGACCTTGGGAAGCTGGTTTCCAAGTTTGAAAGAAGAACATAAAAAAGAATTGTACCCACTGAAATCCAATCATTCATACTTAATGAGAGGGCACCTCTCAATAGTTGGGGAGAAACCTACCCTTAACTCTGTGGTACCATTCTGGATCAAAAAGCAGCCAACCATCAGGAAACTGAGCATCACCACTCTGGCTTCTCCACACTCATCTTTACCACTGTGTTCTCGTCACCCCCAGGGTCCTCAAGGTGGCCTTGCAGAGAGCAATGAGGGCAGAATCAAATGATAAAGGATATATGTGAAGCTGTTCAGAAGGAGATTTTATAGCTTGGATTCTCATGGCTTTAGTGGGAAGGCTCAGGAGTCAAAGACTATTAACTATCATGTCTTGGCTGTTTTCCTTATTACTCACATGGCCTGGATAAAATGTCTCACCTCTATATTCTGCCTTCTGGACCCAGTGATGAGCACCACAGCTCAAACAAAATCTAGACCTTAGACCTACCCTTGACTCAGGATATACACTGGAGCTTCTCCACTTGCTACTCTTAAAAATTGGAGTTGAAGAGTGGAATTGTCCAAACTCTCTTTCCATGCCAATACAAGATCTCACTGATTCTGCCTGGAGTTCCAGAAGTCTACAGTGGACACAGGAGTGATATGGTACTGACTCTTAAGGGAAGTGATTAAAACTAAGAGCTACCCCAACTGACAGCATCTGTGGGTAGGTATGGTAACCAAGGAGAAGGTCCAAATGTAAATGGTCTAGAGGTGACAACTGAGTAAAAGAAAACAGTAATAAAAAACAAGTATGTCTTGAAGGGTGAGTAAAGAAAACAGAAAGCTAGAGCCTGGAACTCCTGCATCCTCTCTCAGAAGGTAAGGGACCTGTTAAAGGAACTAAGAATATTCAGACAGGAATAGGCAACACTTACTAAATTTGAAACAAATTCAATGAGTGATATAGGGTCTTCATTACTTTAAGAATAGGCTAAAGTAAGTGTCCATAAAATAATTCACCCAGAACTTATCTCAAAACACTCTCTTTTCATTTTTCTAAAGGTAAATAGACAAATGTGTTGTATGCTTGGAGCATAACGAGCTTGTTTCTTGTTCTTGGTCTGCTCTGCCTCTCTGCCAAGACAGACACATTCATGGACACCAAAGTCATGGCTAGCAGTCATGTGGTGGACAAGAGTTGGAATTAATGCATTTGGTGACTTGAGCTAACAGAATTTTAAAACTACCAAATCATGACTTATAATCCGTACTTTAAAAATTGACTATTCTTCTACTCTCAGCAGATTTCACCTTGTGTTCTGAGTGCTTGAGTGTTTATAAAACACTTTCATGTACATCATCTCATCTTGTCCCTGTCCCTCTGGTAAGCAATGGGGTAAAAGAAAGGAATTATTTCCGATGAATCCCAAAACATGACCTACTGGTCCCCATTCCATCTGTTTATGGATTGACCTAAACATTTTTAGCGCAAATAAACAGATTCACTGATTTGCAAAACACTCAATCATAACTTCTGGCCGTAGGATAGAACTCTTCTGTTAAACAGCAAATTCCTGGGGGCAGGGTGTTGAAGAGTGTGACAAGGACATCCTGTTCATCACAGCAACTCAATCTCTGCCTTTTCCTCCCCTCCCTGCGAACTCCCAGCTGTTACTCAGGGAGCACATCCCGGTATGTTCTTATCTCTCCTCTTCATGCACCAGATAGAAGCTAATGGAGGCTCCCCTGATTGAATTTTGTGCATATGGTTCCCCGGGTGAGATTATAAGGAAGGAAAACATGAGTAGGTTGAAACGATACAGTCTCAGGTGCATGTGCCGTGATTTGACGGGATCTTAGAGACCTTTACATGATGGTACATGTACTTCCTGCACTCCTCCTCCCATTCTCACCCCACACCAAGACTTCCTGAAACTCTCCCCACTCACCATTGTAACCCACAGGAGGGTGTGACTCAAATCTCCACGGGCCTTCCAACCTTGTAGACACACACGGGGCATCTGCTTTCCTGCAATGCCCTCCATGTTTGTCTGGCAAGAGCAGGCTTCCTGATCGCTGCAGCTACCACGCAGTGGTCTCAGGGCTCTTCCTCTCTTGCTCACCCAGTGCCCCTTATCAAGGTCCTCAGCTTTGCAGGCTGCTTCACTGCTATTTCAGATGTAGATGCCCACTGTGGAATGCCAGCATCTATGCCAGCATCTATGCCAGAGGCTGCTTCCCCAAGCAAGGCTGAGCTCTGCAGGAGTCAGGACAATGCCTGTCTCCTCCATTGACTGTCATCGTTTCTCAGCTGGGGACGCTGAGGGTGCTTCTTATCCTTCCTCTCTGAGAATCAGAGCCCATATCAAATAGTCTCTCTGAACTCAAATACAGCCCAAGGCATTGGGTGGAAGGAAGACACCAGCTATCACTACCACATTGCCCATGTCCCTCATGTCTGACCCTGGAAATAGCTTTCTCCTTAACAAGTAAAAGGGAGCAGAATTTGTCACCCCCAAATATGTCCCTTTGGTATAAGAATTATCTTGAGCTGATTGTTTTCAAGAAACTACAGACACTGGAAAAGCTCTGAAAACTGGGTAGAAATTACTCTTTTGTAAGACATTTATATTTATAAAGAAAATCGCCATCTGTAAGGGTGTCTCCCTCTCTGTACCAGAAGAGGAGAATGACTCTAACCCTCTAGAAACTCTTATCCAGGGAGAAGGCAATGACTAAAATCTGAATGACAACCTTACCCCATTCACTGTGCTTTTCCTGGTAGCCTCTCATAAACTAAATACCACCCCCCGCAACATCTGTTTGGGGTCTTTAGCTGGCAATGTTATTTAAGGTTCTGACATGAGCCATTTCGGGGAGTTACTCAGTTTTCCTGGGGATCTCCAATGTGTACAGGAGGTATACATGTCCTTTAACTTCTGTTTGTTGTTCTGTTTATCTTTTATTACAGAGAGTTCTCAGACAAGGACCTAGAAGGAAGGAGGGAAAATTATTTTCCTTCCCTACACAGGCCTCCCCTTCTTCTCATCAAATCACTCACTGGAACTGCTGTCGAGGATTAACCAACCCCATATACGCAGCCAGGGAACCAGTCGGCTGCCCCACCATCTCAGGCTTCTGGCAGTGACTCACACACCTTCACACAGCAAAGCGTTCATCCTCCCCACTCCCATCCCCTACCCCGATATGATCTACAAGAATACTGTGGACCTGGCTTCAGGCAGGTGATGGATAAATGGTACCCTAAGTCAGCAGAACCTCCTCACCTCTAACCCCCATCAATGATTCATAAGTCAGTGGACTTTCAGATGTAGGCACCAGCTCTCCCAAATATCCATTGCTTTTCTTAGGCATCCTCAGAGTTTTGTCAGTAACCTAACCACTCTGGTCTCTAGGCTTGTCCCTTTCTGAAAGGATCAATCCAGGGTCTGAGTTTGGGCTTGCTCAGAGTAGCAAGTTCCATCTCCTGGAAGTTGCTACTCTGAACAAAAAGATAAACTTATGTATTTTCAGTTCTTCTTGTGTATGGCCTCCTGTCTTGCTTAAGGCTCTCTTGAGAACCCTCCATAAGTCCTGGCCCATTTCATCTTCAGAAATTTCCAAGACTTTGAGAATTAATCACTTTTGGTGTGCAAAGGAACACAGGAAAAACTGGGGACACCCTAGGCAAGTAAAAAGTTCTGATATTCCCAAAATGGAAATTGTAGAAAAATCTCACCAAAGCACATGCTTCCTCTGCCATAGCATAGTCCTCCCACCCACAAGGTGCCTTGGGTGTGGGATAATTTGCAATAATTATATTATTCATTTGAGGCCAAGAGGAAACAAATGGGCCAACAGTGAGGTGAATGACTAAGGAAGACTCCTTCTTCATGGTCCTGTTACAAAGTTGGTCCACCAGACTCGTGCTGGGGTCTTAGTCCGGGCTGAGACCCCCTTGTCTCAGCCAGGGAGATTCCTTTTCTGATCAAATTCCCTCAGCCAATGACAAAACCGATTCTGAGACTGGAACAGCACAAGCTGTATTCAATGGCCAAAGAATGGAGAAGTGGAGGGCCTCCCTGGTGGCGCAGTGGTTGAGAGTCCGCCTGCCGATGCAGGGGATACGGGTTCGCGCCCCGGTCCGGGAGGATCCCATATGCCGCGGAGCGGCTGGGCCCGTGAGCCATGGCCGCTGAGCCTGCGCATCCGGAGCCTGTGCTCCGCAACGAGAGAGGCCACAACAGTGAGAGGCCCGCATACCGCAAAAAAAAAAAAAAAAAAAAAAAAAAAAAAAAGAATGGAGAAGTGGGAACCTAGTGTGCAAATCAACTTCTCAACCCAATTTAGGTGAAGACACCAAATATATAGTAGGGTCGAGGTAAAAGTAAAAGGGAGGGAATTGGAAAGAGTGGGAGGAATACTCATGAGTTATCCCAGAACAGAACTGTGGTTTAGATCCGGAACTGATGAAACTCTCCTTTTCAGTCTTTGTAAGGGCTTTCCTGGTTGTTGTCATGGCAATTTTCAACTGTCACGGCTCTGGTGGGTGTATCATTTAGCATGCTAATGTATCACAATGAGCATATAATGAGGCTCAAGGTCTACTGAAAGTCAAACCTTCCGCTATCTTGGGCCTAGTTGATTCTAACCAGTCCTTGTTTGTTTGTTGTTGTTTTTTTCTCTCTGCAGCTTCCTCCCGAAACTTGGAAAAGAGTAATTGGTTTCTATTTGAGGGAGAGGCAGGGGTATGATTCTGGTGCAATAACCTCAATAACAGTCCTTCAGAAAGATGTATTCCTGCTCAGCTGTGGCTTATCCACATAGAATCAATGTTACCTGGAAAGCAGATGAGAGAATGAATAACATCGTTTCTATGAAGAGGAAAAAAAGAAATCAACAGATCAATTGCTATACAATTGCATTTCTGCCTTCTGCTTCCCTAAAAAACCAGCAGAAAAATGACATTCTTTATTCCTCCACGTAAGTCCTAGAACAGGCAGCCCTCACTTCCCAAATAGAGCTCCTGTACTTAAGTCCAGTGTAGAAGTCACTTAAGAACTCTCTGCCCTTGATTCTGATCTTTTCTCCTGTCAAAGTGATGGTGACATTAACAAGTGTGCACAGAAGGGGGCTTTGTGCCAATTAACAATTTCTCATTAGCTTAATCAGGGGACACATGTTTTTAATCACAGCTAAGAAAGTGGAATGATTGAAGAATTGATTCTGAGCTTTTGAAAGCATCCCTGTCAGTGCACAGAATTTAATTCTGCAGATGTGCTTGAAAAGAGACAGAGGTAGAAAGAAACAGCCTTAAATGGCATGGCCTCACTGAACATAATAGGAGAATACCAGATAAAAAGAGTAAGTGTTTCCATTTTGAATCTGAGACAATGTTTTTCCAGCTCTCTTAAGAATGAAGGGTCTTGCCCTGTCTGTTATGTTATATGAGATATCTGAGTGGGACAATTTTCTTTTCCTTTCCACTAACCCTTTATCCCTAGGTTGTGAGTAAACAGATCTGATGGTTGTGGAGATGTTCAGATAATGTGGGTGGTTTAGATGCAGCTTGGGGGAGCTGATAGCTGTTCTAGTTGAATTGAGTGTAAAATTTGGACTTCATGGATTACTTGGGAAGACTGAATTTGCAGAGCCTGTTTACATCGGAAAATAGTTTTACTTATGGTTTTGCATGCTTGTAACCTGAAGATGGGTAACTGTCATGGTCCATATATAACTAAAAAGGCCACTCATTCAGACCATGCAATCCATGGGTGTTGTTGAAAGAATTTGTACTATACATGACATTGACTTAAGTGTCTATCTTGGTTTTTGCTCTACACAATGCAGTGAAGTCATGATCCTATCATTTAAAAATATAGTAGACTAATGCTTCACTAATTATGATATTTTAATAAAGTATGCCTACAGATCCCTTCTTTATAAAATGCAATCTTTACTAGTATAATCCTTTTGAAATTTATTTTTTTCTTGTTTCAAAGAGCAATACGTTTTAATTGCAGAAAAATTGGAAAATACAGTAAAACACAAAGAAAAAAGTCACATAACCCCACCTACCCAGATATACATGCTATTTACATTTTAGTGTATAACCTTTTTACTCTACATATTTTCTAATAGAATGGGATTATGTTGAACTTACGGCTTTAAAACATGCTTTTTCACTTACTATATCATCATTATCTCCCCACATCATTAAATATTCTTGTACAACATGATTTTTAATGACTGCATAGTATTCTAGCTCATGAATTTGTTGTATTTACAATCGGACTTTATGGGTATTTCCATTTGGGTTATTATAAGCAATGATAAAATGGCTGTGTTTGAATATAAATCTTTTCAAGCAGCCATGATCATCTCTTTTGAATAAATTTCTAGAGGTGGATTTGCTGAGTCAAAAATTATGTACATTTTGGGCTTCCCAGGTGGCGCAGTGGTTGAGAGTCCACCTGCCGATGCAGGGGACACGGGTTCGTGCCCCAGTCCGGGAGGATCCCACATGCCGCCGAGCAGCTGGGCCCGTGAGCCATGGCCGCTGAGCCTGTGCATCCGGAGCCTGTGCTCCGCAACGGGAAAGGCCACAACAGTGAGAGTCCCGTGTACCGCAAAAAAAAAAAAAAAAAAAAAAAAAAAAGTATGTACATTTTAAAGACTTTGGAACATATTGTCAAGTTGTTCCTCAGAAAAGATTCCCAGAACCAATAATTTACATACCCAGAACCAACAATACGGGAAAGATAAGTAAAGATTTTAACAAATAAGGTACAAAAAATCATATCTCACCATTATTTTTACTTGTAATTCTGACTACCAGTGAGATCAGATATTTTTTCCTATAGTTATTGAATGGATTTCTTTTTGTGAACTGTTAAATCATACTTTTCTCTCAGTTTACTCCTGGGATACTGATGTTTTGAATGTTCACTTGTAAGAGTTATTACATATTGAACCATTTCCACATATCCTTAACAGTATCTTTTTCCCAGCTTGTTACTTTCTTTTCCCCCTCTACTTATGATATGCTTTGTTGTTGTTATTTACCTAAACTTTTAATGTTGTCTAAGTTAAATTTATTATTCTGGGATGGATCTTTCTTTGCTCTAGTATTTGGAAAATGTCTCATGTTCTGAGATTTTATAATCACTAATAGTTTATATTTTCATTTTTACTTTTAAAAATGCATCTGTGATTTAGTTTTGTATGCTTCACGGGTAGTAATTTCTTTCTATTTTGTTTTTTCTTTGCAAACTGCCAATTGGCCCAACACTATTTATGAAATTATTCAGGATTTCCCTAAATATGTTCCAGGGAACACTAATACTTCATGATTTTGAAATAGAAAAAAAATTTCTTTCAAATACGTATACATTTGAGACATGCTGAATAATCCAGTTCTTCATTAAGATTCACATAGCATATTTCCATTTAAAGGCTTCAAAAAGTCCTGCAGGAAAAAAAAATACCTATTTTATCTTGCCTTACCTAGAATTATGCATTTAGCCATGTAATCCTTGTATAAACACCATCTGTTAGCATCAAAGAAACTAATACTCCATAGAAGACATGGTGAGTATATAAGTTGGAAGGTCAAGAAGCCACCTTTATCAAATGCTTGGAGCGTTTGAAGAGGCCCAGCATGTATGTAGTACGCTTGGGGTCTCAATAAATTGAGAATAAGGATCAGTAGGGCAGATGGGGGTCAACATATTACCTTTATTATTGGCAATAGGTGTGTTAGAGGATGTAGCTCTCTGTTGGGAGAGCCAAATGGACCCTGCTAACCAAACCCCAAAATTCAAGGTTAGTTGCTTAGTCATAGGCAATTCCTCTCTCCAAGGGCTGCCTTCCCAGCTAAGACTTACAGACTGGAGGCTGTAGCCAGTACTCAAGAGAAAAAACAGACAGTGCTGTGTCTAGCAAGCTTGTTTCATCCTTTCAAATTCTACTAATTAAGTAAGTTACTCCCTTCTCCCTTGGTGTAATGAGTGAGATGCTAGAGAAAATCCCTTCACAAGGGATCCTGGGAGTGGAAAAAAAGACATTCCTCTCTCACATTGCTCTAAATCCATTGGGTTTCACCATAAAGAGTAATGGGTGTGGCTACCTCCCCAGGGAGGAGATATATCAGGAGAACTCTTGTGTCTACCTTCTTTAGGCTATTATCTCCAACACTGATCACTACTTTTTTTGAGTAACTTTTCTGAAGATAGTTTAGATTTTGTTTCCAGAAAGCTCTGAAATGGATCAAAACAGCACATGAATCAACAATTTCAAGCCACCCCCCCAACCCACCAAGTTGAAAACTCCCTATTTTATTTCCCATCCTAAATTATATCTAGCTACATTGTCCCATGCACATTATCAGAGATTCTGCCAGGAGACTAAATACAACATAAAGACACAAATAAAAGGATTTTACAAATAAAAGGCTCTAATAATAAAATACCAACAGCATTTAGATGGCCCAAATTTGATTGTAAACCTTCTCCTATTTTCAAATTTCCAAGGAGTTAAATCCCCTTGCAGATGAAAATCCAAAAATATTAAAATCTACAATCAGAAATAATGTAATCTTCCATTGTTCTTTCTCTTCTCATGCCATTTTTTGTACTGTTTACTTATTAAATTTTATGATATGTTTAGATATCAGCTAGCAGAAACCTACCTTATTCTTCTTCAAAAATTATTTTAGCTGCAATTCTGTTGGCTCTTCTTGAAAAATGTTAGGATCATTTTATCTAGTCAAAAGTACAAGTTTGATTGGAATTATATTCATTTCATAAGTTAATTTGAGAAGGATTGACTGTATTGGATTTTTCTATACAAAAACATGGACTAGCTCTCAGTTGAAAAATGTTTAACTACCTTTAGATGATCTGATATATTAATTCAAACAAATGTGTTAATAACAAAATAACATTCCCAGGACTAGTTTCTTTCCTTTATTTTTAAAGATAATGTCAGCAAGCATAAAAGGAAGCTAGTAGGTAGGGATTCTCAGCCAGCAAAAGTTACATTGAAGCAATGTAGAACCAGAATAGTGATAACTTCGGAAGGAGGCCTTAACAGCATAAGACAAAAATCAAATCACAGAGGTACCTGAATAGTCTGTCGCAATTCTATGATTTTTTAAAAAATTTAATTAAACTTAATTCCCTCTATATATGAGAAATGAGCTAATTGGTTGAAATGAAAGCAGTGACATAGATGGTATATAATCTAGTCCCTGACTAAAGAAACATGTTATGGGTTCCTTGATCTGCTTATCTGCTGAGTTGCATGTGGCCAGTTCTTTATAACAATCTGTTTGACAGATTTGTCAGTCGTGTACCCTTGTAGGTATCTACAATATGAAGAGTTGGACTAGATGACATCAAATTGGTTTCACTATCTTTTGATGACACCATACTAGTTGTATGCATGGGGGTGTAGTAAGAGCATGGGTTCTAAACTGTGATATTCTTATTTTAACCTCAGCATTGTCACATATTAGTTCTAAGACCTGGTGAAATTCACTTAGCCTCTCTGTGCATCGGTTTCCAAATCTATGTAACTGGATAGGAAGGTGAAATAACACCTACTTCAAAGGATTGTTGTGATGATTAAATGGAGCAATGGATGCAACGTGCTTACTTAGAATACCGTCAGGCATAGAATATTTCCTCAAGAAATGTTAACTGTTATTTCATTTTCATAATTATCCTAACTCCTAAAGAAGGGAAAACTTTTCCTGCATTTCAGTAGCTGCTGAATCTCAATATTTTTTTTCATGTCTCATTAACTCCTATGGTATCTTTCCATACTCCCTCTAAACAAAGGTGACTACCCGTTTTAGGCACCAGCTGCCTGTGCAGGATGATAGATGTGTGCTAAGTATTGGACAGCATCTAGAATAGTTACTCAACTTCTCCCAATTTATCTTGCAATGGGGGAGTTGGAAAACACTTTTATACTAAGTGCCAGGTTCTGATACACATATTTTGCATTAAGTTGGGGTGTGATGATTGCTGTCAGACAAGTGTAGACTGTGAAAAAGTCTGTGATGGGTCCATAATTCTTTGGTGACTTGGTGTTAGCATTCCTCAGAAGAATTTATGTCATCATCTTTGTCAGGAAGTCTGATGTAAATATCAGGATTTTGAGAATTGCTGGAAATTCTAAGGAGTTGGGACATAATCATGTAGGATTTTTTTTTTTTTTTTTTTTTTTGTGGTACACGGGCCTCTCACTGTTGTGGCCTCTCCCGTTGCGGAGCACAGGCTCCGGACGTGCAGGCTCAGCGGCCATGGCTCACGGACCCAGCCACTCCGCGGCATGTGGGATCTTCCCAGACGGGAGCACGAACCCGTGTCCCCTGCATCGGCAGGCGGACTCTCAACCACTGCGCCACCAGGGAAGCCCTAGGATGTTGTTAAATACTTTAGCTAGATCAAAAATCTCAACCCTGACTGCAAGCTAGAATTACCTGAGGAGATTTTTTTAAATACCCATGCCTGGGTCTAACCCAGACCAATTAAACCAACTCCCTGTGGGGCAAGGTAGATGCATGACTTTTGAATAATCTTTTACTCCATGGGACATGGTCTTGCTAATATCTTTGATAGTTCTTTTCAGGGTATTTCTCCCCAAATCCTGAATCCTTTCACTCTCCCATCTTACCCTGAGAATTCTCTTAGACTCTTAGTGTTAGAAAACTCTAAAAGTTCAACATTTCTCACTCTCTACCCAATGGAAGAACCTGATCTACATAATCCTTGGCAGCTGGACACAAGTAGATGGTTGAATGCCTTGGGTGACAGAGAACTCACTACCTCTCAAGCTAGACCATTCTATTATGGATGGTACCAATTGTTCAAATGTATTTTCTTATGTTGGTACAAAATATGTTCCCTGGGACTAACATCCAGCTGGTCCTAGATTGCTTTCTAAAAATTAATGAAATAAACATAATCTATTCCACTGGCAGCTCTATAAACACTTAAAGGAATCTATCATGTCCTTCCTTACTCAGTTCTTTGCACTTGGCAAATCCAGATTCTACCACTGCTCCTAGAATGACACAGTTTATAGACCTTTCCTAATCCAGGTTAACTTCCTTTGAACATACTGTAGTTGGCCAAAGTCTTTAAATGCAATACCATAAATTGAAGAAAGCATTGTAAGCATTATCTGAGAAACATCATATATATCTAATATTCACCACAAACATAATGGAGCATCCTCTAGATGAAAGTCTTAAGATAGGCCTTAAAGACTAACCAAAGCATATGTCGAAAGTCTTACATCTGGGAAAACAGTATGTTCATCCATGAAGGCAGGAAAAAAGTATGAATTGTTTAGAGAAGTCAGAAGGCACCAATTTAAATATAGATTTATTTAAAATATACATGATTATTTTAACTTGCCCAGGCTGCCATAACAAAATATCACAGGCTGGGTGGCTCACAGCCCAGATCTCACAGTTCTGGATGCTGTAAATCCAAGATCAAGGTATTGGCTGGTTTGGTTTCTCCTGAGGCCTCTGTCCTTGGCTTGCAGGCTGCCTCCTTCTGGCTGTGTCCTCACATGGTCTTTCTTCTGTGCACCTGTCCAAATTTCCTCTTATAAGGACACCAGTCAGATTGGATTAGGGCCCACCCTAACAGCCTCATTCTACCTTAATCACCTGCTTAAAGGCTCTAACCCCAAATATAGTCACATTCTCAGGTACTGGGGGCTAGAGCTTGAACATATGAATTTGGAGGTACACAGTTCAACCCATAGCAATGACTATTGGTACACATTATATATATATATCTCAGATGTTATTGTTTTAGGTTATAATTTAGATCTATATTATACTATTATATTAAAATATATATTATGTTAATATAGTAGTATAGTATAATATAGATCTAATATAGTATAATATAGATATATATTATATGTGTATATATATATATATACACACACACATATATATATATATATATATTTTTTTTGCGGTACGCGGGCCTCTCACTGTTGTGGCCTCTCCCGTTGTGGAGCACAGGCTCCAGACGCGCGGGCTCAGCGGCCATGCTTCACGGGCCCAGCTGCTCCGCGGCATGTGGGATCTTCCCGGACCGGGGCACGAACCCGTGTCCTCTGCATCGGCAGGCGGACTCTCAACCACTGTGCCACCAGGGAAGCCCTACACATATATATTTAATGTGTGTTATTGTTTTAGATTTTCATGAGCTATAGTTGAGTAAAGCTCAGGACCATTTCCCAGACACAGAATAATGCTTGGGGCTGTCATTATTCTTCTTATGTCCCCAGGATCTTGATATGTTTTCCCATTCCCTTTAAGGCTTTCCTCCTAAGACTGATAGAGAAGATTGAGACTCATTTTTTGTAGCTCTCTCAAAAAACAAACACAAAAGAGCTTTAAGTTCCTGTTTTTTTTTTTTAATTTTGAAATAACAATTTTAGACTTACATAAAATTTGCAAAAATAGTATAAAAAGTGACCCTATATCCTTCGCTCATCTTTCCCTAATGTTAACATCTTACATAACCATAGTACAGGAATTAAAACCAGGAAATTAACATTGATACAATAGTAACTAAACTACAGACTGTAGAATTTTGTTATTTTCTTCACTAATGCCCCTTTTCTGTTACTGGATCCAATCTATTGTCCCACATTGCTTTGAGTTGTCTCTTTCAATCTGAGACAGTCACTCAGGCTTTCCTTGTCATACATAACCTTGATATTTTTGAAGAGTATAAGAAGTATTTTGTAGAATGTCCCTCAACTGAAGTTTGCTTGATGTTTTCTCATGAAAAGCTCCAGTAGAATGAAGTTATACATTTTTGGCCAGAATACCGCAGAAGTGACATTGTGTGTTTCTCAGTGCATCGTATCAGAGGGTGGATGAAGTTGATATGGCTGACCGATGGTGATGTTAACCCAGATCACTTGGTTAAAGTGGTGTTTACCAGGGACTTAAATTGTAATTTTCTTTTCCTAATCACCAGAATACATATCTGGGGAGAAATTCAGACAAACTTGGAGCAGTTAGAAAGGTTAGGGAACCTTATAAGCTATTGATAGTCTCTGCTTTTGGTCTAATGTTCCAGACTATCTATAGAGATGATAAGGGAAATTTCCACCAAACTATGCTTTTTGTGTTTGTTTGTTTATCGAGATGAAACCTTCCACCCTGAAATCATCGAATTTAATCTCTGTAGAATAATAGCTATTGAATGATAGGACTCCACTCAGATAGACAACTTATCTTCCAAGCTGGTAACTTTTGGGTGGGCTTTAGCTTCCACCATAATCTCTATCAATGACTACCATCCCCCTCCAAATAAGCATGTAGTCTGATTAAAAGTGGTGTGCTTGCTATACTAACACAACTTCAAGACACATTCCTTGGGGCAACTGCCCACTTCTCTCTAAGCAGCTGGCTCTTAGCCCCTTGCTATATCTACATACAAGAGACTACCACTTCTCCAGTCAAACTGATTTCTATTACTAGACTTCTCTCCAGATGGAACAGACTCTTGAGGATTTTACACACACACACACACACACACACACACACACACACAACTTCTATTGCATTTTCTTTCAGTCTTTTTTGTTTTTCCCCTTCTGAAGTAGGGGAAAGATTATATCTGGGAAACTGGCAAATTTCCTCAGGCAACCTAAAAGAAAGATTTTAAAGCCACTCCCCAAATCTTGTTGTTCAGAGCCAGAAATTCCTTTGAGAAACCAGCTACCACTTATCATTCCCTCCCTCATTTCTGAATCTCAAGTTAAGAGCATTAGACAACAATAGAACTTAAGTTTCATATCTCTAGATAGGAAGGATGAATCCCAAGTGGGCTCTGCCTAATGTCTGACAGAATACATTATTTTAAGATGCAGCCCTTCCTTCAGACAAAGGAATGGAAAGTCATCTCTTTGCTGTAAACCAGTGCTTTGCAAACTCTATAATGTATTAGAATCTCTTGGTATCTTGTTAAAATGCAGAATTGGATTCAGTAGGTCTGGATGGGGCTTGCAATTCTGTATTTTTAACATCCCACGTGACGCTGATGCTGCAGGTCTGTGGACCACATTTTGAGTAATAAGGCTATGGAGGCTATGGGAGATTTCTGGCAAGGCAAGGGGAGAGGCATGAAGACTGCCGTTAGAAATACCTTCCTGGTTGTGATGGTAATGGTTATGATGGGAATGTAATATTGCATCATCTGCCATACCTTTGGACAAAACTTTCTATTATAAAAAACAAAAACAAAACAAAAACAACTTCTCTGGTTCCTTTTCTCAATAGAAATTTAGTGAAATGGAACCATATTAGACTAAGCCACTACCTCTGAAATTGGATATTTAATGTGATATAAGAAAAATTCCCATTTATACGTTGTGTGATAAATTTGGAGAGAAGGTTGAAGTTGTAGCACATCATTCAGTGTATTTTGGATACTGTATAGTTCCATTGAATTAGAGTAGGAATGGGGGTAGAGGTGGAGATGGAGAATGTTGAGAACAGAAGAACTAGTCAGGAATGACATAGACAGAATGTAGATTATAAATGACTGTTTACAATGGGCTTGAGTATATGGAACACTTTATACATATAAACTTCCTGATTATGAAGAAGAAGTGATTCTTATTGTCCTGTTACAGGTGAGTAGTTGAGAGAGGTTAACATAACAAGGGACAGACATAGTTGTGTAAGTGATGGAGCCAAGATTCAAACCAAAGCAGTCTGATTCTAGAACTTGCTAGCTTAACCTCTGCACCATGGCACTGCCTCTGAGCTGGACTCACAAAGGACTGAAACATTAGAACAAAGACACCTTAGCCAGGCTTCAGCAACCCACCTCTCTAACCAGGAATCTTCCTATCATGTGGACCTATCCCACCTGTGAAAACATCAGTTCCAAAATCTTCCTCTCTGATCATCATTCCTGTATTTCCATTTTTCTCATTTTCTTATTTATATTTGTGCTATTAGACCTCGACAAGACCACCAGTTCTTCAAACCCACATTTCTGCCCGCTCATAAGCACCTTCCTGACTTTAATCCTTTTACCGCCTGAATAAGCTCCATCACCCTGACCACTTCCTCTCTCTAACCTTTGCTCTCAGATGTTCCTGTTCTTCTGCCTCACTCACTCTGTAAAATCCTAGCCTCAGATGAAATACGGTCAGAAATGAGATATGCCACTTTTAAGCCTGGCACTTAAAAATATCTAGTAAAACCCTTTTTATTCACACCCCCTATATTTGCAAGCTGGATGTCAATGACCGTGGCACTGTTGGAAACAAGATGGTAGAGATTCTCAGTGATTGTGGGCTGTACCACCCAGTACATATGTGTACCCCCATGTACCACCACTTGGAATTTATGACAAAAGAAAATAAACATCCATTAGGTCATTGAGATTTCAGGTTTGCCTGTTTTAGAAGCTAGAGTTACTTAACAAATAGAAAAAATATTATCAGAATTGGGGTATGATTGGATGAAAAACCTAAAATATGTGGTACTGACTTGGCAGTCGGGGAGATGGAACCAAGAAACTGATATTGGGGGCTGCACAAGCGAACCTGCTGTTTAGAAGCAAAATTTTTATCAAAATATTTGATAAAACATGGAAATAAGATTACATGCCTGCTGAGCCAGTGATTCTAAGAAAAATGGCTGAAAGAATCAGAGAGAAATAGTTATGATTGTCCATCATTGAAAAGCTATTGTAAGAAAGAGATCATCTCAGGACACAATTGGCTGATTTTCAATTAGAATGAAAAGAAATAAAGGAGACCAAATATTCGGGAATTTCAAAAGGTTGGAAAAGTCCTGTGCATGTAAACTCAAACCTTAAGAAAATGTAATCTGAAAAATATGCTTAGTAGCAAAGGCTTTATAATACATCAGTTGAACAAAATGACTCTTCCCTATGACAAAGATGAGATTAAGGATGTCACCTTTCCACGTATTTTTCCAGACGTCTAAAGGTAAACCAATATTAAGTTAAGAAAGAGAGACATAAGGTAAGATGGTAAAGAAATAAAACAGATTGAGAACTTTGTCTAGAAAATAAATTTGGGTTGGGTTTCTGGCACAAGGTGCTGATTGGAAGCAAAAAGAATCAGAACCCTCCTAAGATTTGGGGGTAATTGTATTGGACCAAAGGTACCATGAGTCCAGACTAAAAATTCTTCAACTGTGTGAAACTAAAAACAATTATTAAGCCCCTAAACATCACTAGCAAAAAAAAAAAAAAAAAAAAAAGCAGGCTGTACAATCTAGGCAGCCCTCAAGAACCTTTGGATTTAGAGAACAATAGGCAAAGAAAGGCCACTCAGAGGGTATCACCAGGTGCTACAGAGACTATGGGCAAGGCAACTCCTCAGAAAGAGAATAGTTAGAAACCAATCAAGGAAATTTGCACAACTTCAGGCTAGGAGCCTCCACAAGACCTGCCCCCCAGGAGTCCATAACTGCAGGGAACCAGTGATTGCTGTATGTTTTCTGTTCTTTTCTTTCCTAAATGGGAGAACTTTTGCAGTTTTCTGTCCTTATGTCACCATTATTTGTGAAGGCAGTTTACTTCTCTTCCTAGTTCAAATTTCTGGAAATAAAGTGGCACCTGATGGAGGGGACTGAACATCACCTGAAGATCTTGGACTTTGAGTTGGATGAGGGATCATACAGGGCTTTGAGTTGCCTCCCTTGGATGGATGGATGGTGGAGTTGGGGTGAGTGAATGTGTTTTATTCTTGGGAAAAAGAGTGGAATGGTTATTTGGTGACTGGAAGTATAGTCTGCTATATGTTTACAAAATGTTTCCTTTTCTGGGCTTCCCTGGTGGCGCAAGTGGTTGAGAGTCCACCTGCCGATGCAGGGGACACGGGTTCGTGCCCCAGTCTGGGAGGATCCCACATGCCATGGAGCGGCTGCGCCCGTGAGCCATGGCCGCTGAGCCTGCGCGTCCGGAGCCTGTGCGCCGCAACGGGAGAGGCCACAACAGTGAGAAGCTCGCGTACCGCAAAAAAAAAAAAAAAAAAGGTTCCTTTTCTTCCTAGGCCCCTAGCTAGATTATTTCCCAGGCTCCCTTACTGGCAAGTAGAACCACATGACTACCTCCTAGCCAGTGGAATGAGAGCAAAGTGATATAAGCCACTGCCAAGCTTGGCCCATAAAGACCAGCTCAATTCCCTACACTTGATTTTCCTCTATCTGCTGGCTTTGTGTCAATGCCCAGGGCAACCTTGGAAACCATGTGTTGCATATGGTAGAATCCATCAACCTGAGTTCCTGAATAACTGTGTGAAGCTAAGCTCCCAAGCTCCACTGATTAGACTTTATATAAGTTAGAAATAAACATTTTTGTGTGTCAGCCCACTGAGATGTGGGCCTTCCTTTCATAGAAACAAAAGTTATTTAATAGTCCACTGTGGGAGGAGCTCTCCAGACAGTGCAAAAAGCATATAAGTACCTATTTCCGCTGTTTCTCTGCTAGTCTGTGTTTCAGAATAGGAGCATCATTTCTGTTCTTTGTTTGACCCTGCTGCCCAAAGTAGATACTGCTGCCAATCTCTATAACCAGAAAAAACAAACAGAAAAAAACAAAACACAAATATGGTTTTCCCTCCTGTTCTGCAGAAGAGCTGGGTTTTTCTTTGTATTGGTATATTTTCAGGAAGATCTGGGTTCATACACCAGTTTGTCCCATACCGGCAATGTGATCTGAAGCAATTTAAAATAATTCTCTGAGCTTCAGTTTTCGCATTTATAAAGCTTGGCATATTAATAAGGATAGGCCTTATAATGCTCTGTAACTAGCCGAGATCTAATAGTTTAACACAACAAAGGTTCATTTGTATCCACAAATATCCATGTGAATCTAGATGACTTTTTAGGGCGATTTTCCTCTATGTGATGACTTTAAAGTCCAGGCTGATAAAGAATTCATCCTGTAGCTTCATCCTGTAGAATATGTAGCCTCATTGATCAATGAATTCGGGAAAAGAGGCTAGAAAATGACCCATGGTCATCTCATCACCTCCTCCAGAATGACCCATGTCACTTTCTCTAGCAGCCGATAGGTCAGAACTCATTTCCTAGCCTGACCCAACAGCAGGGAGCTCTTTCATGGACTAGAAGGGCACTAGTATTATCTACCTCATTTGGATAACAAAACCTTTCCCATAGGAATGTTGTGAAAAATTACATAAGATAATCAAAACAGAGTTTCTTTTTAAATTCTGAAAAGCTACATCCATCTTATAAAACTCTGATTTTCATTCCTCATCAGGAACATAGATCTGTGAAATCTTAGAATATATTTATTTTAGAGAAATGTTTCCAAATGACATTCTCTCGTATTTACGTATTTTGCTTTAGAAATATATGTACACTAACCTTAATTCAATTCAGTGAACACATATTAAATACCTACTATGTTCAAGACACTTTTGCCAGTACAGTAGAGCCAGACTTGACTTTTGAAGCTAATTAATGCTAACAATATATGGGTAAGGTTAAATAAGCCCTTCAAAGGGTGCCTGTTGAGATCTGATTTTTATTGGGTTCTAACAAAGCTCAGATGCCATATTTCTGAAGAGTCCTTCAAATGCCATTCCCTAGTGTCCCTAACATGCAGGGATTTGTTGATTTTACTCCAGAACCTTTGTTATTTACTTAACTAAGAATTTAAATAGGCTAGGGGAAGATAATAGAACTTTATCACATCTCTTCTATTTTTTCCAGTGCTTTTACACTGTACAAAACATGTTATCTCTCCAATTTGCCCCACACATTCCCCCCAAGGATTGGTGATTATTTAATATCTTAAGGATTTCTAGTAGCTCAACTCACCATGGGCTGAAATTTTCTCTGCAAAGTTCAATGTTATCTTTGTGCATATATGTCTTTCTCTTTGTGTGGCTCAAACTTTTCTAAAAGGAAGTCAAATAGTCCTTTCTCTGCCTTATTCCCTTTACCCTAATCCATCTGCTATTATTCCCCTGGTTTCTCTGAGCACTAAATGTCCCTAACTTAATTTTGTTGAAGCTAATGATATGGCGATAAGAAAAAAGACAGAGGGAGAAAATGGTAGGGTGTAGATTGCCATTAGTCTATACATTTATAATTGAAGATTTCAAGTGGGGGGAAGTTTGCTGCAGCCTTGTTAGAACTGCTCTTCAGGGTGCCATTGCCAACCAGATTTCGAAATTGCAGGGTGGGGAGAGCAGCCTGACATCAGGGAGGTGGGTAACAGGCTGCTGAGCCTCTTGCCAAGATTGAATCATTATGATGAAAATGAAGTAATCTCACTGCAAGAGGCAGAGGCTGGTTAGAATACCCCCTCCCCCTCCCCCAACCTCTGCTCTGTCTTTGCTGATCAGGGCTCATTGTTCTCTCACTTAATGTAACCATAGCTTTCAGTTTTCCAAGTGCTTCTTAACTCATCCCTCTTTGTCATTCTGCTTGCATCTTGTCTTTGGTAAATGGAACACAACTCCCAGTCATAACATGCACCCATTGTGAAGGAGGATGACACCTCAGACACTTGAACACAGGCTAATAAATGCTTTCAGGGCTGGATATAGGCAGTGGGTTTATGAAAGTTCTCTAACCCCCAAGAGTTTGGATCAAGAAAGACACAGGTCAGAAGTCTACCACTGGCAGTTATTTATTTTCCTGGAGAAGTAAATGTATTTTTAAAATGTTTTGCCATAAGCTGCCTCTGTTTCTTTGTCCTCAGAAACCACCCTCATGACAAATATTGCTCTTATCCTTCCAGAGCATTTGGCCATTTACAGAGGTCTGTCCCTGACAGCATCTTGCTCTCCAATCTTAGTACTGAAGGAAGGAAATGGCTATGTACCAAATGGATTCTGGGGACCAGGGCCTGTGCTGGGTACTTTATGATACAGTTCCAAACATCTTTAAGGTATTTTATAAGAATACATAAAATGTATGATTACCCAAAACAAAACTGAGACAAAACAGAGAGGAAAAACAGAGGCAAAAAAATTCAAATATAGCCAGGAAAAATGCTAGAAATATTATTATACATTCTTGCCGCGGAAGCTACCAGTTTGGTTTCCAAGTTTGATAGCAGTCAATACAAAACAAAGGGGAAACATTAATAACAAACAATGCAGAAAGGGAACCAAATGATTGTACAATTCATAACATGCATCAGATAAAAGCAAACCAGTGGCTTAGGAAAAAACATGTCTAGGGCTTCCCTGGTGGCGCAGTGGTTGAGAGTCCGCCTGCCGATGCAGGGGACACAGGTTCGTGCCCCGGTCCGGGAAGATCCCACATGCCGCGGAGCGGCTAGGCCCGCGAGCCATGGCCGCTGAGCCTGCGCGTCCAGAGCCTGTGCTCCGCAATGGGAGAGGCCACAACAGTGAGAGGCCCGTGTACAGCAAAAAAAAAAAAACAAAAAACAAAAAAAAACATGTCTATTCTTTGGACAAAAAATAAGCAAGAATTCTCCTGGCGTTTCTCATAAATAGACCACTCTGCATTGGATACAGAGCAATATCCTCAACAACATCCTTGAACAAGAGCCAGTTATAAGTAGAATTGGGTTTATTCTTGTTAAAACATATGCTAATACCACAAGCCACATGGTCAGAACCAGGGAGAGGCGTGTGAGGCTCCTAGGGTACAAATTGAAGGAGACACTCACTCTCGGGATTGTGCAAGTGTCTTCTGAAATTCTTTGTCCTAGGAAACCACCCTTCTCCCTCTAGTCCTGTCCCTGTGATCACAGCATTCAAAGCCATATTCAATAGAAAGAATTCTCTAGGGCAATGGTTCTCAATAGAGGGTGAATTTTCTTCCCAGGAGACATTTGGCAAAGTTTGGAGATATTGTCACTACTGGGCAGGTGGCACTGGCATCTAGTGGGTAGAAGCCAGGGTTGTTGTTGAATATCTTTCAGTGCACAGGACAGCCACTGTGATGGTTAATTTTATGTCAACCTGACTGGCCATAGCTGCCCAGATTAACCATTCCTTCTGGGTGTGTTTGGGAGGGTGTTTCTGAATGAGATTAGCATTTGAATTGGTGAACTCAATAAGGCAGATTAGGAAGTTACAACAGCAGGGTTCATTGATTAATTTACCAGGAGGTTAAGAAAGTGGTATCTTCTTATAGAACAAGTAGTCATATGAGCAGGGGGTTATGTAGGCAAGGAGCATGGATCTCCAGTGTGGTCACCATCATCCAATCCCTTGAGGGCCTGGGTAGAACAAAAGGTGGGAGAAGGAAGAATCTGTCCCTTACTCTCCTGCCTCACTGGTTGAGCTGGGACAGCTCATCTTAACTTCTCCTGTCCTTGGACTGGGATTTATACCTTTTGCTCCCCTGGCTTTCAGGCCTTCAGACTCAGGCTAGAACTACACTTTGGATCTCTTGGATCTCCAGCTGGTAGACAGCAGATTATGGTGATCTTGGGTGACTGTGGGGTGGCCCCGGTGTACAGCAGCTTGAAGTGAGATCTCAGTTCCCCAACCGGGAATTGAACCCAGTCCATGGCGGTGAAAGTGCTGAATCCTAGCCACCAGACCACCAGAGACTAGTGGTTAGGAGCAGGGCCCTGGCTCTTGTCTGCTTTGAAGAAAGAATTCACCAAAGAGACAAAAAGTACTGTGAGGTAAGTAAAGAGTTTATTAGGAGAAAAGATACACACAGAGAAAGCATGGGCAATCTCAGAGAGAGAGAGAGAGACAGAGAGTGATGCACACATTTAGGGTGGTTTAAATCACTTATACGGGGGCAGTTTTCTGGTTTTCCTCTGGCCAATCATCTTGCTCTGTTAGGCTCCCAATCCATATTTGGTCTGGCTCAGGGCCCTCCCGTGTGCACGCATATTTTAGCCAAGATGTATTCCAGCGTGAAGGTCTCTGGGAGCTTAGCAGAACATATTATGGTATAGAACCCACTCCCCTGAGGATCCTTTCTGTGCACACGTAGCTTGGGTGGGGGGGTCTCCTTGACCTTAAGAATGAAAAATATACGACCTCCTTATCTTTTACCTAAGCAGGGCTTAGTCTCTCTCTGTTCCTGCCATTCCTGTTATCTTGAAGTGTTCACAGGAGACAAAGCCCAGATTCTTATCCTGTTCCTGTTATTATCTTTGTCTCAAAGTGTAAACAGGAGTCTAGCTGTAAATGTCTAATTTGGGGCCCATCTGTCTCCTGCCTCAACAGGATTTCTCAGCCTCCTTCACATGAGCTAATTCCTCATATATAGGTTCTGTTTCTCTGGAGAATTGAATACAGCCACCCACAAAAATAATTATCCAGCCCCAAATGTCACTAGTGTCTAGGCTGAGAAATTCTGCTCTCAAAAGATCCATGCTCCTTGCCTACATAACCCCCTGCTCATATGACTACTTGTTCTATAAGAGGATACCACTTTCTTAACCTCCTGGTAAATTAATCAATGAACCCTGCTGTTGTAACTTCCTAAATATCACCCAAAGCCTGCTATTTTCCATCTTCTACTTGGACTATTGCTGCAGTCTCTGTGGCAGACACTTTTAATTGCCTACCCAACAGAATTCTTGCAGCAACAGCTTCTCTGCTCTGAAAACCCATATTTGACCTTGGAATAAAAGAAACAGCTCTTTTGATTTAGACTAGTCATGTTGGTCCCATTCCTCTTTGTCAGGGGTTGACCTAAGTATGAGCATTTGCTCAATGAAATATAAGAGAAGTCTGCTGTGGAGCTTCTGAGAAAGTCTTTAATTTCCGATAAAAGGGGCAGACAAAGCTAGTGTTTCCCCCTTTTCCTTTTTTCTGACTCCAATGTGGACTCAATGTCCAGAGCTTTGGTAGCCATCTTACTACCATGAGGTGATAAGGAAGAGGAAGAAAAAACAGGAAGCAAAGAAATGGATGGGGAGGGGAAAATTCACTCTTGCCTCACAGCCTTTTTGCCTGCTATTCCTTCTGTCTGGAATGTTTTCCCTCCCTCCTTCACAGGGTTAATTCCTAGTCATAGCTGACATCTCAGCTTAAGGGTCTCTCCTCAGGAGAGCCTTCCCTGATCTTTCTGACTCTGTTCAATCTTGTTATAGGTTTGCAACATCTTACTAAACAAGCCTCCTTCACAGCATTTTCCACAGTTGCAATTTTACATTTGTTTGTGGTATGATTTGATTGTTTTTTTGTCTCCTGACTAGACTCCAAGGTATAGGATGACTAATATCATCACAATATCTCTGGTCCTTAACACTTAGATGTTTGATAGCAGGTTCCTTTTCTTTTTTTCTAAAAAAAAAAAAAGAAGCATAAAATATCTGGAATTTAGCATGTTTTCAGTCTTTTATGCAATCTTCCTGGAAAAGTATTCTGCTCAACAGCATGTTTGATAAATAGTGAGCGGATATGAGCTCAAGATCGTACTTCCTGGAAAATGCCTAGAACCCAGATATTCTGTGTGTCCAATTAAATATAAACCCAATGACATAAGAGATCTTGAAGTGGGGCAGACAGGAATACATTCCTTTCTGAAAGCTGAGCTGAATACAAAGAGAATGCTACAAAGGAGATCCTTCTACCTGCCTTTAGAGGTGACCTGAGGGAGGACTGTAGGTAGAATGAAAATTCTCAACAGAAAGTCATTTCAGATGCTTCAATAAACAAGCTAATGAGGGACTTCCCTGGTGGTCCAGTGGTTAAGACTCTGTGTTTCCACTGCAGGGGGCATGGGTTTGATCCCTGTTCGGGGAACTAAGATCCAGCATGCTGCGTGGTGCAGCCAAAAGAAATAAATAAAGTTCATTAAAAAAATAAAATAAAATAAAATAAACAAGCTAATGTATGAATGAAGCTCTAAAGATAAACAGCGTATGGCTAAAAATACAAGTGCTTTACATATAAAATTTTATTTAAGCTTCACAATAATAATATAATAATATGAAGTAGCTATGATTATCTCCATTTATAGAAGAGTAAGCCTTTCTGATAAGATAAAGAGGCAACACTGGAACCCAGGTTTGTCTAACTCCTCAGTTAATATTCTTTTCTCTGTACCATGGATTTTCAAATTTGGCTGATATTGTGATCATCTGGTGAACTTTGGGTTCCATTCTCAAAAATTCTA
Source organism: Hyperoodon ampullatus (assembly GCF_949752795.1). Classification (NCBI taxonomy): domain Eukaryota; kingdom Metazoa; phylum Chordata; class Mammalia; order Artiodactyla; family Ziphiidae; genus Hyperoodon; species Hyperoodon ampullatus. The sequence goes on along the minus strand of NC_136915.1, from coordinate 146,177,088 downwards.
ATTTAATTTGCAGTGATTTTATAAGCTCTAGAGGTGATTTTAGTGTCCAGCCAGGGTTGAGACCCACTACACTCTCTCATCTTAAAGCAGATTACCATGCTTGTCATGGGTTAAACCATAGCCTTTAAAATGATATGTCCAATGATATGTCCCAGAACTTATGAGTGTGAACTTATTTGGGAAATAGGTCTTTGCTGATATAATTAAGTTAAGGATATTGCAATGAGATCATCCTGGATTTAGGGTGGGCTCCTAGGCTAATGACAGGTGTCTTTATAAGAAAAAGGCAGAGGAAGATTTGAGACAAAGAGACACAAGGGAGAAGACCATGTGAAGACAGCAGCAGATACTGGATTTATACCCCCGCAAGCCAAGAACATTTGGACCCACCAGAAGCTGGAAGAGGCAAGAAAGGACTCTCCCCTAGAGCCTTCAGAAGCAGCATGGCCCTGCCAACACCGTAATTTCAGATTTCTGGCCTCCAGAATTATAAGACAATAAATTTCTTTTGTTTTAAGCTCCTAAGTTTGTGGTAATTTGTTACAGGAAACCTAGGAGAATAATACAAGGCCCCACCTCCAGAGTTTTGCAGTCAGTAGTTTTGGGATGGGACCTAAAGATTTGCATTTCTGATGAGTCAGTAGGCAGTGCCGATGCTGCTGATCCAGGGTCCACACTTTGAGAACTACTACTCTACATCATGCAGCCTTAGCCCAGCTGCTCAGGTTTCACAGTTTCTCTTTGGAATCTTTCCAGAGAGGGATGTGAAGAATAATTTTAAAAAGGAGAAATTTGTAAACCGTCTAGATTTCAATTATCATTATTACTAACTTCTAAAAGTGGACCAGGACTTAAATGTGGAATCCTTTTTTTCTACCTTTAAAATTCTCACAAGACATATCATTAATGAAGTAACGCACAAAACATTAATGAAGTAATGCACAAAACACCAGGAGAAGCCCCTTAGCCTCCTGCCCCCCAAACCTATACATGTGAGTTTACACTCAGTCTATCTGTCTGTCTCTTTGTTGGTTGCAGAGAATGAGGTGTCCCTTTTCCCACACAGAGTTCTTACCTCCTGCTCTACTGGGGATCCTTTTGACGCTTGCCATCCTCAAAGATGTTTTTCCATCAATATTCAATATCTAGATTTCTGTGGTTCTTACCAAGTTTCATTAACAGATACTCAAGACTTTAATCTCTTAAAAAGTGTTTCTTTAGCCCCATGGCCTTTTTCAGACACCACCATAATATTTAGTTTCCCCTTTGCAGGAAAATAATAGAGTACAATGAATTGTTTTTTCTTCTTCCCACTCACTTTTCAACCTCAATAAGTTGCACACCACTTTTCTAGGCACTTTTTAAAAAAAATCTGTTTTAAAATTCATCTATTTTTCCTACTCCTTAAATTTTGATGGTCCTCAGTTATCTTGTCTTGGCCTTTGACTATTCATACAACTCACAGTTCCTGGGTTATTCATCTACTTACAGGATTTCATGACCATCTCTTTTCTGAGGAATCCCTGATCTTTATCTCTAGCTCAGATCTATCTCTCAGGCTCTGGACTCCGTTTTCCATCTGTTTGCTTCCCTTGGACACTTGTAAGCCAACAAATCCATACCTGAAATCCTCCTCTTCCTATGTTCCACTCTGGTAATCAGAAAATAGACTTATAAGTAACCCTCTGGATAAAAGAGAAGAAAAGAAGCTGCAATGGAGATTAGAAAAATTTTGAGCTGAACGATAAAAATAAATGATATCAAAATTTTTGAGATGCAGCCAAAGCCATCTTAAAGGGAAATTAGTGCTTTAAATGCATATAGTACTAGAAAAGAGGAAAGGGTAAAAATTAAATTTCTAAGTAATTTCTCAGGAAGCTAGACAAAACAACAGTAAATTACACCAAAGAAAGAAGATAGAAAGAAATAATAAGGATAAGAGGAGTTAATAAAATATAAAACAAATGTACAATAAAGAAAATCAACAACGCAAAAAATTTCTTCTTTGATGAGGCAAAAAATATTTGGAAACCGTATATAAAAACTGATTAAAGGGCTTCCCTGGTGATGCAGTGGTTGAGAGTCCGCCTGCCAATGCAGGGGACACGGGCTCGTGCCCCGGTCCGGGAAGATCCCACATGCTGCGGAATGGCTGGGCCCGTGAGCCATGGCTGCTGAGCCTGCGCATCCAGAGCCTCTGTTCTGCAATGGGAGAAGCCACAAGAGTGAGAGGCCCGTGTACTGCAAAAAAAAAAAAAAAAAAAAAACTGATTAAAAATTTTAAAGCACAAGTTACCAATAAAAAAGAAAGAAAAAGGGAATATCACTATCAACCCAACATGCAATATTAAAAACACATGATATTACAAACATAAATATATGGGTAGAAAAAAAAGGAATAGAATCATAGAAAAAAATCTTGTCAAAATTAACCCAAAAAGAAGTAGGAAATCTGAAAAGTTCTATATTTATATGAGTAATTGAATCCATAATTTAAAAATTCTTATTTAAGAGATATCCAAGCCTTTTGCCTCAACCAGTGAATTCCCCCAAATGTTTAAAAAAGAAATTATTATTGATTAAGGCAAATAGAATTCTCAGAGAAAATGCTTCTTTAGCTTAACTTAAAGAAATTCTGTGGATGGAAGATGGGATGTGGGCTGTTATTCAATGAGGAGGAAATTAACAGGTGCATGAGGATGGAGCTAGGTGTGTGGGGTGGGTACACGTATTTGCTGAGTGGTGAGAGATGAATCTTGCTGAATGGGCTGAACTGGATATCAGATCTCCCAGAAATAAAGTGGATAGATATTTAGAGACTAATTGATAGAGAGCTGAGGGTGTTGGTCTAAGAAATGTTGATTTTAAGTGATAAGTAAGAACATATCTCTGAGCTTTATCATTTAAGTAACCAATGGAAAGTAGAATGTAAGATAAATATTTTTGGAAGCTTCATGTGGGATAGATTTGTTAGAGCCAAGGAGTGGCAAAAAGACGTGCTCAGAGATGGTTGCAGGGATTGAGGTGTGAGGTACAGAGATCCTGGCCTGGGGTGGTGTCATTAGGAACAGAGAAGAAAGTTTGAATCTGTGAGATTTTTCAAGAAGGAGAAAGAAAGGCAATAGTGGAGATGGGAGAAGGGGGAGGAAAGGCAGGGGAGGGACCCCAGCCCCTGGGAATGAAAGTGAGTCTCCCTTAAACGCTAATGGCTCCTCTATAGCCAATCAGCCATCCCAAGATCACCTTGGATGCTTTTATTTTATCTGCACAGAGTTAGTGAAGGGTCTCTCCCTCCACACAAACGTCTCTCTTCTCTTTCTCTTCATCCCATCACTGCCATCCCAGCTAAAACAAAAGATACCTGTAGGGCATTCTGCTAAGTCTGCAGTGACCTTGTAATGGCTGATTTGCCTGAGTCGGTTTGGGACAGATTTTCCAAAATGAAGCACAGTTCTGTGTATAATAAATGTGCACACAGAAATCTTTATTACTCTGTGAATTGTTTCTTTTTCTAATCCAATAAATATTATGTAAAGGTCAGGGTCAGAGGGAGCTGGAGTCTCCTTGCCAGCAGAATGTAAACACCCACACAATGAAGCCAGAAAAGGCAAAGGAGCACTAATGGTCTTCATCCTTCAAATCCGCATTCCTTCACTAATGCTCGCATTTGGTAAAACTGAAGTTCAAGACAACTTTTTCAATTTATGAGCAATAAGGAGCAAATGGAGAAGAACATTCATGAAAATGAGAAAGTTTTCCAATTATCAGTGACATTAATCTTTAAACCCCCAAAGCATGGTTTTCCAGAAATGTTGCAGTCAATGTGAAAATGTAACTATTGATTTTACTTTTATGGTAACATCGTAGGACAGAAACTTAGAAACTTAGCATCAGAAAGGTTTTAGAGATTCATTTTCCCACTCCATTCATTTTTACGAATGATTTCCAGATGGCTTTGGTGACTTGCCCAAGGTCACCCAGGTAAGGCCACATATAAAAGTAATAATATTAACATTAATAGCAAAGAATTATCATGTGTTTACTATGTGCCAACCATTGTTCTAGAAATTTACAAGTATTAACTTGTTTCATCCTAACACTATAACATAGTTACTGTAACATCCCCATTTCACAGATGAGAGAACTGAGGCACAAGGAGGTAAAGTCACCTGTCCAAGGCTACATTACTCGTAAGAGGTAGAGCCAGGACTCAACACAGTTACTCTGACCTCAGAGCACTTATTACAGGCTTAAACATTCTTAAACATTCTGGACGAGAGGACAGGAAGAGAAAGTCTTTTCCATGCCCCTGTTTAAGATAAAGATAACGGTGTCCACACAGAAGAAATGAAGTAAAATGCAGATACACGGGTATTTCCAGTGGCATCTAGGAGAGAAAGATATTTCTAGTTCATTCTCTTGAGATGTTTATTCCTAACAGTGAGCATACATGTGACTCTACTTTCCAGAATTGCTCCTTATACCAGAAAGAAAACCAAGAAGAAGTTGTTTAAATTATAGTGGTTATGCCTAAAAGGCTCTCTTTCTCCTCTCCAGCCATTTGAGGAAAAGAGAAAATCTAAATCAAGATACAGACCAGCAAAGAACTGCAGCTGGCTTTTTTCTTTTCTTTTTCAATTTTTTGTAAACCAAGTAGCACCTAGGGATCTCAGATCCCTCCTCTGTAAAAGGAAGAAGCAAGAATACATGGGGTCTAACGTCCCACCCATCTCAGACCCTATAAGTTCATCCTCTCCTTTGTTTCACTAGGAAGATAAGCTGTTTTGCATGAAGCAACTAATTTTTGGCCAATGTAGGTGGCCTGTAGTGTGGCAGGAGCTAGGGTGCCTGGTGATAGGCCTGGTCCATGAGATGGGCAGTTTTCTTTTCTCCGTTCTGTGGATCATGTGGTTTAGCCTGCATTTCAGTAATTCCCAGGTCATGCAAGAAAGCTCATGCTGATTCACTGCCCCTTGAGTTCTCTTTATAGGCTTTCTCTCCCCACAGCTCACCAAGGGGGGCATTGGGGGCAAACTCAGCCGCACCCCAGCCTTGGGGCGATGTGAGGGGGGTGCGGAGCTTGACCTCAGCATCCCATACTCTGAATTTGGCTAACCTTTTCCCCACATTATAATAATTGGGGAGCTGCTCTGTTTCCAAACCCTGAACCCATCTTATGCTCAAGTATTTTTTTAACTAACTATCCATCCTATCTCCCTGTGTACAAATGCAAAATCCTTTTCTGATAACAAGCAGGATATATATCACCCTCAGGACCATGCCTTACTGTTCTTGCCCATCACTCGCCCCTACCAGCCCCATGGAATGGAGTCTTTCCCCTGAATCCCAACACTATGTCTGGGCTCTGCTACAGTGAAAACACTTTTCAGATGTCCTGCCTGTTTTTCTGGATCTTCCAGCACTTCTAGAATTCCCTCCATCATGCTTTGTTCACCTGTCACCTGCCCCATTTCAACTTTCAACTTTCATCTTCCTGACAGCCCTCTTGCCAGCTGCCAGACTGAGCGGCTTAATACCTGGGCCTCACCATATGTTCTCCAGGTCCCATGTTCCTCCTGCCTCATGTTTTCTCCAATCCCAGAGCAGAATGAATGAATCTCCTTCTTCTGTGTTGTTTCTTTTTTGTTCACACACACTGGGAATTGCTTATAGATGGGACCAGATCTTGTTAACTTTTTAATATCTGGTGTTTAACTCAATGCCATGCAGGGCATGCTAAATAAACACAGGAGAATGAATGAAGTAATGTCCCAGCACTCATTGTTCTTCCCAATCCACTGTAATTAACACTGCCATGCTATTTCATGTCCTGAGATTGGCATCTCCTCCTTTCCTTCAGCTCTTCCGTTCCTATCACTCACTCACCAATAACCTGGGTATCTCCAGCAACTGAAGCTACTTCCAAGATTGTTCTTTTATCTTGACTGGTGAAACTTTTGTTTACCTCTCCAGAACTGGTCAACTAGCTCTGTGAGAGCTTATCTTTCTCCAGCCAAGTCAATGAAATACATAGGCAAAGCAGAATCAAAACTAAATGAAGAGAGACATCTAAATAAATCATCCTCTAGTGTGTGAGACCTGAATAAATGGCATTTGGGTCATGCAGAGAGAGAAGCTTTCTGTCACTGTAAACTTCGAAGGATGGCAATCAGTGTGAGTGTAAGTTCTCAACAGCACACAGAGCAGGAACAGCTGCATAAATAATGAATATTAAAACATTGCCTTCCCACCCCTCAACTAGAATTTATCAGAAATGAAGTGGGCTAGAGGAGTAAAAATAATCATTTCTAGTCAGGTGGCACTTCACATACATAATTTGATAATGTGAGTCAGATAACAGCCCACCTCAATTCAAAGCCCTCTGATGGCTTTTTCTATATTGAAGAGTAAAGGCACAGACCTGAGGGTGGCCTGCTCTGCACCCCCGGCCTCTCTCACTTCATCTTCTACTCCTTGTTCCCCTGACTTGTGCCTCTCCTGGCACACTGTCTTCTTTGCTGTTCCTCCAATGTTCTGGCACACTCCTAGCCCCAGGGCCTTTATACCTGCTGTTCTCTCGGCCCAGATGTTCTTTGTATTAGTTTCCCAGGGCTGCTGTAACAAAGTGCCCATGACTGGATGGCTTCAAACAACAGAAATGTATTACCTCACAGTTGCAGAGGCGGGAAGTCTGAAATCAAGGAGTCAGTGGGGCCATGCTCTGAGGGCTGTAGGGGAGTATCCTCTCTGGTCTCTTCTAGCTTCTGGTGTTTGCTAGCACTCCTTGGCTTTCTTTGACTTGTAGATGCATCATTCCAGTCACAGGACCATTTTCTCCCTGTGGTTCTTCACATGATCTTCCCTCTGTGAACATCTGTCTCTGGACCCAAATTTCCTCTCTATGTAACGACCCCATCATATTGGATTAGGACCCATCCTAAGACCTCCTTTTAACTTGATTACCTCTACATAGATCTTATTTCCAAATAAGGTCACAGTCTATCTATAGGGGGAGGCATGCAATTCAACCCACAACACTCTTCTCCCAAATATCCCCATATCTTACACTTTCACCTCTCTATTTATCATTTCGTGTTACTGAAACCTTCTCTGACACCTCATCACAAATTCCACCTCACTTTCCCACTGTCATTTCCTGTCCTTCTTCTGTGTTTTGTTTCTCCCAGAGTTCTTACCACCATCTCACCTGCTATTTATTTTCCTTATTAATCTTGCTTTTGTCTGTCTCACTCAGTACATTATCAGCTCCACAAAGGTAGTGATTTCATCTCTGCTAGTCACTATTTTCCCAGTGCCTAAAACAGTACCTGACACATGGTAGACACTCAGTACATGTTTATGGAATAAATCATCTTTAATCCTCATAGCAGTCTTGAAGTTATCAGAATGATGGTCACCTCCCCATTTTATAAATGAGGCAACTGACGTTTGAAAAGATTCGGTATCTTGCTCAAGAGAATATACCTAAAGAGTTTTAGAACTGGTATTTGAACCAGGTCAAATTGACTCGAAAACCTATGATCTAGCCATCACTCTGCACTGCCCAGGGCAGAAGGAAAGACTTCCTTCAGATGTGCGAGGAACTCTGCAGCTGCTGAAATTCTTTCTTTTTTCCTCCAGGTAAAAACAGCACTTGAAAAACATCATCAAAATGTAAATCTTCAACTCTAGGTAAGTGGTCTGGCTCAGCTCACCATGTCACTAAGACAACTGCAACATTAGAATACACTTTGTGTATCTCTGAAATGAAAAAATAATCCAGTTAAACAAACTACTCTTTGGCTCAGGTGATGGTTTTATTTCTCTGGGCAGATTAGAAAACCAAGAAGCATATGCAGTCTGAGTTCCCAGACATTTGGAAAATAGGTAGGTATTGCTGCTTTAAAATTTTAGGCACAGGGCTTCCAAACCAGAGTGAAACTTGAATGTTAAATTAACAGATGCTGTGATTATAACCCCCAAACCCTCACTTAACCAGCAAACACATGTACTGCCTTTCCAAAGGCAAAGAAAGTTAAACAAAGATCTCACTAAATCAAGTCCCAAACCTGCCAGTGAGGCAAAAGAAGTTGTTTCTATTTGAATTATCCAGATTGGCTGTCAACATGGATCAAATCCACTGCAAAATTGCTCAACTTTCCTGCTCGCTGTGCTTGCAAAGCCGCCGTCTAGGAGTCACTGTTCAGTGGAAATCACCCACTGCTGACATGTTCCTGTCATGGCAGTGATCCTGCAATCAGGGACATTAACCAGAGCTGATAGTCATGTGAAGCTGTGTCCACCATCATCAAAGATGGGGCTAATCATTGGGTCAGGGACAGAAAGAGATGGTCATTCTGGACACAGGACAAGTTCACTATATAGAGCCTTATAGTATTTGGATAATAAAAAGAAAAAGATCTTAAAAGGGGAACCCAAGTACCAGAACCCAACATAATCATCCAACTAAGACAGAAAAAAAAAAAAAAAAGAATACCATTTCTAGCCTTTGGTTAAGAAGGTTTGGGGAAGTGTGGACATAAGTGTTTTAGGTTGGCTGGTGTTGATCAGATCCTTTGGGTAGTTATGTGGGTTTGGTTAATTTTTTTTTTTTTTTTTTGCCTCTCTAAGCCTGTTGCATGGGGACATCCTTAGCGCCAGTAAATTGCACATTGCAAACATCGCATCATGAGAAAGAGTTGACTGTCATACCCTAAACTATACCCCATGGAGAGGAAGATCCTTGGTCTCTGCCATGGAGACCTTTTAACCTACAGAGATCCCAAATCCCCAAGGATGGCTGCAAATCTTGTTTTGCACAGCAGATGGAATTTAAGCAAAGGGAAGACAAGCTGCTGCTGGGGAGACTTTAGGCCATTCTTATACCAGCACTGACCTCTCACTGGTTCCACTAACAATAGACCATCACTTTTCTTCCTGACATGCTCCTTCTTAAGCCCCTCCAGGGAATCTGGCCTTGATATTAGTCATATTTCCCAATTCTGTGTGAAACTGGTCAGAGGCCAAAAATGACTTTTAGTGTGGCGGGTGTTAAATTTGGCTTTATAGCTCTCACTTTGCACCTCTCTAGCTTGGGTAGGCCTTAGAGATTACTGTACATTTTAGTTCAGTTTCATCATTCCCATATATTGCAGTTCCAGGAAATATTGCTTTCTTAAGCCTACAAATTTTTATTACTCTATCCAAAGATGAGGATAAAGTTTCAAAATTTATTGCCCAACCTGTTTCTGTGAAATACACCCACAGCAGCAAGCAAGCGGCTGAACACACCAAATTACCGGACAGGTACATTTCAGTCAATCACCACAGGTACATTTCAGTCAATCACCGCCTGTGAATATGCAAGCAATTTACATATCCTGAAGATGCAGATGGTTGTGCCTGGATGAATATTGCAACCTCATTTTAACCATTTTAGAGACAAGTACTGTGTTACAGACAAAACATTTGGACTTGCATGTCTATTCACAAAGGAATTCCCTCCTGTTGCCCTTAATGGATAGAAATGTTTTAAGTCTCTTTTAGACCACTCTTTGATGCTGAAAGCACTGGCAAGACAGAACCAAATAAAAAGTTACAGTTACAAAGCTTGTAGCAATTTCTTCTATGTCCAAGTCACATGAAATGATATAGAAAGGAAAGATATTCACTAAAATGTTTTGTTTGGAAAACACATGTGCTATATCTAGACCAGCCAACTCCCAGTCAACAAACAGAGCCTCCAGTGACTCACTTTGTGGGTGCAAACACTATCTCAAATGTAGAAATCTTTTAAAGAAATGTGAATTCCATTCAGAATGTTAAGGAGAAGGCTTATGATATGAAAAGCACCATTAAATATTAGCTAAAATAGTATCTGATGTGCCAGAACACATCAGTTATGGGACTTTATAAGGATTTTAATATTGGTTTAAAATACATACGAGGTAAAAGCAACAGTTCTGTATCAATACTCTATTTAGAATACACTTGACCCTTTAAGGATTGCAAGGAGTGAGGCAAGGGGCTGAGAGTTACTCAGTGAAACAGGTGGACTTGGGTGGCTGCTGTGGCTTTTCTGCTTTGTATCTTACCCCTGGAGTTGTGAGGAATTTGGCCATATCTAAACAGAGGTCTGGCTTTTGGCCTTGGCTCCTATCAAGAGTGTTTGTTATTTATGGTGCCCCCCAAACGCAAGCCTGATAGTTTATCTGTCTCACAAAATGACTCAGGGTGGGGCTGGCCACCCCTAATAGTCTTAAGGTGGGACTGACTATGCCAGAAAGACCAATAGTATCACTAGAGGGTGGAGGCTTTTGGTCTTGAGGTATCAGTTAAACTAGAGACTGAGTTCAACCACATGGGCAATCAATCAATCATGACTATGTAAGGAAGCCTCAATAAAAACTCTGCACACCAAGCTTGAGGGGGCTTCATGGGTAATGCATCCTCAGGATGATGGAAAATTGGGTTTGCAACCTTCCTAGGCCCCATCCTATGAGTCTCTTCCTTTGACTGATCCTTTACCTATAATAAACATGGACGCATGAGTACAATAGTTTTTAGTGAATTCCCTGAGTCTTTCTAGTGAGTTACTGAAATTACGAATATGTAAAATAATTATATTTATATATGTTTATCTTCCCCTAGTTCTTGTTAATACTTGGTCTTTGATCCCAGTTTATGACACAGAGTTCCTAAATCCCTTGGAATTTCCTGGGTGACAGGACCATCTTTTGTTCTAATGAGCCAACTCTTGGTGGGCTCCTGGATGAGGGCTTTTCACTAGAAAAGCCAAACTATGCTTAGAAGCTTGGAACTTTCAGCCCTACTTTCCATCCTCTAGAGAGGGGAATGGGGCTGGAACATGAGTTAATAATCAATCATGGCTACATGATGACACCCCCATAAAAATCCCTGAACTACAGACTTCAGAGAGTTTCTGGGTTGACGAATACTTCTCTGTGCCAGGAGGGTAGCTGACCCAAACTCCACAGAGACAGAAGCTTCTGTACTCAGGACCTTCCCAGACCTTTCTAGCCCTTTCTCAATGTATCTGTTTATCTGACATTTCACTTGTATCCTTCAAAATATTCTTTGTAATAAATTGGCGAGAGTAAGTGAACTGTTATCCTGGGTTCTGAGAGCTGCTATAGCAAATTATTGAACTCAACAAGGGGGCAATGGGAACCTCTGATTTGAAGCCAGGTCAGATGGAAGTTGTGGGTAACCTGGGGACTTACTACTTGTGATTGACATCTAAACTGGGGAGCAGTCTTATAAGACTAAACCCTTAACCTATGGGGTTAGGATTGAACTGAACTGTAGGACACCTCACTGGTATCAGAGACTTGGTTAGTGTGGGGAAAAAAAATCTACATATCTGGTATCAGAAACATTGAATGTGTGAGAGTAGAGGAAACGGTGAGGGTTTTCCTAGACAGGGTGGTTTGGGGAAACTCCCAAACTTGTAGCTGGTGTCAGAAATTTGGGGCAAACTTGACAGTCTATAGGACTGTCCTCTTAACTTCAGTTTGCTATTTCCTGGGTACCCCTACATATCTGGATGTCCAGAACTCAGCCAGACTTACAAAACCTATTCAAGAGTTGTTATTTTGAGGACTGTGATGAAGGTCATTCCTTAGATTCATAGTGGAGGTGGCCCTACACTTGAATCTGGTGGGAGAGAGCTAAAGACAAAAATGCTCTAGTCTCTTTGCTGGTTTTTTTTTTTTTCCTTACCCAAGGCCCAGGTAGCAGAGGAACTCACCAAGCCCTGATTGTGTGGAAGGACTAGGAAGACAAGTAACATGGGAAGATGGAATAGATGACAGAAAGGAAAAGACAAGAGGATGAGGAGAAAGATGCTTGGGACCTTGCATTGAGTGATCCTTATGTTGCCAAAACTTTCAACCAGCTAGAGAGCTTTCAGCTTCTCACAGCCTCATAAAGCTTTCCATACCCACGTGGTAAGACACCCACTAATTACACAACAGATTATTTTTCATAATATTTTCACTAAAATATTTCAGAGGGCCATATTGACGGAGGTAATATTGAACTTCTAAGTGTTAGGTAGAAACAGAAGTTACATATTGCTTTGGGGGCAGATATGGAAATGAAGTCTAGCAAAATCAAATTGCTTGTGGTTATATTCTCCTTTACATACAAAAGTTTTGGAGAATAAAATATCAGAAGAAATTCCTCATCACTAGCAGCAAAAAATTCCAAGGAAAAGTGAGCAAATAGGAAATGAAATGATGTGAGGAAAGCAATGAGGGGTAATGATGTTTTTTAAATTAAAAACTGAAATATATACCTGCTGAAAAGGGAAAATTAAACAAACCCTGTATGATGGAGGGTAATAAAAGAAAATATTTCACCAAGAAAAATTTTCAGGATTATATCAAGTGTTCCTCTGAAATTGATAAAAATCCTTTCCTTCATTTCTTCTCTCTCCCTCAGAAACTTTACCTTTTCATTAGAAGTCAGCCATGTGCAGGAATTATTGATAGCTGCAATATTTCATCTTGTATTTTTTAATCAGTCACTGTAATACATGTGCAGCTCATGAACTGTGCTGTGGTTTCTAAGAAATGTTCTCGATTGCTTGGTGCAGCTGTTCCATGGTTAGGTGCCAGCTGCAATGGCGATCCTGGGAGGGCAAGGTGAATTGCTACGAGTTAGCTGGGTTGGCCGGCCACTGATGATAAAGGGAAAGCTGGGGAAATTTGATGAACCAAAATTTTAGCCCTTTACAGTTTCCAAAGCATGAGCACATGTATTTTCTTATTTGCTTGCATGACAATCCAGCAGCAAGATAGTATTCTTATGACTATCAGATAGATGAACAAATGAGGGATTGAGAGATTTACTCACACTATACTGGTAGTAAGTGACAGAGCTGACACTCAAACACGCTTCCTCTATCCATTGTTTCCCAGAACTTCTGGGTCCCTGTAGCTGCAGATGGGGAAAGAAGAGTGTTACTCAACCCTGCACTGTCCACTATTAGCTCTGAGCCGAGTGGACACCACTGCCTTTCCTTTTACTTCAGGACAAAAGCTCTAGGCCATATGCCAAGGATCTCAGTGGAAAAGCTTGGTGTATAAGCAAAAAGACTTCTCCGTGTAAGGTGAAGCATTTTAAGGCTGACCAGACTCCTCACTGCCTTTTGGACCCACCATCTGAACACACTCTGCCTGTTCCTCTGTGGAGTCCTTTCTTTTGTTTCTCTGTACTTAGATAGTTCTTCTTCCTTCTAGCTTCATTTCCAAATCTTTTCCTTAAAGCCTAATTGAAATGCCCCCTTTTCCATGGAACCATTCCTGAATCATTCAATACCTACCTTTCTCTCTTTTCTCTGAACCTTGTTCTATAACATGTAGCTGTCGTGCACTGGAAGAAGTGTCAGGCTGAGAATCAGAGTCCCTGGTTCTGGCTCCTTAATCAAATCTGTAACTTCTCCAGGTTTCAGTTTCTGTTTCTGTAAAATGGGGGCATTAGAATGGATGGTCTCTAAGAATGAAAATTAATAATGCACAATTTTAGGCATGGTTAGATACTTGTAAACATTTATCAAGATTGCTTCATTTTTATGTTTTGTTTATACAGCAAAATTTGTAAGCTATATTGCATATTTCTTTCATAACCCCATAAGGCTTAGTCCATTAATATATTTGATTACACTTTTTTTCCTTGCTCAACTGATTGGTTGAAAACTTACCCTGTAGAACTTGCATTCAGTCTTTGAGAGAGTGTCTAAATGGAATTCACCTTGACCATGGACTTGTAAATGTATTTTCTCCTAGACATAAAATAGTATGTGCATTGATAATAATAATAGCTAACATTTACTGACAACATATTAACTCCTGGGCTCTGTTCTGAGTGCTTTTTGAGTATTTACTTATTTAATTTCCATAACAATCATCTGAGATAGTCAATATCATTATGTCTGTTTTACTGAAGAGGAAATGGTAATGTACAGAATGTGAATATGTCACTCAAAATTGCAAAGCTAGGAAGTTTCAGAGTCAGGATTTGAACAGAGACAGTGAGTCCAGAACCTGTGCTGTCCTGCCCTGCACTCCTGTCCTATTGTGCATAAAGGAGCACCATGCAAGCAAGGAGAGGCCCATGTGATGTTAGCAAACAGTTTGTTTTCCTGATCTATGGAGTGGGAAAGAGAAGTGAGGTTTAGTAAATAATTTCTAAACTACTTCAGTCTGTGGCATTTTATTAATATCTCACTCTAAATTGTCAATGGCAACATTTCTATCACTGGATAAATTTGTTTTAACCTCATCCCAACCTTTGTCATAATCCAGGTGAAAAAAGTAGGATACAGAATGATATACATGGCCTTGGGATTATCTATAAAATATATTTACTTGCAAAGGTATATGAATATATGTGTATCTATTATATAAACAGTGGCTGCATCTCAGGGTGGGATTATGTCGTGGCATTATCCCTTCTCTTTATAATTTTCTCTAATTTTCAGATTTTCTACAATGTGAATATGTTTTCAGATGAACTTCATTCTGAACAGTGGAAAACACTGCAGCTACATTAAGTCTGAGTTTAGTTTTAACACCTCACATATGGCAGCTTGTGGCTCTGGCTCTTTGAAAGCCAATTTCCAACGCCTTCCTGAATTGAATGTGCTCAGCAAAATAAAATAGCTCTGTGCCTAAGCCATGTGTCACCCCTCTCAGCATTGGGGTACCATGGACTGTGTTTCCCAGAAGTTTGAAGAAGCTGAGAAGACAGGGCAAAGGACAATAGCCTGGTGTTGTGTGAAATTAAACAGGTGCTTTAAAAGACAAAACGATATGTCTTTCACCCAGTATTTTCCTCCTTCAGTGACAGCTTTACATAAAGGAATATTGCAAAATTTTAGTAGAAAGCTATTGACATATGAAGACCAATTAACCACATGGATGTTCACCCCTGAGTCATAAAACATGAAGGTTCGTTCACTCAGTAATTTCTTCTCCCTGAAAACAGAAAATCCAGGGTCACAGCCTGAATTCAGGGCTCTTGTCTCAGAAGAGATGCCATTTGCTAATAAGCTTAAAACATCTGAAACTGCACCTCTCTGGTTAATAATTGTTATTTTAAAAAGTCTGATTTTTTTCAGGCCAACACAACTAGAAAAGCCATTCTTTGAAATATACACACTATCTCTACCCATTCAAATTTGTGATTACAGGATAGGTCAATGGACTCAGGTTATGATTTGTTCATTCATTACTTAATTTATCTACTCAACAAACAGTTATTGATTACCTACTATGTGTCCTGACCTGAGCCAGGCATTGGGCACACAATGGAAAACAATGTATCCCTCCTGATTCATGAAGCTGAGGGTCTAATGAGGGTCTCCAGTCAAGTACATGGGCAATTTCAATGGGACAGGCAATTGTAGTGCTAGATTTGTGAACCAATTTCTCAGATACTTACTAAATATTTCAAGGTGTACAGGACTTTGCACAAAAGTACTTGTGCAGAAGTACGAAGAAGTTTGCTTAAATGAGTGCTAACTATGGTGGAGACCAATTTATTTATCTTCCAAAATAAAGCATTTGGCAAATATATTCTGTTTAAAAGAGGTCAAATCTGCCACGTCTCAACACTCAGTATACTAGGGCAGCAGATACACATTCTAAATAAAAGCAACTTTATTTGCAAAACAACTTTTACCTTGTTAGTCCATAATGTGCTTTACAAACTTAATAAATGGCTGTGATATATTTTTATAAACATTGGTTAAAACACTGACATTTTAATATATTTCATGTTATAAAATATATTTGTTTTTTAAAAAGCCCTCTAAGACCCTCTTGCAGTGCTGGTGGGAATGTAAATTGATACAGCCACTATGGAGAACAGCATGGAGGTTCCTTAAAAAACTAAAAATAGAACTACCATACGACCCAGCAGTCCCACTACTGGGCATATACCCTGAGAAAACCATAATTCAAAACGAGTCATGTACCACAATGTTCATTACAGCTCTATTTACAGTAGCCAGGACATGGAAGCAACCTAAGTGTTCATCGACAGATGAATGGATAAAGAAGATGTGGCACATATATACAATGGAATATTACTCAGCTATAAAAAGAAATGAAATTGAGTTGTTTGTAGTGAGGTGGATGGACCTAGAGTCTGTCATACAGAAAGAAGTAAGTCAGAAAGAGGAAAACAAATACCGTATGCTAACACATATATATGGAATCTAAAAAAAAAAAAAAAAGAATGGACTTGAGGACATGGGGAGGGGGAAGGGTAAGCTGGGACGAAGTGAGAGAGTGACATGGACATATATACACTATCAAATGTAAAATAAATAGCTAGTGGGAAGCAGCCACATAGCACAGGCAGATCAGCTTGGTGCTTTGTGACCACCTAGAGGGGTGGGATAGGGAGGATGGGAGGGAGATGCAAGAGGGAGGAGATATGGGGACATATGTATATGTATAGCTGATTCACTTTGTTATAAAGCAGAAACTAACACACCATTGTAAAACAATTATACTCCAATAAAGGTGTTAAAATAAATAAATAAGAAAAAGCCGTCCGACAGTAATTTCATTAGTACTTACATTAAAGGTTGTCACTTTCACTTCATAAAACATGTTAACCTACTGACAGACATAGGATGGTGATTGTGTTCTATTGATAGGGACACAGCTTTTTTGATGACGTCTTAGGCATGGGTCTTCTTTAGGGTTCTACCCTCCTTTTCCCAGACCGAATTTTATAAAAATGAAAAGGAAAAAGATAAGGAGAGTAGAAGATAAGCACAGGATCACCTTTCTGGATGATAATCCTATTGTGGTCTTAGTGTAATGCTAATGAGCCCAAAATGAATGTGATGTTAATTTAGTGACTTGTGAGAAAGCATCTGGAGTTTAATGTAGCAATGTCGACTATGCAAAAAAATGTAATCATAATGCCGGCAGGGCTCAGTGCTCTGGATGAAGACCAAATTGTTAACACCACGAGGGCATTTAAAGCCCACCTGGAGGGAGGGGAATTCACAGGAAATGCCAAGACATGTTCCCTGATGCCTCCGATCTGATCCTCTACCATTAGGTTATGATACAAAAACAATTTGAGGAAGAGTTTTGTAAGAAAGGGAGCACACACTGGGGGAAAAACGGAAAGGAATAAAGAAGTTCTTTGTTTTGCTTTTTTTTTTTCTTTTATGTCATTTTACATGTGCCTCATCTGATAGGTCATAAGATATGTAAATAAGACTTTTCTGTAGAATGTGCACTCATTTTGCATGATGACATCGCACTTAGAGATAGCGAGACATTTGATAATGTAGAGCACTGTGCATAGGAACAATAGTTGAAAGTTGAAATGGTAGAATGGGTCCTGTCAGTAATAGGGATAAGGTATTTTTGAAAAAGGAAAATGTTACTGAAGTGCTAGGTCATTGTTGCCATTATAAGCTTCTATGATAGATCTAAGTTGGGCTTACTTGGATCCTTGTTTCCTGGGAAATAAGTTGGATAAGGAGAAGACAGAAACATACACGAGTGTTTGGAGCTGTATTTTTCTCTCTTCAGAATACAGAGAGGCTGATGGAGAAAGTATTTGATCATTTGCTTGCTTAAGCTACGCCTATGATTTTTTTTTTTTTTTTTGCGGTATGCGGGCCTCTCACTGATGTGGCCTCTCCCGTTGTGGAGCACAGGCTCCGGACACACAGGCTCAGCGGCCATGGCTCACGGGCCCAGCCGCTCCACGGCATGTGGGATCTTCCCAGACCGGGGCACGAACCCGTGTCCCCTGCATCGGCAGGCGGACTCTCAACCACTGCGCCACCAGGGAAGCCCCGCCTATGATATTTTGATATTGCCACTTTCGCTGTAGATAGATAATTTGATGTCTAAAATGTGTATGTGTTAGAATTCCCTGGAGCTAATGGTTGAACATATTAAAAATTTATATCATCAAAAGAATTTGTTTGGCCTAAGTTTTATTATAGTTATGTAAGTAATAACTTCGTAAACGTCACAAACCATTGGAATGGTTGTGGGAAGGAAGTGGAAAGCAGTCCCTAACATTAGGGTTGGGGTAATATTCACATGTGTCTGAGCCCAATATTCTATTAAGCATACATATCTCAATTCTAGACCTAGCTCCGTCTTCATTTGGTAACCTTAGGCAAGTGACTCTGATACTTTGTATGTCACTTTTTCCATCTGTAAACTGAACAGATAGTACCCACCCTATACATACATATTTTTGCAAGATTATAAATAACACCAAAGGAGAAAATATATGCAACATTATTGTGAAAAGTATAAGGAATTACATACATTTAATAATCTGTTGTTTTTCGAAATGATTTTAGGAAGGAAGGAGAAAGGAGAAAATGTATGCAAGGTTACTGCAAAAAGTATAAAGAATTATATACATTTAATAGTTTGTTGTTTTTCGAAATGATTTTAGTACAGCAGTTCCTCGTCTTAACGATTTCTAGGGGATATGAAAGCTCTATAGAGGAGCTGCTTTCAATGACTTTCTAGATAGAAAATAGACACTCTGGAAAGAACAAGGAATAATGTATGAATAAGTATATGGTCAGAGTTGCCAGTAGCCAGAATAGATTTTATAGCAATTCATTCTCTCCCTGTAAACTACAGGAAGGTGGGAGAGAAACTGATTTCAGTGTCTTCCTTTTAACCTTCCTCGACACACAATGACATTATTTCGTCATATGCAACAATATGCCTGCATGCAAGTGATGATTTCCAGACTATTTTAAGTATCTCTGCCTACATACATAGTTATACACCATACAATTTGTCAGAATCCTGATTGCAACAAAAATTGATGTCTGGGCAGATGTTCATTCTCATGTTCTCACACAGACCATATGTAATTGAAATATAGAAGCAGTCAGGTGGGTAAAAAGGAATTTAAAAAGTTACTCTTTTTCCCTTCCACTCCCTACCCACCCCCGTTCTCTTCCCTTTAACAAAAGAGTATAGGAAATAAGGGACATCTAAAATAGAAAGGGGTTTGTCAAATTGCTTTTTATTGTCTCAGAAGTTCTTATAGAAGGGAATCACAAGTCTCTAAAGAAGAACCAGCATCTTCCCCTACCTGGTGATATGTTTCCTCAAATCCCAATTACACAGAGAGGGAACACTTTCTCTTTAGGAAGGGGTGATGGATTATGTCAAGTTACCAAATAACTAGGGAAGGAACACAGGATATAACTACCAGTGTTTGATACAGTTGATGTAAAGTAGAAAAATGAGACCATTGTTGGAAGAATTTATACAAAACAAGAGGGAACTCCTAAATATTCTTGAGGGGTGTAGCAGAGAGGACTATAAATTCACCAACACATATTTCTTTTCCCTCTTAGGCTCACTGCCGTACTCCGTTCTCCTCCATTCTTCCAGTGATATGTGCCTCACTGGATATGTGCCAAATTGGTTAAGAAGTGGGTGTGCTTTCCCCTTACTGTCTTTTCCTACCCACCAGCTGATGGGAAAAGACTACAAGGACACAGAAAAGGACAGAGATAATACAAGATAGGACCCCAAAAAGGAATTTATGTTAGTAAGAATATAACCTACCCTGACTGATAAAAAGGGAAAGACATTTTCTCTCTACCAAATTTGTAAGGTAGTTCACTGATCAGGAAAAGCACTGACTTGAAGCTGTGACCCAATGAACACCTAGAGTCTACGCTTGTGTTCCTCGAAGCATGATCTCCAAAGGAGCAGCAGCAACATTACCTGGGAACATATTACAAATGCAAATTCTGGGATCCTACCCCAGACCTCCTGAATCAGAAACTCCAAAAGAGGAGCCCAACAATTTTAATAAACCCTCCTGGTGGCTCTGATACATGCTGAAATTTGAGAATCATTGTTTTGAAGATTTCAGTACCAGGATAGATCTTGAAACTTTTTCACAGAGGTAAGAGCCTCAATGCTCCTAATTCTGACATTTTGGTATTTTCTTCATGCATATTTGAGAACATTGGAAAAACAAATTGGAACAAAGACAATACTGACACTCTCCTTCAAACCAGAATCAACTTGGAAAAAAAAAAAAAAACTTGCATCAGGTTAATGTGCATCCGGTTTTCTCAGTGACTTGTGTGATCCCAAGCATGTACGCTGCCTGTCTTGGCCATTAGGGTAGTGTTATCTAGAGGATTTGTGTGGAGTTGGAAGAGATAGAATAGCTTCAACATTTACTAGAGAGTAGCTCTTTCTAGGGCGTATTTAAAGGAGCTGAGACTCCCCCCAAGACCCTCAAAGCTTAGAAAGCTTTACGTAATATTCCAGCAGTGTCCTGAGCACTGAGGGGAAGTGGGTTCAGCACTGTGATAGGTGGTTCTATAAGCAAGAGAGTTTAGAAGCCTGTGTAGTCAGCCTCTTGTTTGACCAAAAACTGCACTATTTTAGTCTTAAATCAAAAGAACTGTAAGGGATAAATGCTGTGCAGCCCCTACTTTATCATGGGGCACAGCAGAAGACACCCATAAAAATGCTTAATCCCAGGGCAGATTCTTACTCACTTGGATAGAAATGGGAAAGGAAAAGCTACGCCATTTGAATTCTTCTGCTTGACCCTTCCATCAGCACCAGCTTGCACCCAGAGTGTCAGGTTCATAAATAACCCCACCTCCTGGCTGGCCCTAATTCATGTCCTATCAAGACTGGCAAGACGAGATTTCATGGATTAGCTGGGAAGATTTGAAGGCCTAACCTTTAGGGCACGTAGATCTCACATGTGTTTCCCTGCTGACCTTTCGTTTCATGTTCAGTCCAAAGAAATTTTTGCTTCTGGATGAAATTGAGTCTCACTTCCTTTCCTCTGCAATGATCAATACCAGGTAAGTGGCCATTTGTAGAGAAGATATGTCCTTTACAAGGGTCCACACACAGATTAAAAGGAAAAGATGGGATGACTAGAAGAAAATTGATTTCTGTGACAGCCAGGGCTGGGGCTAAAGTAACGCAAGCAAGGCCCACAGTGCACTTGCCTTGGGCACAAAGTAAAATGTTGTCAAAAAGCTCAATGATCAAGATAAATGACATTTTAATGTACTACTTTAAAAAAAATCAAAATTAAAGCAAAAAGATCCATGATGAACAAAAGATCACATTTTTGAACAAATACAGGATCAGTATTACTGAGTTTTTGCTTTAGGCTCCAATGGTTCTACATAGCACTGTCTGCAACTGTCAGTCAAACCGTGGAAACACGTTCAATTCTGTGTAGAATAGACAGGTGAGTGATTAGTAAAAGTTAATCCTCTGAGATCAGAATTCCCAGTGGTAAAAAAGAAAGGCAAGAGAGAGATTGAAAAAGAGACAGGAGGAGAAGAAGAAAAGGAAGAATAAGAAAAAAAAGATCTATGGAGTGTTTTAAAGTGTGAAGTGTCATATTAAACACATTACATGTATTAATTCATTTAGTCCTCAAAACAGTATGAAGTAAATACTATTATTATCACTGCTTCATAGACAGGGACACAGACACAGATAGGTTAAATTAGTTGTCCAAGATCACGTAGCAAATGACAGAGCTAGGATTTCAACTAAGGCTTGAGAGTCCTTATATGAAGACAAGGAAGAGAGAAAGGAAGCAGGGAGGAATTTAAAGGGAGAGAAAGCAGTACTGAGTTTTCAGTCCTTTGTGGTCCCAAATAGCAAAGGAAGCACACAGAAATGGTGGCTGCTTGATGGAGACCAGTTTAGCATCTTTGAACAGGAGACAAAAGCATATTTGAGACACTTGCTGTCGTGCTGGCACAAAATATCTACTTAATGTTGGTTGTTTTCACATCCTGACATCTCCCAATTGACAAGGAAATGCTTAGCATGCCATGAAATGAACAGGAGCCAGAACTGAGCAGACGGCAGTGGCAGCGGATGGCGAGGACTACAGCTTGTCTGTATTCGGCTCCCTCCCTCCGAAACAGGTCTCACTCTGCCTCCTCGCCTCTAAATCTTCCTCCACAGAACTCCAGAAATAACATCCAGAGATGGCTATACGTTATTTATTTACTTACTTATTTATAGGTTATATCTATGTGTATTGTGTAAGTATTTAAAACCCAACTGGATCCAGTGCGACGAGAGTGATGTCTCAATTGCAGGAAGGGCCATGTGGCGCAGGTTTAACGATGATAGATGGGACGCCCTCCCTTGCTTAGTAAACTGTAGAGAGAGAAACAGAATAATCCTGAAATTAGAACGGGGTGGGACGGGGAGGGTCATGCTGGTGTAATATGACTGGAACAAGATGCAGAGAAAAGTAATTTACTCTGAAGTGACAGTCTGAAGGCAAAAAATGAACGAACAGGAGGGAGTTTAGGCTCATTAGCAGCCTGGTCTCAATATTGCATTATTAATGATAATAAAAAGGAGGAAGGAGGGAGGAAAGGCATATGAGGTGTGCGCCCCCCTCCCACACCCCACCCCCCTAAATACACACTGGGAGCCATCTCATGAGGCTTACAATAGCACAGGCTCCAGAACTCCGTTTTAGTCAGGGCACAACAAAAGACACCTCCAGGAGAAAGGCAGCGCCAGGCAGGATGAAGAATGGGTTAGCGCTGTTTCTGCTCGCCTCTCGCCTAAATGCCGGAGTTGGTGGGGCCCCTCTGTGGGATTCTGCCTGATTTATTAGAACCTCTGCAACAGGCAATGAAGCGCCCTTACTCCCCAGCCCCAGTGCTCTTCAGTCCAGCCTGGATCAGCAGCTATGAAACGCGAGACTGCAGCCAAGCCGCCTCTGGGATTTCTCGGGCTGCACCCCTTTGAGGGGCAGGCAATCCCTTCTTCCTGAGATTGCGTATAGTCTGCACCTACACAGGGAAGCAGCAAAGATACTGGGAATTAATAGTTGTGGTCTGGATACAAAAGGAAACGGGATACATCTTAGAGATTGTAACCAAAGCCTAAAAATAAAATTCTACAGTAAGCAACGATGCTGGATTCAATTTAACGTAAAATGGCAAAGGAGCTATTAGGTTCTATGTGTTGTCCAAATAAAGAAAATAATCGTTGTCTTCTATGGCACTAGGCTGCCTCTCCCGACAAATATTTTGCTGTGGATAACGGATACGTTTTCTTCTTGACATTGACCTTCACAACCCAGCTAGCCTGGACTGGTCCATTTTTGTTTTCTGGGACCATTTCTGAACATTCAGAACATATATGCTTATATTAACATTAATATTGTTGACTAGAACAATACTTCCTCTGTTACTATTAGCCAGTGGCCTTGAGCAGTTGAAAACGTACTCAAGATCATCTTTTCTGTCATTTATGCCATTTAATTTATTAACATGACAGAATTATCCATTCATCCAACAGATACATAAGCTTCTACTACTGT
This sequence comes from Hyperoodon ampullatus, assembly GCF_949752795.1. NCBI lineage: Eukaryota > Metazoa > Chordata > Mammalia > Artiodactyla > Ziphiidae > Hyperoodon > Hyperoodon ampullatus. Next base: position 146,153,688 of record NC_136915.1, on the reverse strand, counting down.
GCTGGTCATGGTGCTGGGTTAAATTGTATATAGAAGTGAACCAAATATGTGCTACCTTTCTTCTGGTTGTTTGTAGACTATTGAGGGAAGCCAATATGAAGCAGAAAATGCACAAGTAAACAAGAAATAACAAATGGTGTTAAATGGCATGAAAAAAATGAGCAGGTGCTCTAATAAACCTGGAGGATGGGAAAGCTATTTTCCTTCTCGGAGGAAGTGGCAGTTGCTGAGACCTGAAGGAAGCACAGTAGACCCAATAAATCAGAGGAGAAAGAGAATTCCAAGCAGAGGGACCATGTGTGTGAAGGCCCAGAGTCAGAAAAAAGCTTTCCATTTCTTGTTCAAAAAGGAGGAAGGTCAGGCTTCCCTGGTGGCGCAGTGGTTGAGAGTCCGCCTGCCGATGCAGGGGACGCGGGTCCGTGCCCCGGTCCGGGAAGATCCCACGTGCTGCAGAGCAGCTGGGCCCGTGAGCCATGGCCGCTGAGCCTGCGCGTCCGGAGCCTGTGTTCTGCAACAGGAGAGGCCACAGCAGTGAGAGGCCTGCGTACCGCAAAAAAAAAAAAAAAAAAAAAAAAAAAAGGAGGAAGGTCAGTGTCTTGGAGCATGATGCTGAAGGGAGAGCAATGCCTTGTGTGACTGGCGAGTGGGCGGAGACTGCCATAAAGGGCATCAAAGGTCAGCGAATAAGGTGGAACTTTATGCTGAGGTTCGGGGAAGAGTTTGGGGTTGTTTAAATCAGAGAAGAGACACCAACAGATTTACCTTTGAAAAAGGTCTCTGGCTGCAGTGTGCAGGATGAATTGGGGGGTGGGAGAAGCCTAGAAGCAAGGATAACTACCAGGGGGCTTCCAGGGAGGACAGGAGGGAGGTGGGATGGAGACATAAGGAATGAGAAGATCCAAGGTAGCTTTCAAGGAAGAGGATACAACGTGGTAAGAGATTCCGTGTTGGGTCCAGGGGGAGGAAAGTGTCGAGAAAGCCCATGGATGTCTAGGTACACCCTCTGAAACTAACCTTTAGTGTAAGAATGAACACTGCAGTCAGTGCATCTAGACTCAGATACACATCCTTTGTAAGGCAGGTAAAAATCTGCATTCTGATTTGTCTTACTGTGGACAGCTAGGTCCAGGACCCAGCGACCATCTTAGTCACTCCTCCCGGCAGGCTGAGAAGCTGATGTTCTTTCTTCTGGTTGAGGTTTGTGCCCCTGCATTCCTGGGTCCTCTTTGTTTTTCTCATTTAAATACAGAAACTTATGATTTCTAAGGGGCCAAGGAACCTGTAGAGCAGCGATTCTCAAAGCGTGGTCCTGGGAGCAGCTGCAGCAGCAGCATCCAGGAATTGGTTAGAAATGTAAATACTTGGGTCCCAACCCAGAGTGACTGAATCAGTAACTGTAGGTGGAGGCTCAGCCATGTGTGTTGACAAGCCCTCCCAATGATTCTGATCTGTGCTGAAGTTTGAGAACCCTATTCCATCACCATTCTATATCTGTACAATCCAGTAGGGCTATCGCTAACCACAAGCGCATTTGAATCCATGAAATATGTCCAGCCCAAACTGAGATGTGTAAGTATAAAATACACACCAGATTGCAAAAGACTTAGTCCAAAAAACAAAGAATATAAAATGTCTCACTAATCATTTTTATATTGACACATATTAATATGATAATATGCCCAATATTTGAGGCTAAATGTATTAATAAAAGTAAAACTAATTTCACTTGTTCCTTTTTACCTTTTAGTGGCTATAAGAAAACTCAAAGTACATATGTAATACATACCATATATTTATTGAGTAGCACTGCTCTAAAGCATTGCTTCTCCGACTTCAGTGTGCAGAGGAATTGCCTGGGGATCTTGTCAAAATGCAGATTCTGATTCAGTATGTTTGGGGTGAGACCTGAAATGCTGCATTTCTAGCCAGCTCCCAGGAGATGCCCATGCCACTGGTCTGTGGACCGTACTTTGAGAAGCAGGGCACCAATACATGTTGGGAATGTTTCTGAAAGTAACTCTGGTGTCACTGAACAATCACTAAATGTGAAATCAATACACCTGGTTTTAAGTTCCATCTCTGCTTCTTAAGGCTAGATGACTTCAGACAAGTCTTTTTTTTTTTTTTTTTCCTTTGGCTGCCTCAGGTCTTAGCTGTGGCACTGTGGCATTCGGGCTTAGTTGCCCCATGGCATGTGAGATCTTTGTTCCCCAACCAGAGATTAAACCAGAGTTCCCCTTCATTGGAAGGCAGATTCTTTACCACTGGACCACTGCGGAAGTCCCATGTCTTTTTTTTTTAATGAAAAATGTAGATAATGGAAATAACCATACAGGGTTATTGCAAAGTTTAAATAAAATTATGTTGATGGGATTATTTTTATATTATCAAAGCCGATTAGTCTAAATAAGTATTTACACCAACACACACGCACACAAGCACTGAATATACAGGAATGAATGATGCAGAGGCAATTTTTCCAGTTTCCAAGATAATTCAGGACTACAAACCTACAAGCAGATATCATAATTACTTGGCTATTCCAAATTGCCTCAAAACTATTTCTGGCTGGATTATATGAATCATTGTGACCAGAGAGAAATCATCTGGGAGGGACAATAGTATATGGCAAGCATTTCTCTCAGAAGCATTTGGTACTTGGGGTCGATGTTGACTTCGTTACTTTCCCCAAGGCTGAGGGAGACATTACCTTAAATACCCATCTAAATACTCAGCTCCCAGGTCTCAGGGAATCAGAGCATCCATAAGGCTGGGGGCTCCATTAGATCAGATTTCATCAGTAATTAGCAAGCAACCAGACTCCTAGAAGGAGCCACTTTGTGACTTGAGGGAAAAGAGAACAGAACTGGCCTTGTGACTTTGTCATCATTAGGAAGACAGGGAAGGAGGAGAAAGGTGCATAAAGCAGTAGTCCCCTAAAGCATAAATGTCATGCTGTGGTGGCAGCATCCATATGTTCGAGATTAACTCAGCTCTTCCTCTAGGAGCGTAGGGCTGGGAATACAAGATGGCAGGGGAGGAAAGGGAGATGCTCAGAAACTGAGCCTGTATTGTGCCAAGCCCTGTGCTAGATCCTGGGAATGGAAGATGTTGCAATTAGCTTTCACAGGAAGAGAAACTGTTTTGTTACCTACTCTAAGCTCCAAATTCTCCATCAGCTACACACACACACACACACACACACACACACACACACACAGAGTTCACTTATTCTATCCCCCCTACCCAGAGAGGAGGGGTATGTAATATAGTTTCTTCTTTCATGAAAGTTACTGATACATAATCTGGAATTTCTGGACAGGAAAGGGTGGGTCATCCTCAAGCTCTCTAAAAGCACTTTTCTCCAAAAGGGGAAAGGCTAGGCGGTTCAGAGCAAGCTTCCTGTCCTGCAATGTCCACTGCTAAGCTCGTTGGTGGCACACTGCATGCACAGTGCAGAAAGCTATGTAAAACCAGAACAGAAGACCCAGTGCACCCTAACCTATGGACAGAAGATAAGTCACTCCTCTTCCCTGGGCCTTAGGTGCAACATCTTTAAAATGAGAGGGTTTGATGAAATGGTCTGGAAGGTGCCCTCAAGCCATAATATCCTGCTATTCCAAAGGGTCATTTTGCTTATACAAAGTGATCCCCTCCCCTGGCAGGGGCCTCTTTGCTGAGAAGTGCATGTGGGTGCCCTGTGGAGAGCAAGCATGACTGCTGGGGGAACACAAACACCTTGAACACGACACAGAGTAAGTGTCTGGGGAGCCCGGAAACAGGAGGCTCTCGGGGACCGCAGATGCATTGGTTCCCCTCTCCTTTAAAGGGAGATCTTCAACACGTGGGGAAGAAAAGCCACTGGTGGCCTCCAGTGAACCAAGCAGAGCCTAAGCAACTATGAGGTTGTCATCAGAGCCCTCCTGTTTCCCTTTCTTGTCTCTCATACCCCAATCCAAGGACGGTAGGTCTCTGCCATCTCTTCCTTGTCTTGTAATCGGTTGTGCTCCCTAGGAAAGATCTAATAATATTGGTCTCAAGAATAAGAAGGAAATGCATATTTAAGAACCTATTATATGCCAGAAACCCGAATAAAGAATCTCATTTAACCTCTGCTCCTAGGGCCAAGACGAGGATGAGGCTAGTGGGTGTCCACTTGCTTGGGCCACAAAACATAAGGAGGCACTGACTCCCAGGGTCAGAGTGCAGGGCTGCCTCATGCACTACCCTGAGGGGAGCACCTCCTTCAATCTTGTACCCAGGCATCTCCCTTGCCTCCACCTAATTCTGGACCTCTTGACTTGATGTGTACTTTTATTCTCATGTCAGAGATACGGAATCAGCCATAGAGAGGCCCATAGTCACACAGCCCTGGGATTGACATAAAGACCCATCTGTTTGCTCTACCCCAGCTACATGGTGGTTAATGCCAAAGACCCCAGATAACTCAGAAGAGCTCGTAGTTTAGAATTCTGGCACCTATGTTTGCTTGCTTGTAGAACACCTATATTTGGTAGCCTAGGCCAACTTACTTAAATACTCTGTTCTACTTTCCCTGTCTACAAAAAAGAGGATAATAGTGACGCTGACCTCATAGTGTTGTAATGAAGATCAAAGGAGTAAAATGCACTGAAAGTGCCTAAAATGGTACCTGTAACAAATATATCTCAATACAGTACACATTAATGGCTTGATGGTGATGGTGAGGATGAGGATGACAATCCTGGTGATGATGATAACATCTTGATAAATGTTGGTTGTTATTGCTATTATCCTAATCACATTATTGACTTTCAGTGCTCAGTGTGTTATCCTTTCCATGAGGTTTTTGCATTTTAGCAGGAACTAATATCTTACATAACTGGATCTCCAACCATGAATGACTAGATACTATCACTGAATTCTGGGAAATGACTAGATATTATCACTGAGTCCAGGCAAATTATCTTCTGCAGGAATTTACAGGAGTGGCCCCAGATCACACAATGAAAGTCATTTCCAGCTCTAATGGCCAGCCTGTGAACCTGTGGCTTTGCACATTAAGGAAATGACTCTCCCTTCAGAATCAGAAGCTTCATCCAACAAAGAGACTTTGTCAGGCATTGCAATGTTATGTTCACTCCAGCCCCGGGCCAGCATTGCCTAAATTTTGGCCCCATGGAACTCAAGATGTGTCTCCTCCACAGCTCAGTGACTGCTTGTTCAGGAGGTACTCTGCTCGCTTGGGAAGTCCTGGCCCCAGGAATGTAAGGTTAGATGGTCCCTGCCACCCTAACTGGCCTCCTTTCACAGTCAGTTACCTCTCCATTAATTGTTGTTGTTGATAAACTGCAAAACACCTTTCCCTAGCAGTGCTGAGCGCCATGGGAAAGAAAAGCAGTGGCTGGCGTTATTTCATTGACGTCCCCATCAGCAGTCCTTGTGTGTGTGGTCATGAAGCCAGGATCACACAGGGACCAACAGCCAGTCCCAGAGTAGAGCTCACATCCATCAGAATCAGCTCATGAAAGGGCATTTTGAAGAGCTGTGCAGGGTGTGAAAAAGCTGGCAAAGCCAAACTGGGGTCCTTCTGGTAACGTGTGAACTTGGCCTCCAGCCTGCAGAGGAGGGCCGTCTCGCTCATTCCTCAGCTCTAGACCACCTTTAGGGAGGACAGACATAAAACAGGGGTGACAAATGAAAAGTGAAGGCTGAAGCACTGCCCTTGGGGCACAGAGCCTGGCACCCAGGGAGACTGCCCAGAATAAAGCATGCACTGTGGTTTTCCTTCCTCGGGCTGGTGTTCCTGGTCACGGCCACTGTGGAGCTGCCTGTCTCCACAGTGACAACTCTAATTTCATCAGCCTGAAGAGGATCCCAAAGGGGCACTTGATGGATGTCACTCTGGATGTCACGCTGGATGATGCCCAAACGCCCACTAAATCCCTGAGCTGAAGGGAGCCTTGAAAAGATCTGACATTAAAAACACTCCCCTAGGGGAAAGATACTGAAGCCTGGGGGCTGTGGTACCATTACCAATGGGTTTCCTGTGACAAGCTCCTCTTCTCGTCCTCTGTTTCTTCCCCTTTGTATTCTGTCTCATTTTTCTCCTCTTATGAATTGCGACATGCCCTATCCCAACACACACACATTCATTCCATCCTAAGCCCACGAATACTGGATCTCTCTATGACATTATGTTTATGCCGCGTGTCTGAAAGCAGATAGAAGCGCAAATAACGCATCTGATTGTGACTCAGAAAACCAAGAGCCTCCTCCCTGCCTCTCTGAAAAGAGCTTTCAATGCTGACAACTCCATTTGTGAGAAAAACAAAGACAGCCCCATGCAGTGGGCCTTTGGGAGCAAAGAGAACAGTTACAGAAAAGACTTCAGGAAGAAAGTGATGAAACCAGACCTCGCCGCAACCAAAGGAAGGCACGCTCAGAACCAAAACAGAGAGAGAGAGAGATGACGTGGAGCCCAGTGGGGCCAGAATACAGGCTGTGCTTTGAATTTAGGAAAAACCATAGGCATTGCCTCCCAGTTTGCATGTGTCCCAGCTGTGCTTCTACCAGTGACATATACATTCTTCCCTAAGAAGAATCAGGAGCTGTGGCTGCAGGCCACGTGGTGGGCTGACAGTTTTCCATGGCCTGATGCCTTCCAATGAAAAGGAGAGGGGAAGAGTTTAAGGAGACAGAGACTAGATTCTGTGGTTCGGAAACTAAGTCCACAGAGGAACGTCCTTTGCACAGCTCTAAATACAGAAAGTGGCAGATCACCAACAGTGGGCCATCTTATAATACTTGTTCTTTGTTCATTATCATGATCTATCCACTGCTGCTGACTACGTCTTCCACACCACCCCATCCCCGCACACACAGCTATGTCTACCTGGGTACCTTTTTGCCCAGCAATAACTTTTGCCCGTGTGTCTACACTTGCGTGTGCTGAATGGCCAGGCATTCAGCTGAGCAGAAGGAAAGGCTATTGCAGAGGAAACTCTTAAGCACCAAGGGCCTGCCACGCCCACTCTCCTCCTGAGGAAACCTGACCCTGCAAATGGACCACTGGTCTCTGTTTGGCCATCAAGCTGTCAGATGGCCTGGCTTAAGCGCTCTGCTCAGCAGGAATGATAAGGACCCATTGAATAGTGAGATTCTTTCTCAGGGAGTTTGTTTGTGAGCCATGCAGAGATAAAGAGAGGGAAAAAAGGAAAAAAAAGAAATAAGAAAAAGGGCCTCTGAGTACCTCTAATAATGAAGACAATATAGGATTAAAACTTCTGTTGGACTGTTAGAGCTACACAGAGTCTTTGCCCATGCTGATCCCTCTGCCTGGATTACCCTTGTTTCATCTGGCCACATTCCATCATTCCCAAAGCTTATGTAACCTGAGAAATCATGAGGAGTGCAGACGGGAACACCTAGGGAACACTCATGGAATAACGGGTGCCTGGAAAAGTGTGGAAGATTAAAGAGAAGGCTATGTGTAACCTGGAGACATGAGCTCTGAGAAATGCCCCCAGTTCCTGCGTGGTGGCGTGGTGGCAGTGTGGTTTGGTCCTCTGGGCTTCACTTCAACCCAGCTATGCCAGGAGTCAGTAGTTGGCTGTCTTGGTTGCAGAAACAGCTGAGCTCCAACCTAAACAAACTCCAATCTTGCTTTTAATCTCTTAACAAGGCAGACAAACTAGTTTCAGAAAAGAAGGAAATAACAATAAGTAAGGGAAAAACTGACTTAGATGAAACAATGGATTAACACTTTTTTTGCTGGACCTTCCCTTGGGAGATACAGAGCTGAGATGGAAATACTTAGATTTTATTGTCAGACAAACCTGGCACTGAATCCATCCTCAGCAACTTACAAATGTGAAGGCTTGGATAAGTATTTTAACCTATCTGAGGCCACTTTCCTCAGGTACAATGAATATATTAATAGCTGCCTCATAGACATATAAGGAATAAATGTGATACTATGTGTAGAAAAACTTGAGCATATTTGGTTGTAAATAAATGTTAGTTTTATGTACTAATATACTGAGCTATTAAAATATACCCCTGCCAGGTATATAGCTTTCTAGTTCCCTCTTTCCCATTCCCTATCCCAGCAGGTAATTTTCCTTGAGTTCCTTCAGTCAATGAATATTTACTAAGAGCCTACTACATAACAGGTGCCTAGAAGGTGTTAGCAATATTGTAGAATATAAAATATACAAAGTATTATTTCCCTAGAAGAGAGACACTAAAGAGTGGAAAATATAAACAGCAGAAAACATAACCAGGTTTCAAAAGCAAAACAAAGAAATAAAGAACATAATGGCTTTTACCTTCAAAAACCTAAACATTTCTCTGTCTGGCTTATTTCACTTAGTATGTTAATCTCTAGGTCCATCCATGTTGCTGCAAATGACATTATTTCATTGTTTTTTATGGCTGAATAATATTCCATTGTGTGTATATATATACCACATCTTCTTTATCTATTCATTTGTTGATGGACATTTAGGTTGTTTCCATGTCTTGGCTACTGTAAATAGTGCTGCAGTGAACACTGGGGTGCATGTATCTTTTTGAATTATAGTTTTCTCTGGATATAGTCCTAGAGATTATTATACTAAGTGAAGTAAGCCAGACAGAGAAAGACAAATATCTTACGATATCACTTATATGTGAAATCTAAAAAAAGAAAAAAAAGATGCAAATGAACTTATCTACAAAACAGAAAGAGATTCACGGACATAGAAAACAAACTTATGGTTACCAAAGGGGAAAGGAGTGGGGGAGGGATAAATTAGAAGGTTTGGGTTAAGTCACCAATAGGAGAAAAGATTTGGGTCTAGACAGAGCTCTGGCAGAAGCAGTGGGGTAAGCATGGCTTCCAGACTAAAAAGAGACCATATGGCAAGAAATCAGAGAGGCAGATTTATGATGGATGGGGAGGCTGTGCAGTCTTCCTGGTTCCTGGGAGGCCGCAGAACTGCAGAGATATGTGGCTACATGGTCCATCCGGACAGTCTTCCACCTGCACGTATGTTTTGTTTGGCCTGCAGAATTGCCCCGTGTTTGGACTTACAAAAGAATCTCAGCTTGAAACACTTCAGAGGTCATTGGGTCCACCTCTTATTTTATAGATGAGGAACTTGAGGGTGAGAATAGTGAAACGACTTAGACAATTCATCGAGTAAGAGAGTAGGGCATTGTGTGACTAACCTAGATGTAGACAGTACTGACTATGGGAGCCCAAGTTCAGAAAGATGGTCTAAACTGCCTGGGGGGGGGGAGGGGAGCTTATTAAAATGCAGGTTCTCAGGCATACTCGAAGGGCTTCTGATTTTAATGGGTCTGCCATAAGAAACTGCATTTAATAGGCACCCCAAGGTAATTCTGATGCAGGTGGTCTGAGGACTAATTGCCACCTTTGCCTTCTCCAGTGCTAATTTGTATGGAAACCCACAAGTTCTGAGATGTAATGAGATGGTATCAGTTCCATAAAATCCCTGGCTAGTGCAGCTCCCTTCTATAGGTGTAAGCTGAACCTCTTCAGCTAGGTTATGGCATGTATTTGCATAAATTACCATGCGGACCTTGTTAATATTTCCTAGATATGCTTTTTCATTGCTCCATTAGACAAGGCTTTGTGCTTTTGTTTGAGGCTGAATGTCAGCCAATACATATCCACAGCTGTGATGGCATAGAACCTGAGGTGGTAATTTATTCCCCTCATAGAGCCCCAGTGTCACCTATCTGTCCTAAGCAGTGCTGTCTGAAATCAGTTGAATTGTAAATTATGGGAAGTGTTATCATTATAAGCAGCAGGAGGTTCCTGATTTGCTATCATTTACACTTTATTTTATTTTATTTTATTTTTTTTATTTTTATTTTTTTTTGCTGTACGTGGGCCTCTCACTGTTGTGGCCTCTCCCATTGCGGAGCACAGGCTCCGGACGCGCAGGCTCAACGGCCATGGCCCACGGGCCCAACCGCTCCGCGGCATGTGGGATCCTCCCAGACCGGGGCACGAACCCGTGTCCCCTGCATCAGCAGGCGGACTCTCAACCACTGCGCCACCAGGGAAGCCCTATCATTTACACTTTAAATGAGTTCGACCTGCTAGGTATAGAGGATGAGTTTGGGAAAAAAGAAAGGCAGGGGTAAGGTGGGGAGGGAGTTCACCAGGAATTGTGCCCCCAGGGCTTTGCGCCTTCAGCAAAACAAGGCTTCAAAAAGATGCTTGGATTTTTTGATATAAAAGACTCAGAAAGAGTTCGCTTTTTGGAGGAAAGGCATGCAAGAGAAGAGAAGGGATATGACTCAGCTTCTTTGTGGAGATGTCAAGAGAAAGTTACACCTGCACAGGTTGGTCAAGCGGAACTGCAACGTTAGGGAATTTGGGCATCAGTGGAATTGGAAGAAATCAAGACCTTGGGATAATCTAGTCCAACTGACTCATTTTACAGTTAAAGAGACTGAGGCCCGGAAAGGAGAAATCTCATATTCAAAGTCACATAAGAAATTTGACAGTAAAACCACATCTCCTAATGTCCAGTCCTGCAGTGTTCCATCTCCTTTTTCTTTAAGTCTCTCTCTGACTCTCCAAACCACCACAGTAGCATTGGAGCTCTTGTATTTACCTTGGTTCCTAGGGGGCCTAATCACTACCACATTCTTCTAATCCAGTTCTATTCTTTCTCTTGAAACAAAACTTACTTACCTGCCTTCTTTTCCATCTGTACTAGAATACCAAACCAAAGCTGGAAAATCCTTTCCTCCAACTGGTGTGGTCCACCCCCCCACACACACCCCAGATTGTTCCTCCTCTGGCATCTTCTCTGTCCACCCCTTTCCCCATACCCATCTCCATCTATTTTGTACTCCTGGGGTCCAAGGTAGCATGTTTAGATGGTTCTTCATCCTGCAGTGTGACCTGGGTTGGGAAGTACTGCATTGAACATTCCTCCTTGGATATGTTCTCCTCCTAGGGTAACTGCAAATAAAAGAAAGTGAAAGGGAAACCATAATACTTTAAACTTTGATATTGAAATTTCAGCCACAATTATAACAGGGATAGTAGAAACATCTCTAGGAAGAGCTGCTTCTTAATAACTTCCCTCAGGCTTCACTGACAAGTAATAACAGAATTTATTTTCTATTCACCCCATTCTCTGTGTCTTCCTAAAGGTGACTGAACAACAGAGAGCAATATTTGGGGTGGGTTGGGGGTGCAGAAGGAGGAAACATGGTAGTAGGCACAGAGATTATAGAGAACAAGATGGACAAAAAGTGAGATGCAAAATTCTCAGGCAAATGAATATAGGAAAACAAGAGAAGTTTAATCATGGAGTATGGAGTAGAATCATTGAAAAGAGTTGGTAAGGAACTCAGTGGCCAGGATGATCAGTGAGCTTAGAGTTAGAACACCTGGATTCTCTTTCCTGTTCAGTCACAATAATCCATTTGAACTTGGGTAATCCATTAAAACTCTCTGGCCTCTGTGTCCCATTCTATAAACTAGGATGTAGAAGTGAATGATCTCTATCATTATATAATTCTAAATGACCTTATGTCCACAGGAGACATCGGCAACAAGCCTATATTAACGTTAGTATTTTTAGAAGAGACAGCCCCAGTGGTGGCTAAAGATTTCAAGAAACTGGCCAAAATAAGGAGAGGATCATTAATAACCAACAGCAAGCAGAGCAATACTGGGTAGTCAAATGACAGGGACAAGAAGAGAACAAGTGAGGAAAGGATGTGCTGGTTTCATATCTCAGCTTCTCTCAGAAGCGATCCATGTCATCACTCAAGGAAAGTAAGAAAGTCACCTTCTGCCTGCCCAGCAAGGTGATAGAGCACATGGGGACAGGCTTCCCCAAAGACCTAAATTACTGTGATCAGGGTCCATCTGAACAAGACCAATTACCTCAGTCCCCCAGGTCTGTCATTTCCTACTCTTAGTTTTAACAACAGTGATAAGAATTTTCCTTTAGATGGTACTTCTTCTCCTCCTGAAAAATCTTGAGGCCAGTTGGCAAATGGAGAGGGAATACTTATTTGGGCAGTGCCCCCGTGGCTTCAAGGCCATGGAGGGTTGGAATAGGTGGTGGGCTAGGAGAGGGGGGATGAAAATAACAAGAATTAAGACCTGGTCTCATCCCAAACCTGGAGCATGTTCTTAACTTCAGCTTACTGGGCTGGTTAAAAATGTAGTGGGATCCACAAAGGATGTGGGGGGTCTTTTCCCCCAATCTAGCTCCATTTGTGAGCTAGATTATATGAGCAAGACCTATATTTTTCATTGAAGTCTTAATATTCACCACAAACTAAGAGTTAACAATTGAAAGTCAGGTGTTCCTGAGAATAAAACGTTCTTCTGAATCTAACTTGTTGAGTAGTAAAAAAAAAAAACCAGCACACATATTAATCCTACATATGAATTCAGTGGGCTGATTCTTCCCTGTCAGTGGCCAAACCCCAGTGTGTTCTGATGGTTCCAGAAACTGCAATCATTTGTTTACCTTCCTACTTCCTTCTTCCTCATATGTCCTGTCAAACATTTGGTTCAGGAAGTTTAATCCCTGGACTTAGATGAGAGTGTGTTGTATGTCTACAAGGCATCCAGCTGGGTTTTGAGGTTATCACACATTTAATTATTGGGAAAACACCTATCAAAATAAAGGAGGTAAGGCAGATGGGGTCCTTTGCTTCCCACCAACATCTTCCTGGCCAGACAGACAAATGTAAGGTGCTCAGGGAAGCTAGCCTGCAAGTGGGCCTTGGTGTTTTGTTTCTGTAATGCTCTTCATGTACAGGAGGCATCATTGCCTAGTAGCCATCCCCTGGCTGCCATGTTTGACAGTATCTCAGACACACATCCTGAGCATGGGCTGTCCCTGGAGAAGCTTCAGCACTTAATCCTGTCACCATGAAGCATCCATGCACAGCCAGGCTACAGGCAGACTCGATGTTCTCAGGGAATGGCTGTCAGTCATCAGTAATCCTATAGCAGGCAAGATTACATACTGAACCCATGTGAAGATGGGCTTGAGCAGAAATAGGAAAGGACTCGGGCTGTAAAAGTTGCTGCCAGCACAGCGAGAGTGAGATTCTGATGTGCTTTGTAGAGTTTCAGATGGAAATGATTTCCAGGATGATGTCCTTCCAGGTAGTGTGTTACTGTCATGCTTGGAAGGGGTCACCCCCATGGTCTCTGAGACATAACCTGCTATGGTTGATTAGGCCATCACTTTGAGGAAAATATCGAGTGACTCCTTAAGGGAGTCCATCATTCATCCATCCATTTATCTCCCATGTAACCTTTAGCGAGCAACAGTTACATGCACAGAATGCAACAGTGAACAATATGAAGTTGAGTTTGAAACAATGTGCTTCATGAAAGTTCAAATTTAATATCCTCAGCCACCAAAATAGACTACTGTACAGGGTTTAGGTAACTGTCCTGAAGCCATCACTCTGTTCTGTCTTTATTTTCTTTGACCCACTTCTTCCCTACAAACTCCTTTCTCCTTGGACAATGGGATATGTAGATTAAACAACTATTTCCTGATATGCTGTAACACAGAATATCTTAAATATCCCAACACCCATGGGTATATGCTGTAATATAATTAGCACCATTTAAAGATAATAAGCTTAAATGACAATGGCACATCTCCAGCTAAAGCTCTGAGTCTTCTGCCTCAGAGTTCAGCACTGGAGTCCTCTTCCTACGACTCTGTGTGCCTGTAGGGCTCCCTGCTGCCTGTTGGTCTCTAGCTGGATGAGTTAGTCATGGGCTTGGCTGCACAAGGGCCCCTCAGGAGCAGCCTGGGTTGGTGATTGTGTTCCTTGTCACAGAACTCAATTCACCCTAAGAGGGGAATTAAAGGCTCTTGAGAAAGTTTCTAACATACTGTAACAGAGAACATGAATCAAAGATTGTTGGCAGTTTCTTTGCAGGGACTTGTCTTCTGGCAAACTAGATGCCTTGAACTTATCAGGTGACAATAGGAAGGGACACAAAAGTGACTTTGAACAACTCTTTGTGAAACATGTATCCTGAAAACTGTCTAGGAGATAAAACCTCTCCAGGTCATCATGTCGATTTTCCTTCTCTCTGTCATCTTTGATTCGAGATAGAAGGCATTTATGATGGCCTAACTTTTTGGTCTCCTAGGATTTGTGTTTGACATTTGACTGAAGGGTAAAAAAAACAAAAAATCAGTGCATATATTTCCATAGCCGTGAACTTTTCACCAGGTTTTAGTCCCTGGAAGGATGATGAAGTAAGTATGATTTACTTCAGGGCTCTCCATCTGCATTTTGTGGATTTGGCCCTTTAAGTATTTTGCATTTCTTTCCCAACTACTCTGTTTTCAGCCCAAACAGCAGTTATCTTACTTTGCATCACCCACCCTCCCTCATCTGGCCCCATAAACACACCCCTAGGCCTTTTTAAGTAAGAGTTGGTGTAACACAGGAGTCAAGAGTATTTATATTTTAAAGGGGTCACCTAAGAATGTATCTATAAAGGTGCCCCCACTACCTGGGTGGGAAGGGTGCATCTTGGTGCTAAGAGAGTGCTGGGAAATTTTCCCATGCTTCCTCCGCCACCTCCCACTCATCCTGAAGTCTACCACACGGGCTGAGGTGTAGGAATGGTCATGCGCTCCAGTCCCAAGAGTAATGTGAAAATACCAGTGGGTATGTTTTCATCTCCTCAGGGATATCAGAACGAAGAGTACATTGGGACAGCACTGTTTTTTCATTATTGCCTGGGAGTGGTCCAATGACCTGAAGAAAAGGCTCCAATCACACAGGAACGCAAAGGAAAGATTCTCTGGATTCATATTGTTGAATTGTTTTTTAGATGCCACCTTGTCTAAGAAACATCAACACATTCAACATGTACAGCCATGCTTTGCACAGAGTCAGGGAAAGGATAAAAGGAGTCGGGAATAATATTCTCAAGGAAAGATGAGAAGATTTTTCCTAAACAAAGGATTCCTGAAGGGCCTAATGATGAGCTTTACATATATGAAGTTATATTATGCAGAGAACAATGACCATCTGCTCCCCATTTCTCCCTCATCTGAAAGTCTCCAGCACATATTGTCTGTGACATTCTTTCAGCCATTCATCATATCCTGCTTCATGACATGTTTTCCACTGTTGTGTGGAAAAGCCATTTAACTTCATCAGGAGATTCTCTTTCTTCTTCCCAATTAAGATCATCACTCCTTGAGGGCAGGGACCAGTTCCTATTTATTTTTCTATCTCTTTCCCTTCTGAGCACTAGCCTTTGCACAGAGTAGATACTGAAAAATCATAATAAATATTTTTGATTTAGTGATTGATACTGAGGGAAAAAAGATAAACTCTACTATGGGGATCTAGGTTAGACATAACATAAAATCTTGACTGGAATGAGCTCAGGAGGGAGATTGATGGGAGGGAAAAGGAGTACTCTAAAATGTGGAGTACTCTATGAGCCTGAATATAGATTCAAAATTACCATTTACCATCTATATTAACTTAGTCAAATATTAAACTTCTTAAACTTCAGTTTGCTGACCCATAAAATAGAGATAATAATGCCTACTATGAAGAACTCCTCAGCAGTTGAATGAGGTTAGTGTGTGTGAAGAACCAGCTCACAGTAGCCACACAATGCCACAGTTCAGTTTCCTGATAATAACACCTACTTCTCAGGATTCTTGTACACGTTAAATGAGTTGATGTATGCAAAATGCTTAGCACAGTCCTTGGCACACCTTAGGTGTTTAATGAATATTAAATACCATTAGATTCTTTTCATAGAAATTTTTCTTTTGCTTCAGGACAAAGCCTTAAAAATAAGAAGGGAATCCCACCTCTCTTTTCTTCTCTCTCTTTATCTCTATGCATATCTTTCTTATGAAGAGCAAGAGGATGGATGATACTGCCTCTCAAAGTCCTTTCCAGATTGAGGTAAATTCTCAGCTGCTATAAAACTGCCTTCAGGTAGATCATCAGAAAGACATCAGAGAATTCCGTTGCATAGCCAGAAGTAGCTAAGAGTAAAATCTAGGTCTGGCTGGTCTAGTATAGACTGTTACAGAAATTATAAGCTGATTACAGATCATCTGTTATATCCACTGGAATATAACATTTCGGAATGTTAGTTTATATGACACTTCCTGCTTATATTCATTGAGACAACGGAATTAAGATCTTTGGTTTGGGTTTCTTTTCCTTTGGCCTGGCATAGTATCTTGAAAAATAGACACTAAAGTATTATTTCATTAGAGTGTAAAGGATTATATGGTCCTCGAGAGAGAGTTGATCCTCCTTTAGGACCGAGGCACAGGCCAGATACTAGAGATAAGGCAGGTTTACAGAGGAACAGCACAGATAGAAAGACCAAAAATAATACAGAGACAAAGAAATGAAATCAGAGGTAAAAGTAGAGTTAGGAAGAGGGAGAGATAAAGAGACACACTGAAGGAAAGTAGCTACTGCTTATGTTTGAAGGTCTCCTTCTAAATGTAAGGGATTTATTTCTGGAAATTCATTTGTCTCCTCTTTTAATTGCTGACATGTTTTTGAGAAGTACCATACCTGTGAGCTAGTCCCAATATATCACCTGCACATGCCTTACCGAGAGAGAAAACAGGAACTTTCTGGTTACTTAAGAGTCTTTGCCTGAAGCCCATTAGAGTTATAATTACACTATAATCTTCTCAAAAGATGCAGAGTGTCATTGTGCTGGCCTCCAAGGTCACAGTCCTCATCATAAACAAACCTCTTATGACAATGGCTAAAATGCAATCTTTCTCTCCCTCTCTCTCTCTCTCTCAAAGGCCCATCACTTCATTAATAAACCTGTAATCCCGGGCACACCTGTTTACCTGATTTATAGATGTTTCTGTCTCTTCAACAGACCCATAAATTTCCATGCCAATATCAGGAATATCTTACTCTCTTATGGTAATAGGTTGAGAATGGTGCACCATTGTTCTCCAGTTCCACACTGTGAGACTCAGAAAATTCTCTCTGGGGTGCTGGCCACAATGCTCTGTTGTTTTCAAATGTTTCTGAAATGTACAGCCATTTGTGGCAGCCCCATGCCCTCCTGGGGATCAGAGTGCTGCTCCCTGAGTCAAGTCACATTGACTCAAGACTCTGTATTAAGCCTATAAGCTGCATTATTCTAGGACCAGCACAGATAAAGGATATGCTTGGTGATCTTGGGGGCCAGATATTGCAGATGGCATATTGAAAAGGTCATGGGCATCATCACCTGGGGGAGGTATGACCAGGAACAGCCCCTCAATTCACATCAAACTGTGCCATAAGCAATAAATAAACATTTATTGTGTTAAGCCCATATTATTTGGGGTTTACTTGTTGCTGCAGTTAACATTAATTACTCTGATCAATGTACCTATCCATCCTTTGAGTTAAAATCAAGTATTACCTCTCTCAAGATATCTTTCTTTAAATATATAACCATTTAACACATTTCTGCATTCATCTAAAAGCTCAGACATTTTCCTTCAGTGATGTACATTTTAGCTTTAAAATTAAATTTCAAGCACCTGGGAAAGTTTCTTTGAAGTTTGTTAAGTCTTATACATTACCTACATGTGGTCTTTAGGTGGACAATAAAGAGAAGGATGGAAGAATGGAAGGAAGGAACTGATTATTTGACACAAAGCACTAATCCATTCAAGATCAGTTGAGCAGCTGGAGGTAAATGATTACTGTTGGCTTAGCAAAATGAGTGGAAAATATAAAGTAGAGGTGAAAATACCCAAGAGCAGGCAGTAGGATGGGGACTATGGAAGAAATAAAATTTGCAAGAAATTTTGGTAATCTCTATTTAGGAAAAATAGATTCAGTAGATGTTTATTGAATGTATATTTCATGCAAAATGATACAATAGGTTCTTCTGCATACATTAATCCTCAGAGCAGTACAGTAAATTGGGTTTTGCCATATGATTGAATGGGTAAGGAAATACAGTTGGAATGTGCAAAACACTTGCCCAAGGTCACACAGCTAAAACCTGTTTGTGAAACCAAACCGTGTTCTCATTTAATCATTTATTCAACAAATATTTATTGAACACCTGTTACATGCCAGCCACATGTCTATGCACAGAGAACCAAATAGACAAAACACTTGTTCATACGAAGCTTGCATTCTAGAAGAAAGAGATATAAAATAAATGAATGCATTTTTTAAAATATTATGTCATGTGTTGGTAAGTGCTATGGTAAAAATAAAGTTTGGAAGGGCATAAGGAATGGGAGGATGTGGGGAAATGGTGGCTACAATTTTAAATAAGGTGGTCAGGGAAGACCTGAGAAAGTGAAATTTGAGTTACCTGTTTAAGTAGCTGAGGAAATGAGCTACATAGATATCAGCAAGGGCAAGAACGGTGACGTGGGTGTCTGTCTGGCCCAACTGAAGAATAATGAGGAGGTCGGTGTGGTTGGAATGGAGTGGGAAATGGGGAGAGGAAGAGGAGATGATGGGATCATGGAGATAATGTGGGGTCTGATCATGCCAAGCCCTGTAAGCTTTTACTGAATAAGTGCTAAAATGATTAGTGAGTTTCAAGCAAAGAATAACTGATCTGACTCATCCCTTTAGCTCTGGTGTCAAAATTAAACATCACAGAGGCAAGACCAGAAGCAGAAGACCACTTAGGAGTCTATGACAGTAATCCAAGAAAGAAATAATAGCAGCTTGGACCAGCCCTGTTGTTGACATCTGTATATATTTTGAGTGTTGGAGCTTATAAGATTTACTGATTTGTTATAAAATGTGAGAAAAAGATAGGCATACAGATAGCTATATGGTTTTTGGATTGAACAACTGGAAGAATGGTGTTGCTGTTCATTGAGATGGAAAGACTGAGAAAAAAGCAGGTTTGGATGACAAGATCAGGTATTTGTGTTTGGGTGTCAGAGATTTGTTATGCCTTTTGGATATCCAAATAGAGCTATTAAAGCTGGAATTGGATAAATGATTCTAGAGATCTGGGAGAGGGTTAGATTAAATATATAAATTTGGGCTTGCTAGCAAACATATGGTACTTAAAGCCATGAGCCTGATTAAAGACATTAGTGTAGATAAAGAGTAGATGTTGGAATTGAGTGTAAATAGAAAATACTGATGGTTCCAGCATTTCCAACTTTAGACTTTGTGGAGATAAGGAGGGAGACTGAGAAGGAGAGATCAATGAGATAAGATGATAACCAGAAAATCATATTGTCCCCGAAGCCAAGTGAGGAACATATCTCAAGGAAAAGAAAGTGATCAACTGACTCAAATACAGCTAAGAGTCAAATAGGGGTGAGAATTAGTCATTGGATTTAGTAAGATGCATGCCTTTGTTGCCATTTATAAGAGAAGCGTTGATGGAGTGGTGGCAATGGAAGCTTAGTTGGCCGGGATTTGAGATAAGGAGAAGAAATTGCAGGCAGTAAATGTGGCTATTTGGAGGAGTTTTACTAAAACGAGGCCAAAGAAAAGAGGCAGAAGTTAAAGGGGCATGTGGTCTCAAGATGGTATTTTTAAGATGGCAGAAATACTTACCATGATTATGACTTGATAAAAATGATCTAAAAGAGGGGGTAAAAGTTGATGTTGCAGGGGAATGAACAAAGAATTGATTATGTTCTCAAGAAAGTAAGAGGGGATAAGATCTGGGACAAAACTCAGTCCTTGAGACAGGACACTAAGCTGTTTATACAGACAAACAGTTAACAGAAGGACACCAGTGTAGATGGGAGATGGTTGTGGTGGGAGCTTGGAAAGTTCTCTTCTGAGTGATTCATTTTCTTAAAGAAGTAGAACATGATAATCAGCTGAGTGTGAGGATGGGGTGGATATCAGAAGTTTCAGAAGAGACAAGGTGATATGAAGAAGATGATATGTCTAGAAGGGAGTTTGAGTACATGCACAGAGGAGATAGAAATTTGGATTTAACTAAGGAAAGGAGTTTTGCTAGGCTAGTTCCGTTCATAAAGAGATGGGCAAAAGAGTTGAGGAAATATGCAAGAGAGTGATTATAATGATGGCTAAGAATAGACATGACGATTTGAAGGGGTTGGCTGACAGGGAAAAGGTGGTTGTATCAATGTATTACAGGTTCCAGTGTGATAAAAGAATTGTCATGTTGATGGGTACCAGAGGGAATGAGAAAGACAGGAGGGAGTTGGAGGGTATGATGTTATGGAGGCGGTGTAGATATTGCTGACAAAACGTGCCCTGGTAGGGGAAACACAACACCATCAGAGAAGAAGAAGGCAAGGACTGAGAGGGCCATGGAACAGATGCTGTTGGCTCTCCTATGTCTCCTTGGTCCACCCCTGAATCTACCCCAGACAGTTTTCAGAAATGTTGATGTTTTCCTGCATGTCTCTGCCTGAGGGTGTTCTCTGGACACAAGCATGTCCTTGGCCTTCATGGGGTGGGGAGTTAATGTGACTCTTAATCAACGAGGGAAGAGAATTAGTGGATAAATTCCCAAGTTTACTGGCCCTCGGACATACAGTTTTAAAGTATGTTCTACAATCTCTCTGAAGGTCTTTAGTTGTATTGAGCCCCAGTTCCCACACATGAAACTCACTCAGTAATCCACCTGTTACTGACTTTTCTTCCTTTGTCTCACTTCCTACTGGGCTTCCTGGAATTACATCCCAAATAAACCACCTACACCCAAATCCTCCTCTCAGGATCTGTTTTGGGGAAACACAATTTAAGATAGCTGGGGTTTGGGAAGGATAAGCTATGTGGACATTAAAGTCACCAGTGAATAATTAGATAATCCTCTGTTATATGTTAATGGTATTGTTTGCAGCTCTATTTTTAAGAGCAAAAATCTGGTTTGTGTGTGTGTACCTGGAGACAACCAATGGAGATTGGTTGAATATAGCAGAGAATAGTTTTACAATGAAACACCATGCAGCTTTTAAGAATAATTATAGTTATCGGTACAGTATAGTCCTGAAAATACACTCATGCTAAATTTCATGAAGAATGAAAATCAGGTAACAAAGTAGTGTGTGTGTATGTGTGTTTGTAGGTATGTGTGTATGTGTGAATGTATATATATACACAAAATTCCATAAATTCATATATATATAAATATATATTTTATATAAAATGCATATACATGTTTATTAAAATATAAATATATAATTATATAATATATATCATATAAATATGACATACATATTTATTCCTAGACAATATAAATTTTTTATATCTGGATAATAGGATGATGTTGTTTTTTGTTTTCTTGAGGTTTTTTTTTAGTGTGTGTGTGTATGCTTTCTAGTTTTTTAACAAGTATGAATAATTTGTATCATATAAGTTAAAAACAACAGTAACACTGGGAAAAAAAATGATGGTGACCAATAGTCCCAGTCAAACTGAGATGGCTGGTCACACCATGAAATATTTATACTCTTTCCTCCATCCTTCCCATTAAGTGGACAAATGACAAAATAGACTGTCTTGGAGTCCTGTACAGAAGGACATGATAGAAGTGGACGACATCATTATTATTCTGGAAACATACATTTTTTTTTGCTGCAAAAATCCAGGGATGAAGTCAACATATTTGGTTGATAATCCCCTTCACGTGTGCATGCTAGTTTGGCTTTCATTTCCATCTGCAGGGAGGCTTTAACAGCTGTTACTGTCAGGCCTTTGCACTATGTTTCCAAAGCTTTGAGAACCATACAAGGGCAGGAACATTCTGGGAATGAAGTTGGATGAGCTTAAGGAAAAATAGCTCATCCTCCTTGTTACCTAGAAATGGGCACCCTCCCTTTCCCTCTGTCTCAGTCTCTTGCTCTCCTGGTTTCTGTCCTGTGTGTACCAGGCAGAGAGCCTGGAATGAACATCAGTGTGCCTGCTTGGTACACACACCAGCCAGACAGGAGCTTCTCACCCCATTGTTCATTAGTGCTCTCTGTTAAACAATGTTTAATGTCATTTAAGGAGTTTAATGGCATATTATTGGAAATATTACAAAGACAAGAGGGGAAAAAAAAGTCCTCCCTCTTATATTTTGCAGGCCTGTCACAAGCACACTCATCCCAAGACCTGAGACCTATAGCTACAGAAGCCTTGTTCACTTTTGTTTTGTTTACTGAAATTATATATACTCTACTTCTGTCCTGAAAGAATTGAGTTGCCCATATCTCCATTTGAAGAAGGCTCCCAGCCCCCTCTCAAACACATGTAAGGGAAGCCTAGATGCTAAACTCTGCCATGTGTAGAGGAATCCAAGAGCAAACAAGAAATACCAGTGCCTCAGCCCTACCCTAGAACAATTAAATAAAAATCTCTGGATCATAGGCATTGGGATATTTAAGTATTCCACCAGGTGATTCTAATGTGCAGTTTGATCCAGTTCCTTCTCAAATCTCAGCTCATTACTTGATGCACTCACTCATTCATTCATTAATAATTAATGTAATAATATCCTCTAGGAGTCCAGCACTATGCTATGCCCTATGGAAGACAGAAAAAAAGTGGAAGGTACAGTTCTGAACTACAGGAGAGTTATAACCCAGTGAAAGAAACAAGATGAATACACAGGCGAAGTGCCCTATAAAAGATGAAATCGTGTAAGTGAGAGTAACCGGGGGATACTTTATTTAGAAGGTAGTGTTTAACAATATAAGAATTTAAGTCATAAAGCCAAGAGACCCTGGCTTGAGTCCTAACTCTACCATACCTAACACTGTAAAGCTATGCAAGTTATTTTCTTCTTTGAGACTTTTTTTTTTTTCTCATTTACAAATTGTCCTGTAAAGTTCATGAAGTCCAGCTTAAATAATGTATGGGAACAAGCTTTTGTAAACTTTCAAGTGCTACAAGATGTTTTAATTGTTAGTGACTGTATACTTAATATAGGGACACATTTTCTATAATCTGTCCCCAACCTGGCTTTCTCAATTTATGTTCAAATTTCTAGCTTCAAAACCTAGGCTCTTTCTTTTACTTGCGTATTCATCTATTGCTGAACTGCCTGATCCATTCTACTTACCTAAAACCTGCCATGTTTATTCCCATAATCATATTTTTGCCGATGCCGTTTCCTCCTGGGAGTATCTCTTGCTCCCAACTCCCTAATCCTTACTCAACTTTCCCAACTCAATTTACTGATCAACTTATATATCAAAGTATGTTCTAACTATGCAAACTCTCACTAATCTCTCTCTCCCGGGAACTTATAGCCAATAACATATTGCGTCATAATATGCTTATGTCTTATTTTTCACATGTTTACACCTTATTTCATCGTTTTGTAAATTCCTTGAAGAACAGGTACCATCAAGGGTTACCTTGCTTTGCTCAAGTATAAAGACTTGTGACATTTACAGGTTCAAATCATGCTTAAAGAAGGAAGGAAGGAGGAAAGGAGGGATAGAAGGAAGGAGGGAAGGAGGGATGGAAGGAAGGAAGGAAGGAAGGGATGATGGAAGATAAAAGGAGGAATGGAAAGAAGAATTCTTTTTCATGTACTGAGATTCCTAAATTCTTAATCCTTCATATAGTTGCTTTAGCATCCACACAGTTTTAGATGATGAACTAAAACATCTAAAGTTTTAGTAGTTGAAACATCTACATGCTGCCCTCCACAAATAACTGGAACAGCCTCTTGCTGTAAATATATTTACCTATTCTTTCCTTGGCTGAACTTGCCACCTCCTCCAGTTTGATATTTTAAGCTTCAGTTATACAGGGCTTAAATGAGGTTTATTTCTTCTAACTCTACTTCTCCTCTCCCTTGTTTTGAGAATGAGGAGGGGGAAGTCTAGTGATAGTTTCCTGGCAAAATTATTTGCGATGCCTGCTCTTGATCAGTGCTGCTCTCAGATCAGGCTGGAACCCTGCATTTGAGGTCCTGTCTGTCATCCAGCCACAGTCTCCTCATCAGACAAGTCATCCCTGGGACCAGGATATGTGCTCAACTGAATCCCATGCCCCCCTCTAGATCATATTCTAAGACCTTGTAATTTAACCAAATGGCACCAGGCCTATGTCCAGGGCCTCCATGTGCCTTGTTCCAGGGTTTATCTTTCCACTCTCAGTGTGCACCCCCATAAAAGTGCCCAAAAAAGGCATCTGTGAGCCATGTGAACAGAACTTGCACATAAAAGTTGAGACTCCCATATGTAGTATGTGAAGCATAAGTATGTAGAAAGAGAATTGGCTAGGAGTCTCTACAATAACGTTCCAGGTTCTGAGAGGTCCAAGAATACTAACTCAGATCTGGCTTCCAGGTCATAATAAATGTATTTGAGTGAAGGTAGCGGGTTAAGAACATACTTTATGTAGACTTTAGTATCTAGATTTTATACTTCATAAGTCTTTAAGCATATAGGAACCTCTGTTTCTACTCTAGTCACAAGTCCCACAAATTAAGAACAAGCTTAAACTTGAGAATAAACTGCCTTTTTAAAGCACCCACTCTCCTCACTTTTTCTTGTTAATTTAAAAATCAACATTAGTGATATATAATTTACCAAAAATTAAATGTATCAGTTTAAAGTGCACAATTCAGTGAGTTTTGACAAATACATAGACTTGTGTAATCATCATGCCAATCAAGATATGTCGTATTTCCATAGCCTCCAAAATTTCACTCGTTTCCTTTTGTTGTCAATTGCCCCTCACTCATGATCCAGAAAACTACTGATTTACTTTCTGTCACTATAGATGCATTTTGTGTGTTCAAGAATTTCATCTAAATTGAATCATATGGTATTTATTCTTTTGTATATAGAATGTCTTGTTCAGCATAATGCTTTTAAAATTTGTCCATGTTGTTCCATGTAAAATAGCTCATTCCTTTTCGTTATTGATCTATATTCCATGGAATAAATATACCATAACCTGTAATCTATTCACATGTTAATTTTCAGTGTTTGGCTATTATAAATAAAGTTGCCATGAACATTATTTTATAAGACCTTGTGTGGGCAAATAAATGCCTCGTGGTGTAATTGGTGAGTTATATATTTAGCTTTGTAAGAGATTGTTAAGTACTTTTCAAAGTGGTTCAACTATTTTATACTCCAGAATAATGTGTAGGTGTTCAGTGATTCTAAATTTTGTCAAAATTTGGTATTGTCAGTCTTTTCAACTTTAGTTAGGTACACAGTGGTAACATTGTGGTTTAAACTTGTATTTGCCTGAAGTCAAATGATGTTGAGCATCTCTTCATGTTTCTATTGGCCATTATTATATCTTTCTTTGTGAAATATTTGTTCATGTATTTTTCCTATTTTAAAAATTTGTGCTTTTTAAATTATTACTTAGTTGTGAGAGGTTTTTTTTAATATATATCCTGGATATAAGTCCCTTGCCCATGTGCTATATATTTTCCCATTGTAAGGGTTGTCTTTGAATTTTCTTAGTGGTGTCTTTCAAAGAGCAGAAATTTAAAATTTTGATGAAGTCCAAATTATAATTTTTATGTTTCAGCTTTTTTGTGCCTTGTCTAAAAAAATATGCCTATCCCAAAATACAAATGTTTTTCTATGCATTTGTCCTATAAGTTTTATAGTTTTAGCATTAAGTCTGTCATTTCCAGATCTGCTTCTATTGATTGATTTTTCTCTTTATTATAGGTCACATATATTTCCCTGTTTTTTTTTTTCGCTTGTTTATTTCTTTGTTTTTTACTGGATGCTTGACATTGTAAATGTTACATTTTTGAATACTGAATTTTGTTGCTTTCTTTTAAAGAATATTGAGTTTAGTTTGGTCAGGCAGCTAAATTATGTGAAATCCTCTTAAACCTATAAATTTTGTTAAGGTGTGTCTAGAATAGCTTTCAATCTATATCTATTTTATTCCTACTATTAAAATGTGAACTTTCTAAGTTCTCTCTAATCTGGCTGGTTAGAACTTGAGCATATCCTATTCTCTCTGGGAATTATTCAGCTTGTAGCTCTCCATTACACAATTTTTTTTTCATGACATTTGTACATTGCTCAGCCTTACCTTATCCAACAAGTGCATACTTAATATTCAGCAACCTGTTCAAAAGAACTTCCATGCTGGTTTCTAGAGTTCTTAATCTGTGTAATTCCCTCCACTCTCTGGTACTCTGGATTAAACCTTATCCTCACAAAACTCTGATTGCTGTACCTTCAACTTAGCAAGACAACTGTACTCTGCACGTGTTCCCATCTCTGCATTGTGTTCTAAAAATTGCCCCCTATTGCTTCTCAGCCTTTTGGCTAAGATCAAGTGTAGTATCTGTTCTTATCAGTAAAAACTGTCCCCAAGCAGAAAGTCAAGGCAATTGTAGAGCTCACCTAGTTTGTTTCTCTTCCTGCATAGTTCTCTACTGCTTTTTACAGTTGTTTCATATATTTTTTTGAGTGTTCTATCCTTTTATGCCAGGAGGGCAAGTCCCGGACTAATGACTGTATCATGGTTGGAAACAAAAGTTACATCACTTGAGGCTTCCCTGTTGGCGCAGTGGTTGAGAGTCTGCCTGCCGATGCAGGGGACACGGGTTTGTGCCCCGACTGGGAAGATCCCACATGCTGCGAAGCGGCTGGGCCCGTGAACCAAGGCCACTGAGCCTGCACGTCCGGAGCCTGTGCTCCGCAACGGGAGAGGCCACACAGTGAGAGGCCCGCATACCGCAAAAAAAAAAAAAAAAAAAAGTTACTTTACTTGGATTTTAATTCGTTCACATTTCTGATGTTATTTGTTGACTGGCAGTGTCTATGACTTCTCTTTTGGAAATCTTTTCTGAAATTTCCTCCCCAGTCCTGCCAGAAAAAGAGGTTAAATAGGGTATACAATTATGTCCAAAAAAAAAAAAAAAAAAAAAAAGATTAGGATACACTTTGACTAGAGTGATTGATAAACTTTAATTCCAAGAAACAGAAAATAGTATCCACACTTTTAGGAATCCAGAACAATATTTGAGTGTAGGGAATAGAGACTGGCCAGCTCTGTGTTAAATACCTTAAAGTTCGGCAAAAGCTGCCTTAGTTGCTGTCAGCTTCTTGGCTTTTCTGACACACCTCTACCCACTAACTCAGGGACCCAGTATTCTCTGACTCTTCTCATCTTTCTGGTTCAAAGTGTGTTATCTAGTAAATGTAAAATAAAAATTTTATGAGATGCTAATGACTCATAAAACTCAATATGTTATTCTAAAAATTTTAGAAAATCTAAAACTTAAATTGAAAGAATGAATTACTAATAGTGGGAATTCAGGCCTCTGTCAAAGGGGTGGAAAAGAATATGGAAAGATTAGATCTCTCCTAGCACAACTTACATAGACTAAGATGGAGGCCACTCTACCTACATCCCACCAGAGCTAGGATAGGAAGGACAAAATAAGCATTCTAACAAAGATCTAAGAAGAAACAAAAAGCACCTACCATTTCGCATCTTCAGTCACCACACAGTCTGCAAAGTATGGCCTAGCCTTGCAATAACCTCCACTCTGCCCCTCCCCCACCCATTAGCTGGAGCCAGTGAATTATGGTGAAAGACAGGAGCCCTCCAGCGTCTAGGGTGGAAATGACTTTAATTTCATCAGAGCCCTGGAGAAGAGACTATTAAAAGAGTTAATGGAACAAACTTCTGAATAGATGGGTCAGGCTGTGACAAACCAAAGTCTTTTTTTGATTTAAGAAGGAAAAAGGAAAAAGAAAGCTGGAGATACAGACCTTGCAGCTCTGATGGCCTCTGAGTCCCCCATCAAATCAATCCTAAATGCAGTAGAGTCCTGATAATTTAATGAAGAACTCTAGAGGTGATGTGGTGAATTTGGTCACAAAATTGAAATGGGGAAGAGGTACAGTCCACTACAGGGACTGTTCCCCACCATTGTTTTCTGAATTACAACTGGGGGCGGAATGAAGGATTACTCTATTTTAAAATGTTGACATCAGAATACAGGTTGTTGGAGTTTCAAAAGACCATAGTTAGAAAGTTCTCCTTAAAGTACAAATGTGTATAAGAATAAAATTGGACTGTGGTTTAGCAAACAAAATAATTAGGGTAAACAAGATGTGAGAGAGGGATAAAAGGAAAATGTTAGAGAATGGTTGGCAATGAAAATATACCCACAAAGTGAATTTTCCCAGTCACTCCAGGAGAAATAGTGAAATTATCATATTGTGATGGCTAAGATTTGCCAAACTCTCTGGGGTATTTGTAGATTTAGTTTGTAGTCAGCAGAGATAAAAAAGAGTATTTTTTTTTTTTTGGCCATGCTTATTCTGAAAATATCTATCAAAAGATACACACTTTGGAGAATAGAAAATTTCCCATAGAATTTTCTTTTATAGTGATCCCAAATGTAGATCTTCAAGATCTTCAATATCCTTGGAAACAATGTAAGTAGCCACACATCCCTGGAGGTCACTATAATAATTCATTGAGTAGAGTTACTCTATCTAAGCTACCTCTGTGGGCCCCAGGTTTGAGAAACTGCATCTTTAGAAATCCTTTAACTCCTCTTGAAGGATTGGCATCAAAGCCCCTTTGTGAGTGAACGGGCTCATTCCAGGGAGATAGAAAACTACTAATACTGGGCTTCTGACACTCTTAAAAATTACTGGACTAATGTCAAAATATTTCAGAGTAATACCCAGTATCCCAAGTCAACTCCACTTACTGTGCATCATCGGAATGCCTTAAATGAAGTAGGAAGGTGAGGTTAAATACCATATACTGAGTACCTAGTAGGTATGAGGCATCCTGCATACTCCATCTAGAGAAGACATTTTTGTTTACTGGTGACTATAGTTGATGAGACTGTTTGGACAAATGAAATTTGTGAAGAGAGTAGAATTTAAGTGTTCTCACACACACACACACACACACACGAAGTAAACATGTAAGGTGATGGATGCTAATTAACTCAATTATGGGAATTATTTCACCATGTACACAAATATCACATCATCATATTTGTACCCATTAAATTTATTACGGTTTGTCAATTATACCTCAAAAAAGCTGAAAAAAGAAGACATTTTTGTTTTAGAACACCTGTATTCATTTCCCCTTCCAATTGTATCCCATTTTTCTTCATTAGAATACCTCTTCCACTGAAAGGTATTAGAATACCTCAGGTACACACTGCTATATTTAAAATAGATAACCAATAAGGACCTACTGTATAGCACAGGGAACTCTGCTCAATATTCTGTAATAACCCAAATGGGAAAAGAATTTGAAAAAGAATAGATACATGTATATGTATAACTGAATCACTTTGCTGTACACCTGAAACTAACAATTAACAGCATTGTTAATCGATGATGTTCCAATATAAAATAAAAATTTAAAAAAAAACAAAAAAAAGAACTGTAATACATGTGGACCTATGTGATAGGATTCCAGGGCATGAGGTACATATTATCTAATGGAGTGGTCACAAGAAACAGATGCCTGCCTTTCTGGTTCCCTGTTCAAAACCTCACTGTTCTAACAAGGATCCCAAAGAACTCTGTAAGCTGATATAAGCTGATACTCAGAGGCTGGCCCTCACTCTGTGTTGATTATGGACTTATTGTTTCAAACTTTCTGATTCAAAATTAAACACATAACCAAATGACCATAATCCAAAAAAAAAAAAAAAGAATACTTCACTGAAGACAGTCTTGACAAGAAACTGTAATCAAATTTACTCCTCACTACTGAACAAGAAGTGACATTTGACCCAACCTAGGCCAATTAGATGTTTCTTCTGTGATATTTTGAACACCACCAGAGAGTCAAAGAAGTTGTATTCCATTTGATTGAGGATGACTGGACTGGAGTTGCTGTTATAAAATTACTGCTATCTTTTCTGCTTCTGAGCCTCCAGAACTGCTTTGGTTCAACCCCATTTCCATGCCAGATTCTTCAGGTTCTCATGGATATTGTCAAGCACCAACATCTTTCCAGTAAACTACTTTGCTTAATTTACCCAAAGCTGATTTCTTTTGCTCAAAATCAAAGAGTCCTTAAGGATGTACTACCTCACTTAACACACAATTCTAAGATATTATGGTTGTGACCATTTCACTGTGGAAAAAAGTTTGGCACAGAAAGATTCAATGACATGCCCAGAATCCCACAGCTAGTAAGACTGACAGAGTATGGACCCAAATCTGGGTGTGTCTGACCCTGAGTTTCAAATTGTTAACCTACATTATACTGATTTCCATCTGTAATTTTCAAACTGCTTTCCCAAAGAGCCTCAATGTTCCACATGCTGATCCAAGATTTTTCACTGCTGAAATTGAATAATGGCAGCATTGCCAATTTTGAGGAAATAATAACTTAATGGATAGAATGTTTTCAACCTTAAATTTTCCTTCCATAAATTTTTCTTAAGCCTTTGGTGGTTTCTACTGCTTGTCTGTGAGGCAGACAACAAAACAAATGAACAAGCAGCCAATGAATATTAATGGCAAAAGTCTGAAACAACAGATCATGCCTCCCTCAAGAGCTTGTTGTTTGCATGCACATGTGTTGTGATTTTATGTTGCATACCTATAATATAGTCATTTTCTGCTAGGAAAATTGTTCCTAGTTCAAATGCTAGAATTAAATACATCCATATTTCATAGTATTATGCAAAGAGCACCATAATTTTCAAGATGTCTGCCACCTCAAAAAATTGTTTTTAAATTGCCTCAAGTAAGTCTGAGACAATGGCAGCCAAACATTTTGGGTGGTATAAGTCATATCACCTTTAGGAAAATCAGCCCTTTATCTACATCCAAAGCCACCATATTTTGAGGATAAGGGCTTTGGCACTTACTGGATTCTACAATAATAATGTCATTTGTCAGCCTAAATGCAAGACCCAGCATCAGTTTAAGGGACTTGAAATCTCATTTTGATTCTTGGCCTGGACACCAGCTAAAATGCCTCGGGCCTTGAGAAAGGCCAAGGTATGGTGTATTTATTGGCCATGACTGCAGATCTGGTTAACTTGATGAGAATTTATAGAAAAAGGGATGAAGCAAAGCCAGATTTGCTTTTGGCTATAGATGCATCAGGCTAATAAGACACAGGATAGTAGCCTGGCCTTAAGTTAGAATAGCATCCCAGGAAAACTTCCCAGGGTTTAAGGATTAATATAGTGAAGGTAGAATTTGGACCCCTCGGTCTTCTTCCTAGCTTCTCCTACAGCAAGATCAGCTATTTACCATTTTCCCATTTTTCCCCTCAAAATACCTCTCTTCCAAAATTCATAATGCTTCTGAAATTTCCTGGTCTCCAAGAAGCCAGACCAAAATAAAATTATTTTAAATTTACTTTGGGCCAACAGTGGCAGAAGGAATAAGATATATAGTAATGATCAAAACATAGGTGATCCTACACATGTAAAGTTTACTGTCTAGCAAAATAAAACTTCCAGATTCCCCCAAAAATGAGCTATCTACTACCCTTCCTATCCTGAATATAAAACTTTGACCATTTTTATTTGTGCCTTCTTTAGCATATGGGTATAATATATAAATATTGTATTAGTTTATTGACTCTATGTGCTAATTGGAGTCAACATGAATTGGTATCGCCTTTCCAATGTCTGCACAAGTATAGTCTCCAACCGAAATCTCCTAGATTGTAACATTGGATCTCATCAATTTAGACGAAGTAAATTTTCTGTTAAATACATAGGTAGTGAAGCTTCAGGGAGGAACCCATGTATCATGCTCCCTTGGTGAGTCATTCCTTTAAAGAGGCAAGGCTGCTTCTCATCTTTCCTTCCACGAATCTGTATCTGTTTCCACATGGTCTGAATGTTTCTCTATTTCCAGGCTCATACCACCCAAAGAGTTTAAAAACTACTGTGGCACCTAGAGATGGCAGGGGAGACCTTCCATCCTTCACTGTTGATCCTTATTACCACATGTCACCAGGCAGTGCACTGGGCTCGTTTTGTTGACTTCCATCAACCATTTATATTGAGATATAATCCTGGGTCCTAGAAAAGAGGAATATTTTATGTCCCAAGTGAGTGATTCACACTCAACACTATGTTGATGTACTTTATGGGATGCAAAAATCTCTGTTCCGGTGATTTCAGCTCCATCAGCATAATTTTCTTCCACATGGCACAGGTAAATCATGGTTAAATATTGAATCATTTATCAACGAATGCATTGTAAGCCAGATCTCATAAAATCTCAGAAATAGATTGTGCTAAAAAAGCAGCTAGCAACCAACTTTGATTTTCAAATTTTCCCTTCCATAATCTGTTCCTCATTTAGAGAGAAAATACTAAGGAATTTAAAAATTAGTAAGCTTTACTCCTTTATTGGTAACAATATAAAAGTATAATGATTAGTATAGAATAAAAATATTATTTGGAGGCTTTATAAGAAGAGGGAAAATTTGAAAACTCTGTGCTTCTAGAAGACAAATTGTCATTCTCTGTGAAAGCAACGCGTTTCAGAAAGTATACACGCATCTTAGGTTCCCCATGTTTAAACTTAAATCCACAGGGATAGCACATGGAATAAAGAAAGTTTATGATTGGATGAAGGGGTTTAGTGATGACAGGGGAAGTCAAACCTTTTTTTTAAATAACTTTATGGGGGTATAATTTCTTTACAAGGTCGTGTTAATTTCTGCTGTACACAAAGTGAATCAGCTTCGTGATATAACCCCATATCCCCTCACTCTTGAGCCTCCCTCCCAAGCTCCCTATCCCACCCCTCTAAGTCATCACACATCATGGAACTGATCTCCCTATGCTCTACAGAAGCTTCCCACTAGCCATCCATTTTATATTTGGTAATGTACATATGTCAGTGCTACTCTCTCACTTTGTCCCAGCTTCCCCTCCCCCCACCCCATGTCCTCAAGTCCATTCTCTACATCTGCATCTTTATTACTGTCTTACCACTAGGTTCATCAGTACCATTTTTTAGATTCCATATATGTGCATTAGCATATGTTATTTGTTTCTCTCTTTCTTATTTACTTCACTCTGTATGACAGAGTCTAGGTCCATCCACCTCATTACAAATAACTGAATTTTGTTTCTTTATATGGCTGAGTAATATTCCATTGTATATATGTGCAACATCTTCTTTATCCATTCATCTGTTGATGGATATTTATGTTGCTTCCATGTCCTGGCTGTTGTAAACAGTGCTACAATGAGTATTGTGGTACATGTATCTTTTGGAATTATGGTTTTCTCATGGTATATGACCAGTAGTGGGACTGCTGGGTCATATGGCAGTTCTATTTTTAGTTTTTTAAGGAACCTCCATACTGTTCTCCATAGTGGCTGTATCAATTTACATTCCCATCAACAGTGCAAGAGGGTTCCCTTTTCTCCACACCCTCTCCAGCATTTGTTGTTTGTAGATTTTTTTGATGATGGACATTCTGGATGTGAGATGATACCTCATTGTGCTTTTGATTTGCATTTCTCTGATGATTATTGATGCTGAGCATCTTTTCATGTGTTTGTTGGCCATCTGCATGTCTCCTTTGGAGAAATGTCTATTTAGGTCTTCTATCCATTTTTGGATTGGGTTGTTTGTTTTTTTGATATTGAGCTGCATGAGCTGCTTGTATATTTTGGAGGTTAATCCTTTGTCAGTTGCTTTGTTTGGAAATATTTTCTCCCATTCTGAGGGTTGTCTTTTCATCTTGTTTTTGGTTTCCTTTGCTGTGCAAAAGCTTTTAAGTTTCATTAGGTCTCATTTGTTTATTTTTTATTTTATTTCCATTATTCTACGAGGTGGGTCAAAAAATATCTTGCTGTGATTCATGTCAAAGAGTGTTCTGCCTGTTTTCCTCTAAGATTTTATAGTGTCTGGCCTTACATTTAGGTCTTTAATCCATTTTGAGTTTATTTTTGTGTATGGTGTTAGGAAGTGTTATAATTTCATTCTTTTACATGTAGCAGTCCAGTTTTCCCAGATCCACTTATTGAAGAGGCTGTCTTTTCTCCATTGTATATTCTTGCCTCCTTTGTCAAAGATAAGGTGACCATATGTTCATGGCTTTATCTCTGGACTTTTTATCCTATTCCATTGATTGATATTTCTGTTTTTGTGCCAGTACCATAATGTCCTGATTACTGTCGCTTTGTAGTGTAGTCTGAAGTCAAGGAGACTGATTCCTCCAGCTCCATTTTTCCTCTCAAAGTTGCTTTAGCTACTTGGGGTCTTTTGTGTTTCCCTACAAATTGTAAAATTTCTTGTTTTAGTTCTGTGAAAAATGCCATTGGTAGTTTGATAGGGATTGCATTGAATCTGTAGGTTGCTTTGAATAGTATTGTCATTTTCACAATGTTGATACTTCCAATCCAAGAACATGGTATATCTTTCCATCTGTTTGTATCATCTTTAATTTCTTTCATCAGTGTCTTATAGTTTTCTGCATACAGATCTTTTGCTTTCTTAGGTAGGTTTATTTCTACGTATTTTATGCTTTTTGTTGCAATGGTAAATGGGAGTGTTTTCTTAATTTTTCCTTTCTGGTTTTTCATTGTTAGTGTATAGGAATGCAAGAGATTTCTGTGCATTAATTTTTTATCCTGCTACTTTACCAAATTCACTGATTAGCTCTAGTAGTTTTCTGGTGACATCTTTAGGATCATCATGTCATCTGCAAACAGTGACAGTTTTACTTCTTCCTTTGCAATTTGTATTCCTTTTATTTCTTTTTCTTCTCTGATTGCCATCACTAGGACTTCCAAATCTATGTTGAATAATAGTAGTGAGAGTTGGCACCCTTGTCTTGCTCCTGATCTTAAAGGAAATGCTTTCAGTTTTTCACCATTGAAGATGATGTTGGCTGTGGCTTTGTCGTATATGGCCTTTATTACATTGACATAGGTTCCCTCTATGCCCACTTTCTGGCGAGTTTTTATCATAAATCTGTGTTGAATTTTTTCAAAAGCTTTTTCTGCATCTATTGGGATTATCATATGGTTTATATCCTTCATTTTGTTAATATGGTGCATCACATTGATTGATTTGCATATATTGAAGAATCCTTGCATTCCTGAAATAAACCCCACTTGATCATGGTGTATGATCCTTTTAATGTGCTGTTGGATTCTGTTTGCTAGTATTTTGTTGAGGATTTTGCATCTATGTTCATCAGTGATATTGGCCTGTAATTTTCTTTTTTTGTGTCATCATTGTCTGGTTTTGGTATCAGGGTGATGGTGACCTCATAGAAAGAGTTTGAGAGTGTTCCTCCCTATGCTATATTTTGGAAGAGTTTGAGAAGGATAGATGTTAACTCTTCTCTAAATGTTTGATAGAATTCACCTGTGAAGCCATCTGGTCCTGGGCTTTTGTTTGTTGGAAGATTTTTAATCACAGTTTCCATTTCAGTGCTTGTGATTGGTCTGTTCATGTTTTCTTTTTCTCTCTGGTTCAGTCTTGGAAGGTTGTACTTTTCTAAGAATTTGTCCATTTCTTCCAGGTTGTCCATTTTATTTACATATAGTTGCTTGTAGTAGTCACTCATGATCCTTTGTATTCTTACGGTGTCAGTTGTTACTTCTCCTTTTTCATTTCTAATTCAGTTGATATGAGTCTTCTCACTTTTTTTCCTGATGTGTGTGGCTCATGGTTTATCAATTTTGTTTATCTTCTCAAAGAACCAGCTTTTAGTTTTATTGATCCTCACCACTGTTTCCTTCATTGTTTTTTCATTTGTTTCTGATCTGATCTTTATTTCTTTCCTTCTGATAACTTTAGGTTTTTTGTTCTTCTTTCTCTAATTGCTTTCAGTGTAAAGTTAGGTTGTTTATTTGAGATTTTTCTTGTTTCTTGAGGTAGGATTGTATTGCTATAAATTTCCCTCTTAGAACTGCTTTTGCATCCCAGAGGTTTTGGGTCATTGTGTTTTCATTGTCATTTGTTTCTATGTATTTTTTTTATTTCCTCTTTGATTTCTTCAGTGATCACTTCATTATTAAGTAGTGTATTGTTTAGACTCCATGTATTTGTATTTTTTACAGAACTTTTCCTGTAATTGATATCTAGTCTCATAGCATTGTGGTTGGAAAAGATACTTGATACAATTTCAATTTTCTTAAATTAACCAAGGCTTGACTTGTGACCCAAGATATGATCTATCCTGGAGAATATTCCATGTGCACTTGAGAAGAAAGTGTATTCTGTTGTTTTGGGATGGAATGTCCTATAAATATTAGCTAAGTACATCTGGTCTAATGTGTCATTTAAAGCTGGTGTTTCCTTATTTATTTTCTGTTTGGATGATCTGTCCATTGGTGTAAATGGAGTGTTAAAGTCCCCTACTATGCTTGTGTTACTGTTGATTTCCCCTTTTATGGCTGTTAGCATTTGCCTTATGTATTGAGGTGTTCCTATGTTGGGTGAATAGGTATTTACAATTGTTATATCTTCATCTTGGATTGATTCCTTGATTATTATATAGTGTCCTTCCTTGTCTTTTGTAATAGTCTTTATTTTTAAGTCTATTTTGTCTGATATGAGTATTGCTACTCCAGCTTTCTTTTGATTTCCATTTGCATAGAATATCTTTTTCCATCCCCTCACTTTTAGTCTGTATGTGTCCCTAGGTCTGAAGTGGGTCCCTTGTAGACAGCATATATATGGGTCTTGTTTTGTATCCATTCAGCCAGTCTATGTCTTTTGGCTGGAGTATTTAATCCATTTACATTTATGGTAATTATTGATATGTATGTTCCTATTACCATTTTCTTAATTGTTTTGTGTTTGTTATCATAGGTCTTTTCCTTCTCTTGTGTTTCCTGCCTAGAGAAGTTCCTTTAGCATGTGTTGTAAAGCTGGTTTGGTGGTACTGAATTCTCTTAACTTTTGCTTGTCTGTAAAGCTTTTGATTTCTCCATTGAATCTGAATGAGATCCTTGCTGGCTAGAGTAATCTTGTTTGTAGTTTTTTCCCTTTCATCACTTTAAATATATCTTGACACTCCATTTTGGCCTGTTTAGTTTCTGCTGAAAGATCAGCTGTTATCTTTATGGGGATCACCTTGTATGTTATTTACTGCTTTTCCTTTGTTGCTTTTAATATTTTTTCTTTGTGTTTAATTTTTGTTAGTTTGATTCATATGTGTCTCAGAGTGTTTCTCCTTCGGTTTATCCTGTATTGGACTCTCTGCGCTTCCTGGACCTGATTGACTATTTCCTTTCCCATGTTGGGAAATTTTTTTAACTATAATCTCTTCAAATATTTTCTTAGACCCCTTCTTTTTTTCTTCTTCTTCTAGGATGCCTATAATATGAATGTTGGTGTGCTTAATGTTGTCACAGAAGTCTCTGAGACTATCCTCCATTCTTTTCTTTCTTTTTTCTTTATTCTGCTCTGTGGCAGTTATTTCCACCATTCTATCTTCCAGCTCACTTATCCGTTCTTCTGCCTCAGTTACTGTGTTATTGATTCCTTCTAGAGTATTTTTAATTCCAGTTATTGTGTTGTTCATTACTGTTTGTTTCTGCTTTCGTTCTTCTAGGTCCTTGTTAAACATCTCTTTTATTTTCTCTATTCTTTTTCCAAGATTTTGGATCATCTTTACTATCATTACTCTGAATTCTTTTTCAGGTGGTTTGCCTATTTCCTCTTCATTTATTTCATCTTGTGGGTTTTTATCTTGCTCCTTTGCCTGTAAGATATTTCTCTGTCTTCTCATTTTGTCTAATTTACAGTATTTGTGGTCTCCTTTCCCTAGGCTGCAGGGTCATAGTTCCTCTTGCTTCTGTTCTCTGCCCCCCAGTGGTGGAGTTGGTCCAGTGTCTTGTGTAGGCTTCCTGCTGGGAGGGACTGGTGCCTGCATTTTCTGGTGGGTGGAGCTGAGTCTTTTCCTTCCAATGAGTAAGGCTGTGTGAGGTTGTGTGTTTTGGGGTATCTGTGAGCTTAGTATGACTTTAGGTAGTCTGTATGCTGGTGAATGGGTTTATGTTCCTGTCTTTTTTGTTGTTTGGTGTGAGGTGTCCAGTGCTGGAAGCTGTTGGCAGTTGGGTGGAGTCAGGTCTTGGATTCAGATAGAGGTCTCTGTGAGAGCTCTCAGCAGTTAATCTTCCCTGGGGCCGGGAATTCACTACTGGTCCAGCATCCTGGACTTGGTGCTCCCACCCCAGAGCCTTAGGCCCAACTTCTGGTTGAGGGACCAAGACCCTGCAGGTCACTCTTCCCAGCAGTAAAGGGGGGGGGGGAGACTAACAAAACCCCTGACAAATGGTAAAAAGTAAAATCAAACAGAAACAGAAACAAGGAAACATGCATACATGCAAAAGAAACAAAAACAGAACCAAATAAATTAAAAAGTAAGAGAACAACCAAACAAAAGAAACCAAGAACGAAATCAAACAATTAAGAAGAAAGCTGACAAAAACACAAAACCAAAGAACAAAACCAAAGCAGAGTGCCAACTGAAGAATGAAACAAAGAAACAAAACGAAATGACAAAAAGATTTAGAAAAAAAGATAAAGAAAAAGGGGAAAGAATGACAGAAAAGCAACATAGAAACAGAAATATTTAAAAATATATAAAATATATTAAAGA
Organism: Hyperoodon ampullatus; assembly: GCF_949752795.1. Taxonomy (NCBI): domain Eukaryota; kingdom Metazoa; phylum Chordata; class Mammalia; order Artiodactyla; family Ziphiidae; genus Hyperoodon; species Hyperoodon ampullatus. Next base: position 146,115,165 of record NC_136915.1, on the reverse strand, counting down.
AAAAAAAAGACAAAACACCAGAGATATGGTAAAAACAAAATCAAACAAACAAGGACAGAAACTAAGAAACACACACACCTGTAAAAGAAACAAAAACAGAGCCAAATAAAACAAGAAGCAAGAAAACAACCAGACAAATAGAAGAACTCAAAAATGAAATCAGACAATTTGGATTAAAACTAACAAAAACACATAACCTAAAAACAAAACCAAAGCAGTGTACCAACTGAGGAATAAAGCAAGGAAATAGAACAAACCAATAAAAATGATTTTTAAAATAATAAAATAAATTAAAAGGGAAAAAAACACAGGACAACAGAAAAGCAAAGTAAAAATAAAAATGTATAAAAATATATGTTATAAAACATGGAGATTCCAAAAGACTAAATTTTTAAAAAAATTTAAAAGAACAACAAACAAAAAAAAAAAAAAGAAAGGAAAACCAAAAAAGAAAAAAAAAAAGCTAGAACTATCAACAGAATGAATCAAACCATAATAAAATTAATAGTAATAATTGTTTCCCTGGGATCTCAGCTGTAAGTGTCCTTGCACACACTGTGAGCTACAGCCCACCTCCACCTCCCCAAGAGGTCCTCCTCTCCTCTGGGCTGGTCTCTGGACCTGCTGTGGGCCCTATGGGGACCACTCAGACTCTGATCTGGCCCAATTCTTGCATGTGCTTGCCCCCAAATTCCAGAGCTGCCAGAGGTAGACCGTTCTCATTTGTGGGAACACTCATTGTCTACTCAGATATTCCATAGATGCACGGTCTACCTAGTTGATCACAGGGATTTAATCTGTAGCTTGTACAGCTGATGGAAAGATTTTTGACCTTCTTCCTTAGTCACCCCCTCCCTGGGGTTCAGCTTTGGTTTTATCCCCACCTCTGCATGTGGTCCACCCACAGGAGTCTGGTCCTGAGGCTGCCTTGGAGCTCTTGGGTCTGCCCCTGTGAGGACCAGGTGCAGAGGTGGGATGACTGTTTGGATCACGGGAGCCCCAGTGGCGCCGAATGCACAGGGAGGCCAGTGGCCATGGGTGCAGGAGATATGACCCTAGTGAGGGCCTTTTCTGGTGCTCAGTGTAAGGCATGTGAGGGTCAGCCTTGGCCAAGTTTTTCTGGCACCCTGCAGTAGGTGCATGAGGGCCATCCCTGAGCAGGATTTTTTTATTGTCATCGGCAGGCATCGGTGTGTGGGGAGAGAGAGGCTATAATAGTGGTTCCTCCCCTTGAGTGTGACTCAGCAGTAGTGCCCTGCTTCCATGGCAGTCCAGTCTTCCTCCATAGTCGTTCCCTTTTGCAGATTTCCTCCCTCCCGTCCCCTCAGTCCGTCTCCCCACAGCCAACAGCAGTTCTCTCTCTGGGCCCCTTCTTCAATCCCCACGTACCAGCTCCCAGCCCCCTTGCATCCCTGTGAATACACATCCCAGTCCGAAGCACATAGGTCCGTGGTACGGACTGTCTGTGTAGTTCTCACTCTGTCCCATCTGCCACTGATTGGCTGCTTCACCCTCTTCTGACAGCCTCAGATGCTTCCCTTCTGTCCCAATCTATTTCCCTGTCGGAGAGGGGGTTTCCCTGAATTCGGGAATCTCTCCTCTGCTTCAGCTCTCCTGCCTCAGTGTGCAGGTCCCTTCCCGCTTCCTCTCCTCCTCTTCTCCCTTTTTTTCCCTGTCCTATCCACTTATGCAAGGATCTTTATAGTCCTTTCAGGTGTCCAAGGTCTTCTGCTAGTCTTCAGCTGGTGTTCTGTGAGAATTGTTGCATCTATACATGTATTCTTGATGTATCCATGAAGAGAGATGAACTCCACCTCCACCTACTCCTCTGACATCTTGAATTTCGGGTAGTCAACTTTTAAACATTCTAGTAAGGAATAAAGTGGCTAGGTAGAGATGTTCCAAAGACAAATCTCTCTGCAATCAAACCTCATTTACTTCTAAAATGGTACCACCAATTGCTTTGCTGGGAATTGAGATGAAATCAAGAAAGCTTTTTCTGAAGTCCTTCAATTTGACTTGTTCATTGCTTGGTTCTGTATATTTACAAACAGGGACACACAGAGAGAGCAATTCAAGAACAAAGGAGATAATGGTTTCCTACCCCCAGGCTCCTCTGTCCATGCTTGCGTGCCACATACCTGATTATGAAAAAGAAGACTAAACTTGAATCTACAGAGGGCATAGAAAATGATCCAGAGAGATGGCTTCAGATGGAAATTGAGCAGAGCCTGAATATGTAAATGGTTTGATATGATTTTAATAGATGAGATTAAGGAACTTGAGTTCCTGTCACTCTGAACATGTCTTTCCTCTTAGAAATGGCAAATTAAATATCATTGTACAAACAAACAGTGATTCTTTCTATTTCAAGATACTGAGTTCACTGTTATTTCAATGATTGGTGACCCAAGAAACAAGGTTGACTAAACACTCTCTCATTTAGTATGTGAATGCCCAGCCCACACCTCCTTGCCTTTGGGGATTGTTTAGAAAAAACAACCTGTCAATACACCCCTAAAATAAAATGTGTTTATTCTTGTGCTGTCAGAGGGCATTAAGGCAAAATCTAAGCTCTTTCCAAGATTAGGACAAGCTCCAGGCAAAACTGGGAAGTAAATACCTGCTTGTCATGAGAGGAATTTGATCACAGGCAGGATAGGCCGAGTGAAGTTATCTGGGACCAGGAAGGAGTCCAAGTAGTCCCAGAAGGTCATGGTAAGCTAGAGGCAACTATGAGAACACAGTCAAGGATCTGTTATCTTTGGCAAGTCAGACAGAAATGGGAGTCTAGAGAGTAGATTCCCCAAAGAGGTGATTTATTTGAGGCATAGAAAAAGAAAATAAGTAGGGAGAAAACACCAGGGTATTTCTCTCAGTAAGGATAAAAGGGACAAATCATTAAGCTTCTAGTAGGCTGGAAATATGCACTGGGATGAGTAAGAGGATATTGGGAAAGGCAAGAAACTGCCTCTGGGGGACCAGGCTCACTATGCAGCTTGGTGGTACAGAGCATGAACCTACTTTCTTGGGAATAAGGGGAATGCAGTGACCGGGTTCTTGGAACACTAGAAATCACTGATGCCAACCCCATGAGCAACAGAGGGAAGGTGCTTCATGCCACCTGCTTAAAGCCAGAATTTGTTTCAGATTAAGCCTATTTGTACAAGGTTGAACCTGCAGGGGAGCATAAGTAAGTTACAGTTATCAGGGTTAGAGAGAGAAGCTTTGGGAAATCCAGCAGACCAGCACAGTACTCCTTAGTTTACCAGGCAGACTCAGTGAACAGAACACTGATTTTAGTATTGTAAGGCTTAGTGTGAATATCAGCTCTATCTCAGGCCAGTATGTATACAAGTTAGGAGTGTAGGATCTGAAACCCCATTGTGTGGACTTGAAGCCAGTTCTGTTGCACTGGATAAGTTCCTTAACCATTCTTTGCTTCAGTTTTCTCATCTATAAAATGGACAATAATTATAATGTTTTTCTCAACAGTTGCTGGGAGGATTAAATGAGTGCATACATGTAGACACTTAGATCTGTGTCTGAACCTACTAAGTACACAATCAGCATTAATCATTATTATTATGAGGCATTGAGCAACGTATTCAATACTTAAGCTCTTTTTATTTCTGTTTTCTCATCTGAAAATAGGCACAATAGCACTCATTTCATAGAGTAATTATAAATATTTAAATAAAATAAGGTATAGAGACACGACATCATGTTTGGCACAGAATAGGTGTGTTAATTTTGAATGCTTTTGTGTCTCAGCAACAGAAAACCCTATTAACAATGACTTAAATCTAAAGAGAGTTTATTTTTTCACAAAGAAAATAGTCCAGAGTTTGGATGTTTTACACATTTAGTCAGAGACTTCAGGATGTCTGAGCTCTGAGTCAGCATCTCTGCAATTACTTTGACTGGTTTAGTCCTTGTTTAAGACAAGAAGAAAGGAGCGGGGACACTGTGAACCCCGCACAAAGTGAAAATATATGCCTGGATAAGGTTGCCAGGTAAAATACAGGATCCCTAGTTAAATTTGAGTTTCAGATAAACAATGAATACATTTTTAGGATAAATATTTCCTAAACAATATTTGAGACATACTTATACTAAATATCGGTGGTTTGTCTGAAATTCAAATTTAACTGGGCATCCTGTATTTATCTGCTAAATCTGACATTCCTATGCCAGGAACTCAGCAGATTGTCACTGCAGCCTCATTGGCCAGTCTCTGTGACTCTGTAATCAGTACTGCAAAGGAGGTCGGGAAAGTATTTGATACTTTCATTCTTCATAGTTGGCAAAGGACAAAGGGAGTAGGACATAATACTAGGTTGGTCGAATAATGTCACTTATCTCAGTAGGTGTTCAATAAATGTTCATTTCCTCCTGTTACCCTCTTCTCAAGGGCCTGATTGTCCCTTTACACAGAAGAAAGTACATAATCAACTTTACTGCCTTAAAGTCATCATGAATATCAACATATGAAATCAGCAATCCATAGTTAAAAAGACAGATCTGAAACTTAATTGGCAAGTCCAGGGGTTGACTACATGAAACATATACAAGCTGAGTGTTAGCCATTCAATTATATCTGTGCTAGCAGGCCTCCCTGACCCATAGGGAAGTTCTTTTCCATATTTGAAAGCAGGGTTGGGATGAAGGTGAAGTAAATGAAGCACTTGAGACCATATTTTTGGGGAACACTCACTCACTTTTGTACAATCTCCTTAAATTATGCACCCTCAGTGCCCCACTTTCCCTAGCCTAGTCCCAGGCCTGTGTGAAGTATAGCTAGTTTGTGTGTGCGTGTGTCTGGTGTGTGTTTTGTTTTGTTTTGTTTGTTTGTTGTGTTTTGCTTAAGCCAAAGGATAAACCACTAATGATAGCCATTGGTCCTTGATTCCCAATTGTAGTCACAGATTAGAAGTCATCAACTATGTTGTTTATTTCTGTAAAGAATGCTTTGGGTGACTTACGTTACCAAGTTTAGCTTAGTGAAGCTAGCTTCTCCATGCATGCCAAGGTTATTCTTTACCTCTTCTCTCTTCCCAGTGCACAGAAATATATATGGCTTTAACTCCTCAGAAGAAACTCTATGTCAGGATATATGAGGACCCATCAGCACTATGACCTTGTTGCAATATCTCTTCAGTTATAGACAGATTCCTGTTTTCTACCAGACAAGAGCACAGGCTCAAGGTTTTGATGTGATATGACTCCATTTTCTTAATCTTCCTTAAAGATTAAGAAAAATTATTACTGTAAAATTATTACTTCTTTTTTTAAATTTCCATTTTCTCCTTTCTTTCTTCCCATCCTCCACTTCCCTCTTTTATAATCATTACCAACAAGAAGGTGACATGATTAACTGAGAACATATCCTCCACTCTTACCCTAAATCAAGGGAGAAATTTGGAGATCAGAGAACAATTATTTGGAATGGTATATCCATCACAGGTGGCTTTGATAACAGAGGTATTCTTAGCTAACCGAGGGACCATATGAAATGGAAATAAGTGTAATAAGGAGGCAGTATGGTACTTTAGCAAAATACTGATGGGGTTTATAATTTTACAGAAAGCAAAAACATTTCAATAGAAGAAACATGTACATCTTATGCGAGATTAGGCCTAGAGGAAATTTTAGAAGAATATTTACACTCCTAGTGCTAAGAGGGTCTGCAATTAAGTTATTCTGGAGACATGTAACCATAGCTACTTTTGCTGGTGGACCAAACTTGGGTTGAAAGAGACACTATCTCCTTCACATATCCCATCAGAGCAAAGCCCACTCAATTATTTTTTTGACATCAGGGAGAGCCCTGGAAGAAAGCTATCCCAACTCCTACCATTAATATCCAAATGAAGCCTTCAGCCATTGAATATTAGTAAAGCCTTCCAGAAGGGTCTATTAGAAGAAGGCAAGTAGGACTGGGTGACATTGGCAGTTATGAAAGAAAGCCTTATGCAACTAGGACAGCTCCCAAAGACCTGCACTAGGATGTGGCCAAGTGGCTCCTTGCCTGGCAGGAGGAAATTGGTTAGCTGAATCAAGCTGCGAATGACATTCCTCTGACTTAACTTCCTTGAAACACTTACTTAAACCTTTCATGAATAGGTCAACTTAAATCCTAACTGGAGTCCAGCATGTTTTTAATTTTTGGATGATGTATCAGGTGATCTCATAAAGGAGCAGGTTCTGCTCCCAGGTCATCATACCCACTCTTCTGAAACAATGACAGACAGATGACTTCCCAATGTGATAGATTATGGCTGGTTTCCCTGGCCTTCCAACCTAGCTTACACCTTTCCCAAAGAAAAACAAAATTCATTCTTGGGTAAGAAAGAAAGGAAGAGCTTGACTACGTGCATTATTCTGCTGAGACACAGAGAGAAGGAGGGAGACTTTACAGTAGTGGTGGCATGGGGAAAATACCCTGAAGGCCATCAAGCAGAAAACAGAATCTAATGGTAGTTATGAGGTCAACTTTGATGAAGAGGCAGCAAGCCAAGGAATGAGAAAAAGCAAATGTACATTGTCATTTCAGATCAAATATTTTTGCCTTTCCTCTTTCAATATCTTCTCTTTCTGTCTCCTCAGCAAATAAAATATTGTTTGGAGTAGAAACAGATTTACAAACAAACCATCTTTCTATTTGGATACATTGTCACACAAAGGAAAGGTTTTGTTCTTCCACACACACACAAAAAAAATCCTGCACAGAAGATGCATACAAATGATTGCAGCTGTCACTATCACAACTTAGAGAAAATGAAGATGGTATAAAATAATATTCACAAATGGCTAATAGAATTTGGATAGCTTCAAGAAAGAAGAGAAAATGAAAGCACTGAATCTACTTGGGATGTGAAGAGAATGAGATGGTCCCAGGAAGAGTCTAGGGCAAAGAAACCCTTGATTTCCCCCTTGTTTAGAAGTGGCACTCCCTGGTGCATTGATTTATGTGAGGATTAGGCAGCAATCATACTCTCTAGACTAGCCTGGAAGGCATGTGCATAAAGTATGATATTTGCAATATGCAAATGTCATGTATGATGAATGGAATGCTCAGTATGTCTCGAGGATACCCAGATGCTAACCAGCCACTGCTTCTATGCTGCAAATTGGAAAGAAACTTGGAGAGAAGGTATCTTTCTATAGCTAATTGATTTTTTTAATAACATGGTCTTTGACTCTAAATACCTGTCACTAAAACATAAGTCATTTTACCTATGTTAGCTTTGGGGGAGTATAGATATTTCTTAATAACAATAACTGTCAAGACTAGGGATTAAACCATGGAAAGCTAGGTCAATCTATGTATATACAGCACATATAAGGCAAAGATGCAAGATCAAATGAAGATTGGATTAAGGAATGGATAACAGGAGTTAAGTGCAGTAGTTGAAGTAAAACTTGAAAGCTATTCTGCAGGGCAGAGGATGAATGGATCACAAGTATCCTCAGCCAGTCTACAGTGACTCAGAATGGTTCTTAAGGAGAAACAAGGATAGTAAAAAGATCAGCATCTAAATAGTTTGGTAGCAAGTACCAAAAGAAGACAGGTTCAAGAGCAACAACCCAGGCAGATATGATATCACTGTGGAAAGACATGGAATCTAGTCAATGCAGACCTAGGAATTCAAGGTAAGACCAGGAGCGAAATTGACTCAGGGTTGAACTGAAGGCAGCCTATTGATCTTGGGATCTTTTCTCTTCCTGTGTTAGAATGAATCCTAGGTTTTTTAGAATCTAAGAATGGGCTTGTTCCAACTACACAAAATAAAGAGACACAGTGCACAGATTCTGGCCGATTGTCCACATAGCAGCCATGCCTAACACCTTATAGAGGCTCAAAGTGGTATGCTGAATCACAATCTGTATCTCCTGTGTGTGAGTATCTTTCTTCTTACCAGTTGCTGCCTTTATCTTTTCTGTCACTATTTTGACTAGAACTAAATGTTTCATTCTAGAGGATTGCCTGAAGTTGAATGCAAGAGTCATGATGAGTGGGGAAGTTTCTGAAGCTAGAAGATAACTGAGGGACCTTCGGTAGAGCAACAGTGAAATCCCTAAGGGGCTCTTGGGTCTGGGGAGCCAATAAGCATGATAGCGGTGAGGGCTCTAGAATTGCTCTGTCCAATCCAACGGTCACTAGCATCATGTCATTGAGCACTTGCAATGTGTCTAGTCCCGATGGAGATGTGCTGTAAGTATGCAATATACACCAGATTTCAAAGGCTTAACACAAAAAAAGAATATAACTTAATTATTTTATATTGATTGCATTTTAGAATGCTAATATTTTGGAGATGTTGGGTTAAATAAAATACAGTATTAAGATTAATCTCACCTGTTTCTTTCTTTCTTTTTTTTTTTTGTGGTATGCGGGCCTCCCTCTCACTGTTGTGGCCTCTCCTGTTGCGGAGCACAGGCTCCGGACGCGCAGGCTCAGCGGCCATGGCTCACGGGCCCAGCCGCTCCGCGGCATGTGGGATCCTCCCGGACCGGGGCATGAACCTGTGTCCCCTGCATCGGCAGACGGACTCTCAACCACTGCGCCACCAGGGAAGCCCTCACCTGTTTCTTTTTGTGTTTAATAATGCAGCTACTAGAAAAATTAAAATTACTCCGTGACTTGGATTCTATTTCTGTTGGATCCTCTTCTCCACAGGTAAAATCAGAATTTGGTGATCTATGTTGGGGTCCTCTTCAAGTGCTGTCTATGGCATCAATACATATGCTGTTCCTAGTCAGTGAGGAGATAGGTGCAGAACTTGAGAGGAAGGCTCTAGAAACTTTTACATCAATTAGGTATAGCAATGACATCCAAGTGTGTGATGTTTAATGATTATAACAAATTGGGACAAAAACAGTTTTTTGTTTCACCAGAGATAGTTGAAGGAACATTGAGGATTTATCATAAGACTGAGCTTCAATGGGTCAGAGAAAGCTGTCACAGGCTTTAGAAACTTGGGATGGTGGAGGTAGCTGTCAGAGGCTGGCTAAGTGTGCTCCAGGGCAGACATGCTTCAGAAGCCATACAAAGGAGGAAAAAAGGAACATTTTCCCATCATTTTCAGAAATTGCCAGTTCTGAGTCTCTACATGGAGTGCTAAAATGATTGCAAGACTAGGGAGGCTGAGAAGACATGGTTAGTGATGTTGAATGCTGCCAAACTTGGAGCATACAGGACCCAGATGGCCCTAAAGAAGTGAGCATCTGCTTTTCAAGGCAGAATCTCAAAATTTCATCCTTCACAGGCCTAGTGTGGATATATTTACTCATTTGGTCATCTGTTCAATAAACATTTATTGAGTAGTTACTATGTTCCAGAAACTCTACTAGAGGCTGGCACTATAAGAATAAGTAAGAAATTGTGACTACCCATAAAGATTGTACAATGTGAGAGGGGAGAGAAAGATACACCTACGATAACACATGGTGTTTGGGCCTGGGGGAACACCAGGTAGAATATGGCTACCAATAGTCAAAGGACTAAAGGAACTCTGCTGACTCTCCAGAGACAAACAGCTAACACTGCCTGCAAGGGCTGCTCCTAGTGGAAAGACAGCAAGGAATTCGAGAAACAGACCAGTGGTTTCAGATTCATGTAGAACTAGGTCTGAATGCTGTTTCATTTCTCTGCTTACAGGCATGTGGCCTTAAACCTCAGTTCCCATTCCTCTAAAATGGCGCAGATGCACCCACTGAAGAGATGTTGCACATATTAAATGAAACAGTAGGAGTTAAGAGCATTTTAAGTGCTCAGTAATGGTAAGTGCATGCATAAACTTTACGTGCAACATTTCCCATTCCCCAGGGACAAGAGTTTTCTCAGAGTTTCTCATAAGGCTGAAACTAAAGGTGTTGTTATATGGACCCTGCCCTGAAGATGGGAGAATCACAAGGTCAGAAAGCCAGACAAACCGTTGAAGAAACAGTAGGCTGACACTGCCTTCAGGCTAGACTGAACAGAAATTTATTTCAGCTGGATATCAGGTAGATAAAAGGAAACATTTTCAGTCACTGAAGATCTTGAGTTTGGGTCTATGAGAAGTTATGAGTAAACCAAGGCCAGGTCACTAGCTTGTCAGAGAATTATTTGTGAATCGCAAAGACTAATGTTCATTTCAAGACGCAGTAATAGATTAAATGAGATAATGGATGTGCAAATGCTCTGGGAAGTGGAAAAGACTAATCAAGTAGTGTGTTATTATTATTAGTAAGTGCTATCTATCTAAAAATGCTCGGTCTGGGAAAAATGGGCAACACGCAAGTTCAAAGATCTTGTCTTACAAATAGCTAAACAAATGGGTGGTCCCTCCTTGAAGAAGCTGACATCTCATTAGCTGTGGAACCCTGTGCCCCAGCTCTGGGATCCAATCCAGGTCCAGAGAATGGACAGCTGTCAGCCCCGGCAGAGGAGCCAGCTGACTCTATGTAATAACAGCCATTTAGTGGCACAGACTGAGGGCGGGGGAAATGAGTTTCCTTTACATCAGTAGTTCCTGCTTAGACAAAAACAAAATGAAGTGTCCTGGCATTTTTCTTGTGGTGCTGTGCAGTTAACTGGGGGAGGGGAGAGCACCTAATCAATCCCATTGATAACGTCTTTAATAAAAACACTCATGTGGATCACCACACCCTTATGCAAATGTGGTGGCAATCTCCAGAGCTCTAATTGATGTGTAATCTGTGCGTGTGTGTGTGTGTGTGTTCGTGTGTGTACAATCATCTGTGCCTGATGTAGCATTGTAACCATGAGGGTTTTTGTTTTTGATACAATTACCATTATTAACTGGACTCATGGAAATTAAGATGAGAAAACTATATTATATGACTGTGCTCTGTCACCAGAGAGCTAAAATAAGAAGAATGCCTCTTTGCACCTGCACACTGACATCCTCAGTATTAACTGAGTCAACTCTCTTGACTAACAGTGATACACACTGAACAAAGGTTTTTTTTTTCTTAATCCTCCCAAATGCTTCACTCAATCAACCGCAAATGTGATTAACACTGATTTTTTTTTTTTACTAAATTAACTAAATTTATATAATAGTAAAGGAATCATGTCTATGTGTGTAGACTCACCCCTGATGTGAGGTAGAAGTGTGCATATATGTATGAGAAATGGACAGGAACAAGTGTGGATTCTGGAGACATTGGGCTTTATTATTTGGACATAGAAAAGCACAGCTAAGAGAGAAAAGTGCAGAGTTTAAAGATTTTTTTATGAAAAAGAATTAGATATATGCATAACTGCAAAATATTTTCTGGGAAAATTACATAGAAAGCAGTTTTCTTTTGGAATAAGCTTGAGGTGGCCAAAATGAATACAATGCAGACCATGTAGGAAAGCTTGCTAGACAACTCCACACCACCTAGACAGATCTGAGAAAGCTAGATTAGTTTAGGGTAGGACTAGATTTTTACATTTTATTATATTTGGTTTTAATTCCTTACTTATTTCAGGAGGTTAAAGGGGGCCCCAGGCATTCACATTTTTTACAAGCTCCCTAGATGCACACCAAAGGTAGAGAAACACACACATACACACACATGCACACATCCGTCATTATAAATATTACACAATTGCATTAGAAAAAAATTAGAATAATTATAAAAGACAATGATTACCCATAATTTTACTCTCCTAACCCAACTACCTGTAGCATTTTGGTTTATTGACTTCCAAATTTTTCCCCGATGTACATGGAGTGTTGCTATTTGTAAGCAGACTTAAAACCCCGCAACTACTACCTACTGGATTTTAAATGAAACTTAAAGTGGAAGTCTTAGTGACTTCTTTTGTAAGGCTCTCCCCTACTTATTACCTCTGCCAATCAGGAGCATTTATCTCCTCCGTTGACACTGCCACCAAATCACCCTCCTCTGGGATTAAGCTCAGGGACCCTGACTACCTTTGTATTAATTCAGTTGTTCTCTTGGTGAGTGCCATACCTTTGTCAGAAAGGCTTGAACTTAAGTAGCAACGTGGGGGAGCAGGCCAAGATCTTAACCTGGATTTATCCATATTTTCCACTGTGCTTTCTACTTTTATGTATACTAGAGGATATCGAAGCACTGCTTGGAATCCCTCACCTCCCATGGGTTCATGAATCCCTCCCTTTCACTTACACTGCAGGGATATTAAACACATTATTCTGTTTTGATTGAACGCCAGTAAAATGAAATTCCATCTTCCCATCTGCGACACCAGGAAGGGACCACTGCCTCATGGAAAAGGGGAGTGTGGCAATAGAGGAGAGACCCCTTCAGGACACTCATGAGCATGCCATTTTTTGCTAGACAAGATGAATTTCTCCTTTCCATGACACAAATCTCAACATCTGCTCTGTCTTTACCTCCCAGACACCCTGACAGGTGTAGCCATCTTTGAAGCATTGCTATGAAGCAACATATGGACTGTCAGCAGTGAATAAAGTATAAAACCATGCAGGGGGGGAGGGAGAGGCTCTGCTTCTGATCTTTCAGCCTTATTATTATTTTTTAATTTGGTTTGAATTTCTCCAGGCTTTCACTGTGTCCATCTTTCACTGTCTTCTTGACATGCTTGGCACAGAATTCTGAGTTTCATCCTTGCATTTTCCAGCTGTTTCTCGCCATTTAGCCCCCTCCCAGTCTCCTTGCACCCTCCTCACCTCCACAGGGAGGGGAAAGTTAAAGGATGTTAATCTGCCAAATATTTCTGATCATTAGGAAGCCATAAAAATGAACATAACCATCAGAGGAAATTAACTGCCAAAAAGACAAGGTCAGAGCAGGGTAGTGAGGCTAGGGGGAAAGGGGTGAAGGCAGAAGGGCGCTTTGTTCCTCCTTTGTGGTTTTGAGAGGGGTCGCAGCTGCAGGAGGCCTAGGAGGCTACGTGCAGGTCTGCTTCCCTTACACTTAATTATAAGAACAGCCCCAGAATATCAAGTGGTGCTAGTGGTGAAAGACTAGGAAGGGATACCCTTGATTCCTTCCTTTTTTTCCTCCTGCTCCTCAGAGGGAGATTTTTGGTTATTTTTTAATTCCATTTGAAAATACAGGTTGGGGGGAGGGAAGCCTATGCTGGCCTCCTGCAGGAAATACCATTAATAATTAATACCCAATAATAATCAAATCCATGGGAGACTCGTTACAAGTAACATCTTGACAGACCCACCGATGGATGCCCGTAGCTTTAGTTCTTCATCAGCTTGCAGGATTGGTTCAGTGGGGATTTGAGTGCACATAAGCAGTGACCAAAAAAAAGCATAAATAGCAGGTTTGTTCATGGAAAAGGATTATTCACCCCTATAGGATCTTTTTCAGTTTAGGTTTACGGCTTGGTGGGGAATTTCCCTTATGTAAGGATGGAACCTGTCGACCTTTACAAGAGAGATGGGAGGGTAATTCTTCCTAACTTGTTTGTTGTTATTATTACAACTGTGGCTCCTTTAGGAAGCTCAGTGCAAAGGAAGCAGACAATCAAGATGATCAGAGATAAAGTAAGCTAGTGAGAGGAGAGGAAGGAGACACACTGCCAGTCACAGGACCTATCCGCTGCTAGCAACCGTTGGACTCTCAGACTGGAGAGTGTTTAGTGAAGTGTTTATACTTCGTGACTCCGAGCACGTTGCACATTCATTGTTTCATTTCACCTTCACAACAGCCCTGTGAGGTAAGTGTTAATAAGCCCATTGTCTAGAGGAGAACAGAGAGGTTAGGTAATTTCCCCAAGACCTCACAGCTAATAAGCTGCAGGCTTGGATTCCATCCCTGGGAGGCTGGCTGAAATGTCGGCTCTGACTTGCTTCTCTCTTCTGGCTTCGTATAGACATAAGGAAGGACTCTCTCCACAGTCAGGAAGTAGGGTAGGAGGAGAGGCCTGGCCTTCCTCGGCAGGAAGTTCCAGTCATTCTACTCTGTGTTCTATAAATATATTAAAATATAGGGCTTCATTGCCCATGATCCTCACAGAGAAAACAGGTGGGGTCACAGCGGGAAAACAAAAGTGCACCCGGCTGGTTCATCCAAAGACAATTTAAAGCAGGGACTGTATACAGAGGTGAGGGCAAGCTGAAGAACCAAGTGCAGATGTAAAGAATTCAGAAACAAGCAGGAGCAGCGAGACCACTAATACTTAATTCTAGGGCAAAACTCCAACCCTCAGCTCCCTAAAAACCATAAAACACTTCCTTAACCTCTAAGCAGATTCCCACCCAAAGCAGGCTGTGTGGGTATTTGAAGGACCTCTTCAATTTGGAATTTTGCTATTTTACGTAAGAAAATATTTGGAATGAACAAAGGAAACAAGATAAAATAAGAAACCCAATAAGTTCAACATCTAAATTTATCAAATGTTAACACATTAACGTATTTGCTCCACATTTTTTAAATTTTCCAATATGTTTAAGGTTAAAACATCACGAAAGGCTGACCTTCATGCATCTCAGACACCTTCCTTCTCATTGTGGGCAATCACTATTCTGGAGTTGATGGTGTATCATTAGTATGGTTTTCACAACTTTACTACATGTTAATGTACCTACAATCATATGTATTATTGCTTTGTGTAATTTTAAATACATATAAATTGTATTTATAAGGACAGTTTGTATATAAACTATATGTATTTGTAAGCAACTTGCCTTTTTTCATTTAATGTATTTTTAAATTAATTCTTCTCAGTATAGATACACTGATTTTATTTTATTATCTGAATGACATTTCATTTTATGAATACACTACAGTTTATCCCTAATTTGTTGATGATATTTAAGTTGTTTTCAATTTCTCTCTGTTGAAAAACAATGCTACATTTCCTCTAAGATCAGGAACAAGACAAGGATGTCCACTCTCATCACTATTATTCAACATAGTATCGGAAGTCCTAGCCACAGCAATCAGAGAAGAAAAAGAAATAAAAGGAATACAAATTGGAAAAGAAGTAAAACTGTCACTGTTTACCAATGACATGATACTATACCTAGAAAATCCTAAAGCTGCCACCAGAAAACTACTAGAACTAATCAATGAATTTGGTAAGGTTGCAAGATACAAAATTAATGCACAGAAATCTCTTGCATTGCTATACACTAACAACAAAAGATCATAAAGAGAAATTAAGGAAACAATCCCATTTACCATTGCAACAAAAAGAATAAAATACCTAGGAATAAACCTACCTAAGGAGGCAAAAGACCTGTATGCAGAAAACTGTAAAACACTGATGAAAGAAATCAAAGATAACATCAACAGATGGAGAGATATGTCATGCTCCTGGATTGGAAGAATCAATATTGTGAAAATGACTACATTACCCAAAGCAATCTACAGGTTCAATGCAATCTCTATCAAATGACCAATGGCATTTTTCATAGAACTAGAACAAGAAATTTTACAATTTGTATGGAAACACCAAAGACCCCAAATAGCCAAAGCAATCTTGAGAAAGAAAAATGGAGCTGGAGGAATCAGGTTTCTTGACTTCAGACTATACTACAAAGCTACAGTAATCAAGACAGTATGGTACTGGCACAAAAACAGAAATATAGATCAATGGAACAAGATAGAAAGCCCAGAGATAAACCCACACACGTATGGTCACTTTATCTTTGATAAAGGAGGCAAGAATATACAATATAGAAAAGGCAGCCTCTTCAATAAGTGGTGCTGGGAAAACTGGACAGCTACATGTAAAAGAATGAAATTGGAACACACCCTAACACCATACACAAAAATAAACTCAAAATGTATCAAAGACCTACATGCAAGACCAGACACCATAAAACTCTTAGAGGAAAACATAGGCAGAACACTCTGTGACATAAATCACAGTAAGATCCTTTTTGACCCACCTCCTAGAGAAATGGAAATAAAGACAAAAATAAACAAATGGGACCTAATGAAACTTAAAAGCTTTTGCACAGCAAACGAAACCGTAAACAAGACAAAAAGACAACCCTCAGAATGGGAGAAAATATTTGCAAATGAAGCAACTGACAAAGGATTCATGTCCAGAATATACAAGCAGCTCATGCAGCTCAATATCAAAAAAACAAACAACCCAGTCCAAAAATAGGTGGAAGACCTAAATAGACATTTCTCCAAAGAAGACATACAGATGGCCAACAAATGCATGAAAAGATGCTCAACATCACTAATCATTAGAGAAATGCAAGCCAAAACCACAGTGAGGTATCACCTCACACCAGTCAGAATGGCCATCATCAAAAAATCTACAAACAATAAATGCTGGAGAGGGTGTGGAGAAAAGGGAACCCTCCTGCACTGTTGGTGGGAATGTAAATTGATACAGCCACTATGGAGAACAGTACGGAGGTTCCTTAAAAAACTAGAAATAGAACTACCATAAGACCCAGCAATCCCACTACTGGGCACATACACTGAGAAAACCATAATTCAAAAAGATACATGTACCACAATGTTCATTGCAGCACTATTTACAATAGCCAGGACATGGAAGCAACATAAATGTCCATCAGTAGATGATTGGATAAAGAAGATGTGGCACATATATACAATGGAATATTACTCATTCATATAAAGGACAAAATTGATTTATTTGTAATGAGGTGAATGGGCCTAGAATCTGTCATACAGAGTCAAGTAAGTCAGAAAGAGAAAAACAAATACTATATGCTAATGCATATATATGGAATTTTAAAAAGCGGTATTGATGAACCTAGTGGCAAGGCAAGAATAAAGATACAGACAGAGAGAGCAGACTTGAGGACATGGGATGTTGGGGAGGGGAAGCTGGGATGAAGTGAGAGAGTAGCTTTGACGTATATACACTACCAAATGTAAAATGGATGGCTAGTGGGTAGCTGCTGCATAGCACAGGGAGATCAGCTCAATGCTTTGTGACGACTTAGAGGGATGGGATAGGGAGGGTCAGAGGGAGGCTCAAGAGGGAGGGGGATATGGGGATATATGTATGTATATAGCTGATTCACTTTGTTGTACAACAGAAACTAACACAATATTGTAAAGCATTTATACTCCAATAAAGATGTGAAAAAAAATGCTACAATAAGCATTCTTATATATCTACATGAGCACGTAATGCAAGAAATTCTCTGGGAGTGGAGTCACTGGGTTATAAAGTATTCCTATCTTTGATTATATTAGATTGTGTCAAATTGTCTTCCAAAGTGCCAATTTTTATACTAGAAGCACTGAATAATAGTTCACATTTCCTCACATTGTGGTTTTAATTTACACCTTCTGGTTCTCATTTATATTTCCTTTATTACAAATGAGGTTGAACTTTTCATATACTTACTGAGCATTCATATTTCTGCTTTATGAGTGTTTCTGTCCAAATTTTCTTTCCATTTTTTATTGGATAATCTTTATTTTACTCTTTAAAAAGTGCTTACTATTCCAGTTACTAATTGCTATATGTGTTACAAATATTTACTTTTTCATTTCCTTTATGATATATTTAGTTGTGTGGAAGATTTTAATTTTAACATGGTCAAGGTTGTCAGTTTTTTTCTTTACAGTTTATTGTGTGTGTATGTGTGTGTCTTGTTTAGGAAATCCCTCTTTTACTGCAAGTTTGTAAAGATATTTTATATGTTCTCTGCTAAAAATAAAATTTTGCTTTTTACATTTAGGTTTCAAATATATATGGAATTGATTTTTTGTGAATGGTGTGGAACAGAGATATCATGTTATTATTTGTGTGTATATGTATATACATATACACATACATTATATATTTTTAAAGATTATAATATTATGTCTTCATTAGACTATGCCTGCTCTACCTAATTTAAAATATCATTCTGTAGTATGCTTTATTTATACAGGCAAGAGTTTTTTTCTAAGTGTATTCTAAATATATTCTATGGGTCTTTTGGACTATTTTTACATCAGTGCCTCTCTATCTTAATTCATACATTTTTTGATAAGCACTCATAAACCTGTACAGTGAATCCTCATATTTTAATCTCCTTAGATGTTCTTGGCCTTTGCTCTGCCCATCAGTTTTAGCATTAATCAACTTTTATGAAAACCTCTGTTATAATATTTATAGAATTGCCTTGAAATATTTTTTAATTTGGAGAATTTTCATCTTCATATAACTATCTCCATTCACAAGTATAGCATATCTCCACATTTATTTCTATTTTTATGTTATTCAAATATTATTTTTCCCCATTACATATCTTGCTATATTGCATATATTTTGAAAGATTTATTGTTATATTACTTATTCTTTGGCTGTTATGGTAAAGAGTATCTTTTACCATTTTCACCTTCTATTTGTATTTTGATGGTATTTAAGAATACAATTTTAAAATGTTTTCTAATTAACTGAGATATAATTCAATTTCAAATGTGTAGTTCAATGAGTTTTGACCAATGTATATTCCCAAGTAACACTGCTGACATTCAACATATAAAAATTTTCATTTTCCTAGTCAATCTCCCCTACTCCAGCTCCAGTAAATCTGTCATTCTGTCACCATTAGAGTTTATCTTTTCTAGAGTTTCATATAAAGTAAATCACGTATGTATATAGTTCAATAATAAGCAAATTGTTTTTTTTAATTCCAATCAGTATGCCATTTATTAATGTTTTCTTCTCTTATTGCTCCATGTCAAAGACAAAAAAGGAAGTGGTGAGAGCAAACATTCTTACCTTGTTCCTAATCTTAGGGAGGGAAGCATGCAATTATTTCATTAAGTATGAAGTTAGCTGTAAGTTTTTTGTAATGACTTTTATTAGTTTATGGACTTTATTAGCTTATGGACTAGTTATTTTATTAGTTCCCACCTATTCTTAGTTTAGTGAAATTTTTTATGATGAATGCATATGAGATGGTGACAAATACCTGTTCCGAATGTATTGAGATAATCGTATGATTTTTCTCCTTTATTCTGTTAATAAGACTGATTATATTTATTGCTTTTTGAATTTTAAAAATCCTAGCATCCTTGGGATTAAATTAATTGGTACAAGGCATTATCCTTTGTATGTGTTGCTAGACTCAATTTGATAAATGTCTTTAAGATTTTTTGTATCTATATCTATGAGAGATGTCTGTCTAGTTTCTTTGATGCAATGTTTTGTTTATTTAATAAAGTAATGTGGGCCTCATAAAATGACTTGAAAAGTGTTTCTTTGTTAACTTTGTAAAGAGCAGGTTTATTACTGGTCATTGCTCCTTTAAATATTTCATATAATTCACAAGTAAATCCATCTAGGATAGTAGTTTCCTTTGTGGAATTTTTTAAATTGAAATGTCAATTACAAATATATATATACCTAAAATCTGATTTTCTATTTCCTCTTGAGTCAATCTTAGCAATTTCTGTCTTCAAGAATTTTATACTTTTGGACTTCCCTAGTGGCACAATGGTTAAGAATTTGCCTGCCAATGCAGAGGACACAGGTTTGATCCCTGGTCTGGGAAGATCCCACATGCCGTGGAGCAATGAAGCCTGTACAGCACAACTACTGAGCCTGTGCTCTAGAGCCCGTGTGCCCCAACTACTGAAACCTGCATGCCTTAGGGCCTGTGTGCTGCAACTACTGGTTCCATGTGCTGCAACTACTGAAGCCCATGAGCCTAGAGCCCATGTTCTGCAACAAGAAAAGCCGCCACAATGAGAAGCCCGTGCACCGCAATGAAGAGTAGCCCCCACTTGCCACAATTAAAGAGAGCCCATGCACAGCAATGAAGACCCAACACAGACAAAATAATAATAATAATAAAACAAATTTTTTAAAATTTGAAAAAAGAATTTTATACTTCTGATATATTTTGTTTAATTTATTGGCATAAAGTTGTTCATAATATTTTCTTAATTCTGTAGGATCTGTAGTGATGTCTCCTCTTCAGTTCCTGATATTGGTAATTTGTATCATCTCTTTTTTTTTTAATCAATCTATTAGCAGTTTACTAATTTTATTATTTTCTAAAATACTGCATTTGGTTTCATAGATTCTATGTGATTTTCATTTTATAATTTGTTTCTGCTCTGATCTTTATTATTATTTTATTCTATTTACTTTAGGTTTAATTCACTCTTCTTTTTCTGGCATTTTAAGGTGGAAATAAGTCATTGGTTTTATTTTTTTCTTCTAGTTTTACTGAGATAAAATTTGCATACAGCACTTATATATTTAAAATGTACAGCACAATGATTTGGCTTACACACATGATGAAATAATTACAATTAAGGTCAGTAAACATCCATTATCTCACATAGATACCAAATTAAAGAAATAGAAAAAAACATTTTCCTTTAGATGAGAACTCAAGATTTACTCTCTTAGTAACTTTCATATATAACATACTGTGGTGTTAATTATATTTATCATGTTGGACATTACATCTCTAGCACTTATTTAACTCATAACTGGAAAGTTGTACTTTTGACTGTCTTAATCCAATTCTGCCTCCCCCCACCCCCTGCCTCTTGTAACCACAAATCTGATCTCTCTTTTTTATGAGTTTCTTTATTTTTTTGAAGTATAATCGATCTAGAACACTATGTTAGGTCCTATTACACAACATAGTGATTTGATATTTCTACGTATTTCAAAATCATCACCATGAAAATTCTTAGTTACTATCTGTCACCATTCAAAGATATGACATAAATATTGACTATATTCCTCACACTCTTAATTTCATACCCATGACTCATTTATTTTGCAACTGTAAGTTTGTACCTCCTAATCTCTTTCATCATCTATTTCTATCCTCCCCTCACCCCATCCCACACCCCTCTGGCAACCACCTGTTTGTTCTCTGTGTCTATGACTCTGTTTCTGGGTTATGCTTATTCATTTTTGTTTTTTGATTCCACACATAAGTGAAATAATTCAGTATTTGTCTTTCTGTGTCTGACTTATTTCACTTAGCATAAAACCCTCTAGGTCTATCCATGTTATCACAAATGACAAGATTTCATTTTTTATGGCTGAGTAATATTCCACTGTGTGTGTGTGTGTGTGTGTGTGTGTGTGTGTGTGTATTTATCACATTTTCTTTATCTTTTCATCTATTGATGGGCATGTAGGTTGTTTCCAAATCTTGGCTACTGCAAATAATGTTACAATGAACATAGGACTACATATATATTTTTTTAATTTTTTAATTGAAGTATCATTGATTTACAGTGTTGTGTTAGTTTCAGTTGTACATGCATATATGTTTTCTAATTAATGTTTTTGTTTTCTTTGGATAACTAACCAGGAGTGAAATTATTGGGTCATATGGTAGTTCTATTTTTAATTTTTTAAAGAATCTCTCTACTGTTTTCCATAGTGGTCACACCAATTTACATTGCTATCAACAGTGCATGAGGGTTCCCTTTCTCCACATCCTTGCCAACACTTGTTATTTGGTGTCTTTTTGACAATATCCTTTCTGACAGGTGTGAGGAAATATCTCACTGTGGTTTTTTGTTTTTTTTTTTTTTTCCTGCAGTACACTGACCTCCCACTGCTGTGGCCTCTCCCGTTGCAGAGCACAGGCTCCGGACGCGCAGGCTCAGCGGCCATGGCTCACAGGCCCAGCCGCTCCGCAGCATGTGGGATCTTCCCGGACTGGGACACGAACCCGCGTCCCCTGCATCGGCAGGCGGACTCTCAACCACTGCGCCACTAGGGAAGCCCCTCTCACTGTGGTTTTGATTTACATTTCCCTAATGCTACTAATGTTGAGCATTTTTTTCATGTGCCTGTTGATGTATCTCTTTGGAAAAGTGTCTATTCAGATCCTCTGTCCATTTTTTAATTGAGTTGTTTGTTTTCCTTGATGTTGAGTTGTATGAGTTCTTGTATATTTTGGAACTCCTTACTGGAAAAATCTTTGCAAATATCTTCTCCCTTTCAGTAGGTGAACTTTTTTTGTTGATCATTCCTTCACTGTACAAAAGCTTTTTAGTTTGATGTAATTTTTTTTTTTTCGGTACGCGGGCCTCTCACTGTTGTGGCCTCTCCTGTTGCAGAGCACAGGTTCCAGACGCTCAGGCTCAGTGGCCATGGCTCACGGGCCCAGCCGCTCCACGGCACATGGGATCCTCCCAGACCGGGGCATGAACCCGCGTCCCCTGCATCGGCAGGCGGACTCTCAACCACTGCGCTACCAGGGAAGCCCCTGATGTAGTCTTATTTGTTTATTTTTGCTCTTGTTTCTCTTGCCTGAGGAGGCATATCCAAAAAATATTACTAAGACTGATGTTAAAGAGATTACCACCTATGTTTTCTTCTAGAAGTTTTGTGGTTTCAGGTCTTACATTTAAGTGTTTAATCCATTTTCAGTTTATTTTTGTGCATGGTGAGAAAGAGTAGTCCAGTTTTATTCTTTTACATATAGCTGTCCAGTTTTCACAACACCATTTATTAAAGAGGCTGTCTTTTTCTGGTTGTATATTCTTGCCTCCTTTGTCATAGATTAATTGTCCATATAAATATGGGTTCATTTCTGTGTTCTCTATTCTGTCCCATTGACCTATGTGTTTGTTTTTGTGCTATACCATAATGTTCTGACTACTGTAACTTGTAGTATAATTTTAAATCCAAGTGCATGATACCTCCAGCTTTGTTCTTCCTTCTCAAGATTGTTTTGCCTATTCAGGGTCTTTTGTGTCTCCCTACAAATTTTATAATTATTTGTTCTAGTTCTGTGAAAAATTCCATTGGTCTTTTGATAGGGATTTCAGTGAGTCTGTGATTGACTTTGGTAGTTTTTTAACAACATTAATTCTACCAATCCACAAACACAGTATATCCTTCCATCTGTTTATGTTGTCTTCAGTTTCTTTCATGAGTGTCTTATAGTTTTCCAAGTACAGGTCTTTTGCCTTCTGAGTTAGACTTATTCCTAGGTATTTTATTCTTTTTTGATGTGATTGTAAATGAGATTGCCTTCTTAATTTTTCTTTCTATTAGTTCATTTTTAGTGTATAGAAATGCAACAGATTTCTGTGTAATAATTTTGTATCCTGAAATTTTACTGAATTCATTGATGAGCTCTAGTAGTTTTCTGGTTGTGTGTTTAGAATTTTGTATGTATAGTATTATGTCATTTGCATACAGTGACAGTTTTACTTCTTCCTTTCCAGTATGGATTCCTTTTATTTCTTTTTCTTATCTGATTTCTGTGCCCAGGTCTTAAGAATTTATGAATAAAACTAGTATAAAACATTTATGTACAAGTGCTTATAGGAATATATATCTTCATTTCTCTGGAACAATGCCCAGGAGTGCAATTGCTGGACATATGTAAGTTTCATGTTTAGTTTTTAAGCAAACTGCCAAATTGTTTTCCAGAGTGGCTATACCATTTTTCAGTTCCATCAGCAATATATGAGTGATCCAGTTTCTTTGCATCCTCACCATCACTTGGTGTTGTCATTATTTTTTAGTGTTTCCATTTTGATAGGTATGTTGTGATATCTCATTGGGGCTGTAATATGCATTTCCCTAATGTCTAATGACAGTGAACACCTTTTTATGTGCTTATTTGTCATCCATGTATTATTTTTAGTGAAATGTCTTTTCATATATTTTGCCCATTTTCTAATGGGCTTTTTTTTTTTCTCCTGAGTTTTCAGAGTTTTTTGTTTTTTGTTTTCCCATATTCTGAACACTAGTTCTCTGATGGGTAGATAGTTTGGAAATATTTTCTCCCAGTATATAGCTTGTCTTTTCATCCTCCTGACAAGGCCTTTTGTAGAGCAAAAGTTTATAATTTTGGAGAAGGACAATTTGTCATTTTTTAAAATTTTATGGATCAGGCTTTTGTTAAGTCTAAAAATTTACCCAGTTCTAATTCCAACTATTTTCTCTTATACGTGTTCCTAAAAGTTTTATAATTTTATGTTTGACTTTTACATCTGTAATATATTTTGACATAATTTTTGTTTAAGATGTGACGTTTAGGTCAAGATTCCATTTATTTATTTGCTTCCTATGTCCAGTTTCTCAACACGATTTGTTGAAAGTGCTATCTTTCTTCTATTGAATTGCTTTTGTACTTTGTCAAAAATCGTTGGGCCATATTTGTCTATTTTTGGAGTTTTATATTCTGTTCCATTGATCTATGTGTCTATCCCTCCAATACAACCTCTTGATGACCGTAACCTGACATCAGGTGGACTGCTTCCTTCCACTTTGTTCTCCATTTTCAAAATTGCTTTAGTTAGCACAGTTTTGTTTTTCTGTTTTTTATTTTTGTTTTACTTTTCATATAAATTTTAAAATAATCTTGTCTATATGTACAAAACACTCTGTTGAAATTTTGATAGGAATTGTGTTAAACCTGTATGTCAGTTTGGGAAGAATTGACATCTTTAATGTATCCTACAACCTTGTGTCCTACATCCTTGTTGAACCCATTATTAGTTCTAGGATAAAATGTCTAGGATAAAATTAGTTCTGGTAAAATGTCAACACAAATGAACTGTGATTTTGGAAATTTGAAATATGGGAATCATTGGTATGTTCCATATTTCTTCAAATCTGAGTCACCATTGATTATAAGCTCTACCCCTGAGGAAAAATAAACCTACAAATTAAACTATGACATAATGCCTTAATAGTCCCGTATGATGCATGAATTGGCCACAGTTATAAGTTGCTTTATTTTTTCCAAAGTATTTGACAAATTCTCCTCTCTCCACTTACTTTAATAAGTATGTGATAAGTAATCCTTTTGCAGATATCTCAGTAAAAAAATATAAAAGAGATTTTCTTGAAGGTATCTTACACTCCAAAGATTTATAAAGCTCTTGGTTGTTACTTTGAAAAAAGAAATTAAAGTTTTGTCAGTACATATTCTTTCAAATTGCTCTATTTCCATGGTTTTCTGCATACATAATAATAATTTTCTTTTAATGCCAAATCACAGTATTAATTTTTAAGTTCATTTTAAATAGCATTAAATCCGACATGTCTAGTACCATTAATCCACAAATTTTTATTGAATTAAGATAGTGTTAACAGCAATGACCAAGTTCTCACAGTGCAGGCAAGGAAGACTAAGTCAAGACTGCTGCCTGGATGATGACAACCATTTGCAGATGCATCTTTTTTCAGATATGTAAAAGGTTAAACAATTTGTGTTTTAGATTTGATAAAATGTGGCAAGTATTTCCACCATGGGAAAAATTGAGATCACATAGTAAAAGTTTTAAAACAGTAGAGGTGAAGTCTGAGGTCTGAGTCTGGCAGAGAAGACTAAAATGGAGCAGCCAATGAGGTAGGAGGAAAATAAGTAGAATGTGGTTTCTGGCAAGTCAAGGAAGAGAAGGTTGCAAGAAGGAGGGAGTGATCTGCAATGTCAAATCCTGCAGAGAAAATGCAGAAGAGGACTGAGAATTGCTCACTGGCATTGGGGACATGAATGAACATGAATCTTTGGCAACATGAATGAATACCATTTCTTAGGCATGGTAGAGAGAATAACCTGATTGAAATGGGATTAAGAGGGAATAGGGGAATTCTCTGGAGGTCTAGTGGTTAGCACTCTGCACTTCCACTGCAGGGGATACAGGTTTGATCCCTAGCTGGGGAACTAGGAACCCACAAGCGACGTGATGGGAAGTGAGATAGTAAATAAAACTCCTTCATGCCTGGTGTGTTGCTTTTTACTTGTTTGTTTGATTTTGTTTTGTTGTTGTTTTATTTTTAAGGAGGAAAATAAGGGCCGTGGCTAGAAAGCGAGAGGAGATTAAAATTATTTTTATATTGAGAGATTTTATAGTATATTTATATGCTAATGAGAATAATAGTAGAGAAAGGAAACTTAATTATGCAGAAGACCAAAGGAACAATGCCCTTGCTTACACATAAAGGAATAGGATCCAGTGTCATCCAAGCCTCTGTACTATTCCCATGTTGTATAATTATTTATATGTCTAAATTTCCCAGGCTAGGAATTCCTTTATGCCTGGGATCATGCTCCATTTACCTTTTCCTACCCAGGCCAAGCAGAATAGCACAGTGTTCATTAACATGGGCTTTGGACTCTGCCTGGATTTGGAACCTGAGTCAGTTGCTTGTTAGCTGTGTTCTTGAGAAGCTATACATGAAATTTTCTATGCCTCAGTTTCCTCATCTATAAAATGTGGATAATAATATTACTCACCTGTTGTAACAAAGTCTGAATGCATGTAAAGTGCTTAGAATGGTGTCTGACATTTAACAAACACACAATAAAAGTTACACAATAAATTTAAATTACAGAACAGCACACTGTATGCATTCTGTGAATGAATGAATGCATATTATTTTAAAATATCCTTATAGTTGACTTGTTTTCTACATAGCCCTCTCTTGATCCCAGTTTTGAACTCTGTTCTTCCTATAGCTAAGGTTATTTAACTGTCACCTGCAGACTCAGCTCATGCTGGTCTCCTGAGATCAATTCTGACCTTAGAGAAGAAGGATTCTAGAGACATTTGCCTGGATGTTTAGTCCTGACCCTGTGCACCATTTATGCAAACTAAGTGGGCATCTGCCTTTTTTTGTTTTCTGGCACTCAAAACTCCCTTTTTCTTAGAAATTCTTGCCTCTCTGATTGTTTCTATGTCTGTTTCTCATTTCCTTTTTTGACTCCATATAATCTGGGCTTGCCTTGTGTGCTTCTAAGATTGCAAACTGCCTAGTTCCAGGCATGACTTTGGAATGGGCATTAAGCTCCCAGGGCTACCCTATAATTAATGTTCATAATTAGTGTAAATACGCTGCAGAGATTTGCAGCACAATATGCCACACGTGGACCTAATTGGGACCAAAGGACTAGTAGCCCCAGTTCTGAGGCCTTTAGGATAAGGGAATTAGAGGCATCTAAAGGGTTCAAAGAAGGCTAATAAGGCACAGAGGATTAGGTAATTAATGGATCTAATGCTGTCCTGGAAAATGTTGTAAAAAGACTTCTCACCAGCCCTGTTCCTCTGAAGGCAAATTTCTTGATGTGGGATAATTCTTCATTCCTTTCAAGTGTGTGGGGCTTTCTCTCCTGGGAAGCATCTAGGGGGAATACAGCTTTGGTTTGCATTTCCTTATGCCTGTAGCCTTAAAAGATTTAAAGCTTTATCAGCAGAATGCCATGAAGTGGAGTATTGAAGCAATTATCTGGATAATCCACACTGAGGAAGAAGGAAATCTTCATTTGGGGGTTTAGATTATTTTGCATGGCTCTATTTTCATGAATCAGTAAGGCAACCATGCAGAGGGCATTAGGCACAAAATAGGAATTCATTAAATATTTGCTGGATAGATGAATCTTTTATTCAAAATATCAATTAATATTAATAGTCCTTAATAATTCTGGTTTCCACCTGAATACTGTATGTGTTCTCATCTCTTGGCTGGGTGAGTTAATGAACAGAGATATGAAGGCTAGCTTCTAGTCCCCAAATAGGCCTTAGTTTATTTACTCAGCTGTGGAAGAGAACTGGCTTTTACTGGATGGTTTCATGTAAAATATATTTTTTTAACAATTTACCAGATAATGTTGCACCTTTGCTCCCTTCTTAATCTGAGCAGTTTAGATATCATGATGGCCTTTGAATCTGGGGAAAAAAATCAGTTAAGCCACTAGTTTGCCTTTCTGCAGATGAATTAGTGAGTTGATTGATTGGCTTGTCACACAACGTCTGTGAAGGACTGTGTCCAAAGCCTTTATACTTTGGGGCAGGACATTGGCTTCCATGTTCTATACCTTCCATATATCCTGACATTGGTGACCCAGAAGAGTTTTTATTATCACAAGACCCTCAATCCTTGACCAATAACTTCCACAGCTTGGAAGTTAGAGATTTCCAAGCTAAGAGTAAGATATAGGGAAGAAGGAAAAAGGACCAAGATTATGGACACAAAAGGGTCTGGATTTTGAGTTTATCTTTTTCTATATTTTCTATTTTTCATAGAAAAAATGAGAAAAGATTCGGGAATCAGAAGTTTGGGTTAATTCACTTTGATTTTACATCATTCCCTTAACTACCCCGTGCCTTATTTTGCACACCTGAAGAAAGGGAACGATTATATCAACTCACAAGATGTTAGTAAGAATCATGTGAAATGCATGTGAAATATTTTAAAATTTACTAATCTGCCTACAAATATAAGGTGCAATATCAGAAATATCTGCAACATGAAGAAATTTTGATTTTCATGTAGTGGGGATAGCCCACAACCAGAAACTTAGAAAACTAATTCTGTCAGAGAACTTGCTATGGCAATATCCATGTCCTAAATCATAGATGAAGCAATAAGAAAGAAGCTAGTATCCTGCCTTGAATGAATTCTGCACCAATCAGGCCCCTAAGACCTAGTCCTAGATTAGTCTGCAGTGTAGGTAGCAACAAAGTAACACAAAATGCATTTTACAAAATCAACAGACTATATTTCATAACAGGTAAAGGATAACCTCCTCTCTCTTTTTTCCCCAATACCAACTGCTGGAGCACTCCATGAGTTAGCAGAGCCTAGGCCCATGAACTCCCTTCACACTTATATGAGTGCTCATGTTTCCTCCTCACAGGGCGTAGATAAGGATTGATGAATTTGTGATGACTCTCTGTTTAGGACCATTCCCTCAATATACAGCTTAAGTCTCCAGCCCATCCAGTTTTTGCAAGGTCCCCTTCAGTAGCAGAGAGAGCTTATGTACTTAAAGAGAAAAAGACTGGTTATACCAGATTTGCTTCTTACTAGCTGTGTGATGTTGAACAAATCACTTAACCTTCCTAAATCTTAATTCCCTAAATTTTTGTATAATTTTCTCTAAGTGTGGAAAATAAAATATACCTCATGTGTTTGCTGGGGGAGACCTGGATCATTGTGGGGGGTTAATAAATGTCAGTTTCCTCCACAGTTCTCTCCCCTATTTGTTGGCTAAGGAGAGCCAAGTGAGTTAACCCTTTGTACAACTACCCAGTGTCTTCCCACTTCCCTCACTTTCCCCTCTGGATGACAAAATTAGACATCCGAAGCATCCCAGTTATCTCATCACTTCAGCCCTCCTGAGTTTGTTCTCACTGAATATTAGACAGAACAATCACATTCTCAAGTACTCTCTTGAGAGCTCAGTGACAGTTCAATGACAACCTGTTCCAGGCCAAACAAACCTTCAAAGAAGAGAGAGAGACAGAGACGGACAGAGACAGAGATCACAAACAGGCATGTCTTTCATTTGTCTAGAAGGAGTTGGGAACAGAGATAAGCTGGGAAGGAAGGCTGCATTACAGAGAGGGTGGTGGGAGAGGCAGGCAAAAAGTAATTGATCTCAGTCTCTGTTCTAGCTAAGCCAGCCTGTATTAGGAAGTCAGCAAACTCTCAGTGGGTGCTAGGTACTAGAGTACAGAGATGAATGATAGTTTAATCCAATGGCATATTCTATGATAATGGATTTGTACTAGTTTGCCTCTGTCCAATATGGTAACTATTAGCCATTGTGGCTACTGAACATCTGAAATGTGGTTAGTGTGGCAGAAGAACTAAATTCTTAATATTTAATGTGAATTAATTTTAAATGTAAATAGCTCTATGAGCTAGTAGTGGTCACATTGGGAATCTGTTGTTATTAATATTTTTTAATTTTTAAAATTAAGATAGAGTTGATTTACAATGTTGTGTTAGTTTCAGGTGTACAGCAAAGTGATTCAGTTATATGTATACATATATATCTAATTTTTTCAGATTATTTTCCATTATAGATTATTATAAAATACTGAGTATAGTTCCCTGTGCTATACAGTAGGTCCTTGTTGGTTATCTATTTTATATATAGCAGTGTGTATATGTTAATCCCAAACTCCTAATTTATTCCTCCCCGACCCTTCCCCTTTTGTAATCATGAGTTTGTTTTCTCTGTCTGTGGGTCTACTAATAGTAATCTGTTGTTATTAGAGACATGGATTTCTGAGTGTCAAAATAGGTAACAGAAGATGATTTTAATCTACCTGCTCTCTCTTCTGGAATTAGTGGAGTTACTTAAGCCACTGCTGTTATGTAACTGGATTGTGGAGAGTGGAGGAACGGTGGAGACATATTTGACGTATCCATTTAGCCAAATGGATAATACGCCAGACCTCCATTTATAACTGCTTATCAAGGGCACTGGCTAGGTTCCATTCGGACATGGAATATCAACCTCTGTCTTAAGTCTGGCTGTCCAGGTAGTGCCTGCCAGTTGTCACTTGAGAAGCAGGCGTAGAGGAAATTCCTGTTGAAGTGGTGGTTAAAACAACCATAAACCGGCTGCTGATCCTTAACCTTCTGCTCTTTGTAAGAGGATTCCTTGCACAGGTCCAATCCTTCAACACCCTTTTTTGAATGTTCCCTTGAGACACATCAACAACCATTTAACTCTGAGCCTGTCATTTCCAGAGCCCAAGAAAAAATAGTTCAGAATTAAAGTAAGGTTGTAAAGACAACAAAGAGATTTAACTGAGTATGCACTTTATTCTCACAGTGATGTTCACTGTAGTGTGGTACGTACTGAAATAAGTTAAGGTTATATTCTACATTAAAGGACTGAACACCTACATTTAAGAAAATAAAGAAAATAAACCCAGAGACCATGCAAGGCAACTTTTGCAAATGCCATCCAGTACTGCCTTCTTTAGTTCTGGGTCTAGATTTTTCGCCCTTGGTTTCTGTCGCCATAGATTCTGACCATACCATCATTTACAAAAGCAGAGACCTCCTTAGGAAATTCTACCCGAGGTTGGGTCTAGGATGAGTCTTATTTCCATAGACCCTGCCTGTATCCGGGGTTCCTGGTATCTGCTCTGGAAACAGCTCTCCATGCTGGTGTTTGCCCAACCCCAGTTGTATTGGCTTCTTTCATAAAAATGAATTTCAGTACTCTAGTTTCTTATAAGAATCCCAAATTCTTTGACCAGCCATCTTACATCTGACTGCTTAGTTCTTGTTCACCTTTGTTTCATTTCCTTCCAGCTGAAAGCTGGGATTTTTCTCCAAACCAAGCCACCGTGTTACCATACATTGACTTAATGTTCCCCCATGTCCTGGCCATTATCACTGGGAGGTTCCCAAGAATGTAGATTTTGGCAGCATCTAAAATAAAGCCTGACTTTGCCAGTCTCCTCCCTGATTTCCATTCTCCATCATTGCCCATAAACTGAATACCAAACTCTAGCTTAGAATTGGTTCCTTCTCCAGAAGGGCTTCCTCTTCCTCCCAACAGCACTTACCATCTCAATCCTAACCTCCCTCTGCAGCAAACCTGTTTGACACATGACTAACCCCAGTGCTAAGTATTTCGGGGATTCTGAGAGCTTACTTCAAGTCATGCTAATGCTTGACATTTGGTAGTTTGGTACACTTTGCAGTTGGCTACAAAATTCCCAGTGCCTTATCCTAGGGACTGTCCAATGCTAAATACTTCAGCACTTGGAGTGTCTGTGACATTGAATCAGTAAAGGTCACCAGCAGAGACAAAATGAATCATCCCTCATGGCTTTAAGACACACTTTCCAGCTCATTATGATAAGATGCCTATTAAATTTTTTGTCCCCTTCTATAGAGATTAAGCCTCCTGTGTGTTATCTGCACTAATGAACCACTTGCTCTTATATCTTTTTTTCTAGGTGGTTTGTCACCAGGGCTGTCCTGTCCTGTAAAGCCCCAGTGACAGTGAGCTGTTGACAGAGTACTAGAAAGAGCTCAGATCTTTAAAACCAGGGATGTGACAGAGAATTTTTTTTTCATTTTCCCAATCTCTACAGTCTCTGTGCTCTAACACTATTCCATTAAATCATAAAGCTTAGAGCTTCTCAAGCCCTTAGCATCTTTCCTTTGATTTGCAAAATGAGTGGAGGATTTGTTATTAATTCTTGTTGCTGCAGCTACAGAGCAGGCACCATTATCTATAGCTAAGCCATTAAACTGATTGGTATTAATCAGAAGTGTCCCATGAGTCATATTGGTTGAAGAGGTCTGGATGTTTTTCAGTGAAGGGGCTTTGTGGAATCAAATGAGAATTGATTGATGATCCCAAAGTACATGTATGCAAGTAAAGAACCAGCTACATTCTGGGCATCTCACTTTAATGAAAGCACTGTCCTCTCTGCATGCAAAGAAGGCAAACTGGTTTAACTGACCCATGGCAAAGACATTCTGGAGTTGCTTCTCCACAATAGGATTGGAGAGAGAGAGAGAGAGAGAGAGATGAACTGGCCGAACTGGCCCACAGAAGGTAAATATGTGATAACTGGCATCCTGTACACTCCAAACAGGTACTCTTTGGAAGATTTTGGCCCAGAGATGCTACTGAGCACCAGCCCTTACAGAGTATCTCCAATGGTTCCCATAGACTGAAGGGCACACATGTTTAAGGCAGCCTTCTAGGTGCAGAGTCTCCAGCGAAAGCACAGAAACAAAGTCAAAGAGTCCACTAAGGGATTAAGCCCATGACCTTGGTATCATCAGCACCATGCTCTAATTAACTGAGCTAACCAGAAGCAGATGCTCTGTACCACTGAGCTAATTCTCTATAGAAAATGCCAAAACAGAAAAGCATTCCTCACAGTTTTCAAATTCTATTATTTCCTAGGCCAACTTCTTAAACATTTTTGCTGAATGGTTGTCCTCAAAAACTTTTTTATCTATGACATGTAAAGAACCTAGATATTTGCACAACTACCCAGGTTATTAAGTACTATTTACATTGAACAGCATAAGGAATATTTTTCAGTTGGAAAAAAATAGAATTACATAAACAAAGGGTTTTCCAGTAACTTAATCCCAATTAATTTGTCATTTCCCATGCTTCCCAAATACAGACAACAAAGATCCAAAGGGGACCAAGGCAAAATGTGGTATAAGGTTTTCTCTGGCCCTGCCTTCCTACAGTGAATCATCTCTCTTATGAACTCCACAAGACAGAGTGTAGTTTTTTCTGGTTGGTTATATCCTGTTTTAAAAAAGGACTTGGGGAAACTTATGGAAATATGTTATATAATATATGAAAATATACACACCAGTACTACAGTGTAAAAACATAAATAACTATGGAAGTTCAGTGAAGTAGCAAACAAAAATAAAATAAAATAAAATCAGAAATAGAGGTAGCATGCATAATACAAACAAGGAGGTTCTGTGGAATTGCCAAATGTGTTTTAAAAGTTTGATTGTTCAGTTGAATTAAGAATCACAATATTCATAAAATACAAACACTCAGAAGCTGCATAGTGGTTCCTGATACCAACACCTGAAATAAAGGTATGCTGAGGTTTCTACTAAAGGGACCTGGCACCTGGTGATAGAGCAGGTAAGGTCTTTACCCTTGACACCCCAAGGGGAAGTGTAATAATGAATGCCTTATGGCTGTTGCTTTTAGTGTTGATGATACAGGTCTTAAAACACCTATTGTTTATTTCATTCACTGACCCTTAACATGCACTACTTAGATTGTGGATTAAGTTTTCCTGTGCCCAGGTCTTGACCTTCTATCTAAACTCTACCTCTCCTTAGTGCAAAGGTTAAATCATATTGTTTCACATTACCTGAAACATATAGCACAGACCACTGAGTAGAGGAAGTTTCTCAAAAAAGTTTGATTAATCAAGATATTGACCAATAAACAAAAATATGAGACTTCTATCATTTTATCTACTCACCCCATATATACCTCCCCATTTTTTATTCAACACCTTCTAATTCAATACCATCTTTCCCTATTTACATGGTTACAACAGATAGGGCAGCCATGTTCAAACACTAAAACCCCAAACCCTTGACCAAATCCAAAGATGATTTGGAGGAAGGTACTAATCTAAGCTGTGCAAACCAGAATCTTTACCTTCAGGAATTTGGAATTGAGACTAAGCTGCTTTAGTTAATGACTTAACTCTTCAATGATGGTTGTAACATCAGGTACTCTTGATATTTTTGAGAACATTGTTATGCTCTGAAGATATGTAAACTGGTCAGTTCTGTGGAAACTAGAGAAGAAAGACTCACAAATGCTGGGAAAATGGAAGAAATGAGAGCCAGAGAGAGAAACTTCACAGCTTCTACTCAGTGCTTCATTCTCTGAATAAAGTCTCTTGGTTCCGTTAGACATCTGTGTATCCACATGATAAATGTAATTTTTTTGTTTAAGCTAGTTTAGTGGGTTTCTGCTATTCTCAACCAGAAGTGTTAACTAGTACAGTGAACCATAGTAATCTAATTTGCCAGTGATACTTACTTTCTCATCTGATAAATATTTATTGAGTAGATATTATGTGCCAGCTACTATTTCAGTTTGAGATGCATCATGGAACAAAACAGACAAAAATTTCTGCCCTGTTCTATATCATATTACCCGTCCCTATACTTTGCCAAAGAAATGGGTGATGTTTATCAAGAACACAGTATTCAGGTGTATTAGAATAGTTGTTTTCACACACTTGAAAGCTAAACAAACTTACCAAAAAAAAAAAAAAAAAAAAAAAAGGTACTTGACCTAAAGGGAGGGAGAAGCTACCAAAGCTATTACAGTTTGATAGAAAAACAAAACAAAAAAAACATTCAAAGTTGTCTAAAGCAGTGCTTCTCAAACTTTAGTATCCACTACAATCACCTGTAGAGCTTGTTAAAATACAGGCTGACCCACTCCCTGAGATTATCATTCAATAGATCTGGGGTGGAGCTTAATAGTTCGTATTTATAACAATCTCTTAGATGATGGCAGGTGCTTCTGATCCATTCCTCAAACATGAATGTTCTAAAGAGTAGATGAGCCTTGCTTCATGATGAATTCTACCAGATGTTTATAGAGTTAATACAAATCCTCCACACATGCTTCCAAAAAATAGAAAAGGAAAGAACATCCAGAAGGAGATCAATTGATGAATGGATAAACAAAAGGTGGAATATCCTTATGATGGAATATTATTCAATCTTAAAAAGGAATGAAGTATTGATACACAGTACAGCATAGAAGAACCTTGAAAATATTATGCTAAGTGAAATGAGTCAGTCACAAGAGGACACATATTGTATGAAATATCCAAAATAGGCAAATCCAGAGAGACAGAAAACAGAGTAGTGGTTGTCAGCATCTGGGGAGAGTGAGGATTAGAGAGAGACAGCTAATGGGCTTATTTTGAAGTGGTGAAAATGTCCTGAAATTTGATAGTCGTGATGGTTGCGTAACTGTGGATAAATGAAAAACCACTGAATTGTATACTTTAAGAGTATATATATCAATAAAGCTGTTGTTAAATTTTTTAAAAAAATAGAATGCATGAACCACCTTGCGATTGCTAATGGACTGGCATTTCCAGTAAACTTGCAGTTATTAGAATAGCCTAAACCTAATTGGACAGTCCTTGGAATGGATATTAAAGAGAATATAATCTAGAATCTTACCTTCTAAAGTCCCTTCTAATCCTGAGTAAATAGATCAATAAAAAGATTGAGATTTTAAGATTATACTTATGCTAAAATACCATAGACTAGCACATACTATGTGTTTATCTCAGGAATTCTTCAAGTGATGGGAATCAGCATTGTTGTACTCTTCACATTATTTTATGCAATTATGACCCCCCTCATAGGTACAGGATAAAACTCTAAATAATGCTTTTATCTGGATGCTGGTGAATGGAACTTCTAATGTGAATGGAACTTCTAATGTAACATGTTAACTTCAGTGCCTCATGTATAGATGAATACCTAGAAAGGAATCATAGAAACAGCACATTTAGACTCTTGTAGATCTAAGAAGCAAATTCGGTATCACAGAAAAGTTCTGATGTGAAGAAAATAGCACAGCTCACTGGATAAAATTAAGGATTCTGGAGCCAGAGTCCCTGTGTATTAAACCTGGCTCTGCCACTTACTATGTTATCTTTTCAACTTTCTTAACCTATTAGCTCCTCAGATCTCCCATCTGCCAAATGGAAATAATAATAATACCTACCTACCTACAGTTGAGGCTTGTTATGATTATTAAATGACTTAATATTTGTAAAGCACTATATGAACAGATGCCTGACACACAGTAAGCACCATATAAGGATTTGTTAAGTTAATCCCTGGAGTCCAATTTGGATAATTTTTTCATAAGAATGTCTATTTAGGAAGTAGATACTTGTGAAAATGGGGTGACTCTTCCAAATTGTCCCCTTTTCTTGGATGATTCCTTTTTTTAACCACATAGATGAATTCTTAATTGCTAGTCTCCATTTAAGACTTAACAGAAAAGTTGAACCCCAAAATTGATTTTGATGCATAGGAATATAATCAATGGTACATTAGTTTCAGTATAAAATATATTGAGCTTTGTGTTCTTTCTCTTAAAGAACCAATAAGGGGTATGAAAGATTTGTCTTTTCTCTGATGTTACTTCAAAATTTTTTCTCACCATAAAATTATGCCTTAAGATTTATGTGTACTAGACTCTAACTCATTTAATACTCAAATATGCACTATAATCTCCATTTTACAGATGAGGAAGCCTCGTCTCAATGGATTTAAGTGACTTCTGCCAGGTGACACAGCTAGCAAAGAA
The DNA here is from genome assembly GCF_949752795.1 of Hyperoodon ampullatus. Taxonomy (NCBI): domain Eukaryota; kingdom Metazoa; phylum Chordata; class Mammalia; order Artiodactyla; family Ziphiidae; genus Hyperoodon; species Hyperoodon ampullatus. The sequence goes on along the minus strand of NC_136915.1, from coordinate 146,078,635 downwards.
GAATAGAGACAGGGGTTAAACCCAGGGCAATATAACTTTAATACAAATGTTCTTTTCACTCTCTTACATTTCGTACTGCACCTATAGTTATCTATAATACATACATTTTTGCCTTTTAAATTTATATTTTCATGCTGTAAAAATTCTTGGCTGTGAGTTCCCTAAAATGTAAAACATTTTGTAGGTTTGCCACCTTCAAGCAACAGAAAGAGAAGAAAACCATAGGAGAGAGGCTGAAAAGTCATGCCCTACTATTAGCCACCCCCATGTCCCAGGAAAGGAGAGAAGGTAATTAGTAATTCCCAGGGTTGTCTTCCGAAGCTTTTGCAAACCAACTGGCAAGAGGCCCTGCTAAATGTTCACTTCTCTTGACTGCTGTTGAGGACCAGCTGGATCTTTGTCAAGCCCGAATGATTGACCCCAGGTCATTCATTTGCCTCTCTTCAAGGATGCAAGGCCCCTCTTGCCTTATCTAGAGACATTAAACAAGGCTGCTTGACGTTGGACATCAAATTGATTTCATGCCAAGATTTCACTCAACCACGGGTGACAGCCATTGATGTGTCAAAGCCTTACAAGAAAAATAAACACGTCTGATGCAAAGAGCCCTTTGTTTTTGATGCCAGGGTGAATTATTCACCTTCTCTTAGATCTGACACTGGCTGTGACTGTTTGCTAGGAGGCTGAGTGGAGGCATGTAGGGTCTCAAACTGGAATGTCAGAGAAGGGCACACAACAGCTGATTCAAAGTTGGCTGCAAAGTTAGAGCTGGAGGAGAACCTTCCTTCTTTCTATGTCCCTCATCTTCCTTCAGTCCTGTGGCATGGAACCCTACGGAACCCAACTCAGCATTCTCTGGCTCCCGCTTTTGAATAGTCAAAGTCATTTATTTGTTTGTCCTCCCCAGACATCAAGCTTGCTTCTTAGAAATGGCTTAAAACCGTAGGAATATTCTTCTCTTCAGTCATGCCTGCTCAAGGTGATATATGTCTTAGGACAAGCATTCCTAGCAGGTATCCCAGCTGCTTTGGCTTGGCTAAAAGTGGGGACTGCCCACAGTTTGAGCCCTTGTCTGTGGCTATTTCTTCCCCTCCCACCTAGCCTGAGGGATGCATAATCACACCTCTGATGAGTTTCCTAGCTTCTGGTCTCCCTGAAATCTTTTCATCCAGCTGTGCTTACTCTTCTTATTTTTTTTTTATTTTTTGTATTCTGTCTGAAGAAGACTAAGAATTTGCATAATTAAGAATGACCTGAGAAATCTCTGCTAATGCCTCCACTAAAACCCCTGACTATCCCTGTTAACTAATTACATCTATCATTGTGTCAGACAGGTAAATGACTCCTTCAGTCTGCTGAGACAACATTATTCACCTGGGATTATCAAAGGTTTCAATTCTGGCCATTAGCTGAAATTGCTTGGGTCATTCATTATGACAAATTTTGCATCCTTTCCAGACAGAGCAAAGTAAACGCAGAATCAGGAATAGATTAGATAGCCATGCATCAAGAACCTAATTCAGAGCCTCAGCCCCTTCTTTTCCTTAGAGCTAAAGGATGAAAAATGAACAGAAAAACCTTGTGTTTTCCTCTCCTTACAGGAGTGAATATGTGAGTTCTTACTTCAAAAAGTTGGAGATGGGCTTCCCTGGTGGCGCAGTGGTTGAGAGTCTGCCTGCCGATGCTAGGGGACACGAGTTCGTGCCCCGGTCCGGGAAGATCCCACATGCTGCGGAGTGGCTGGGCCTATGAGCCATGGCCGCTGAGCCTGCGCGTCCGGAGCCTGTGCTCCGCAACAGGAGAGGCCACAACAGTGAGAGGCCCACGTACCGCAAAAAAAAAAAAAAAAAAAAAAATTGGAGATGACTCTCATTTCCCTAGTTTTAGTTGACCTTGTAAATATATGGTTTAACAAAACAATAAAGAAAAAAAACAAGACCTTAGATTTGAAATTAAATCCCAAAGTGGACTGACATCCTAACTCCCTATTTTCAGGTTCTCAGCTTCCCCCTTTAACCATAAATTGTAGATAGGGCTTTGAATCACTATTAGGGCAGGGATGGGTAGGATGTAGGTAGTCTTTCAGTTAAAGTGACTTTATCTGAACTGAAACAGAACAAGGGGAGACAGATTAAAGATTATACTTAGACATAAGCAAGGAGTGGGAGGTGAGGAAAGCATCTCTGAAGGACTTGGAATATAGGCATAATTGTTACTGGGTTGAGTAGTTATAGCAAAACCAGGTGGCATACTTCTGTATATGTCTTTCATTTATCAGACACATGGTTTCATCTGTCCTGTCCTTATACAGAATTCAGCGTCCTTGTCACAAGTCAATGAATATATTTTCTCTGTTGATTCAGAGTCTATTATGTACAAAAACTATGATGGGCTTGGTAAAAAATTGTTAAGTAATACATTACATTAAAATATAAGTAGTTTATGTTCACTATGGGAAGACAAGCCATATAAAAATAAAGGTAACTAGCAATTAAAGTTCACTAACAGTATTTTTCATTAATTATATGATAGTATGACTTCTTGAAGAAAACTCACTATCCAATCATAATGTCTAATTTATCGTTTTTAGACACATCTTCATTTAATGCACATGGGTACCACACTCATTAAATGTGTGCTTGCCTTGCACAAAGAGTAAGCTGAGAGACCATAGATCAAATCATTAGAGAACCCAAAACATTGGTTAGTAAAATCATCTATATAAGTGATTAAAATCTATTATTTCCTTCAGCTTTTGGAAATCTGAGACAAGGTCTATATTTTTCCTATTTCTCAGAGAAATTTCTAGCCAGAAGGAGGTTGGGAGAAGATGGAAATTTGAAGTAAGCAAGATGCTTCATACAGTAATTCATTAACAAATATTTACTTGTTATGAGTTACTATTCATAATAGCAATTTGAATTCTGATTATGGTGGTGTACAGCATGTTAGGGATATATCAGTGAACAAAACAGACAGCAATCCCCACCCTTATAGAAGTTATTTTTTATTGTTGAGAGACAGACATCAAACCCCGAACATAATAAATTAAGGAAACAATATATTGTACTAGAAAGTGATGGACTGGAGGGAGACCTTCAAAATGACAGAGGAGTAAGACATGGAGACCACCTTCCTCCCCACAAATACATCAAAAATACATCTACAAATGGAATAACTCCTACAGAACACCTACTGAATGCTGGCAGAAGACCTCAGACTTCCCAAAAGGCAACAAACTCCCCACGTACCTGGGTAGGGCAAAGGAAAAAAGAAAAAACAGAGACAAAGCATAGGGACGGGACCTGCACCTCTCAGAGGGAGCTGTGAAGGAGGAAAAGTTTCCACACACTAGGAAGCCCCTTCATGGGAGGAGACTGCGGGTGGCAGGGGGGAAGGTTTGGAGCCACGGAGGAAAGCGCAGCAACAGGGGTGCAGAGGGCAAAGTGGAGAGACTCCCGCACAGAGGATCAGTGCCATCCAGCACTCACCAGCTTCAGAGGCTTGTCCGGTCACCTGCCGGGGCAGGTGGGGGCTGGGAGCTGAGGCTCGGGCTTCGGAGGTCAGACCCCAGGGGGACGACTGGGGTTGGCTGCCTGCACACAGCCTGAAGGGGGCTAGTGCACCAAAGCTAGCCGGGAGGGAGTCCGGGAAAAAGTCTGGAACTGCCTAAGAGACAAGAGACCATTGTTTCAGGGTGCGCGAGGAGAGGGGATTCAGAGCACTGCCTAAATGAGCTACAGAGATAGCGTGAGCCCCGGCTATCAGCGCGGACCGCAGAGACGGGCATGAGACGCTAAGGCTCCTGCTGCCGCCACCAAGAAGCCTGTGTGCAAGCACAGGTCACTATCCACACCTCCACTCCTGGGAGCCTGTGCAGCCCGCCACTGCCACGGTCCCGTGATCCAAGGACAGCTTCCACCACTGCGCACCTCAGGCTGTTGCAACATCACGCTGACCTCTGCCACCTCAGGCTTGCCCCACTCTCCGTACCCCTACCTCCCCCCAGCCTGAGTGAGCCAGAGCCCCCTAATAAGCTGCTACTTTAACCCCATCCTGTCTGAGTGAAGAAGAGGCACCCTTAGGCGACCTACACGTAGAGGAGGGGACAAATCCAAATCTGAACCCCAGGAGCTGCGCGAACAAAGAAGAGAAAGGGAAATCTCTCCCAGCAGCCTCAGAAGCAGCAGATTAAATGTTCACAATCAACTTGATGTACCCTGCAACTCTGGAATAGCTGAATAGACAACAAATCATCCCAAAATTGAGGCGGTAGACTTTGGGAACAACTGTAGACTTGGGGTTTGCTTTCTGCATCTAATTTGTTTCTTGTTTTATATTTATCTTAGTTTAGTATTTAGTTTATTATCATTGGTAGATTTTTTCATTGATTTGGTTGCTCTCTTCCTTTTTTTTAATACATATATATATATTTTTTCCTTTTTCTCTTTTTGTGAGTGTGTATGTGTATGCTTCTTTGTGTGATTTTGTCTGTATAGCTTTGCTCTTATCATTTGTCATAGGGTCTCTCTGTCCATTGTTGTGGTTGTTGTTTTTTTTTAGTATAGATTGTAGCACTTATTATCATTGGTGGATTTGCTTTTTGGTTTAGTTGCTCTCTTCTTTCTTTCTTTTTTTATTAATTTTTAATTTTTAATAATTTTTTATTTTCATAACTTTATTTCATTTTTTCTTCCTTTCTTTCTCCTTTTTCTTCTGAACCGTGGGGCTAACAAGGTCTTGGTGCTCTAGCCAGGTGTCAGGCCTGTGTCTATGAGGTGGGAGAGCTGAGTTCAGGACATTGGTCCAACAGAGACCTCCTGGCTCCGCATAATATCAAACGGGGAAAGCTCTCCCAGAGATCTCCATGTCAATGCTAAGACCCAGCTGCACTCAGTGACCAGCAAGCTACAGTGCTGGACACTATGTAAAACAACTAGAAAGACAGGAACATGACACCACTCATTAGCAGAGAGGCTGCCTAAAATCAAAGTAAGCTCACAGACAACCCAAAACACACCACCAGACTTGGTCCTGCCCAGCAGAAATACAAGATCCAGCCTCATCCACCAGAACACAGGCACCAGCCTCCTCCACCAGGAAGCCTGCACAACCCCCTGAACCAACCTTAGCCAGTGGGGGCAGATACCAAAAAAAAACTGGAACTACAAACCTGCAGCCTGTGAAAAGGAGACGCCAAACACAGTAAGTTAAGCAAAATGAGAAGACAGAGAAATACACAGCAGATGAAGGAGCAAGGTAAAAACCCACCAAACCAAACAAATAAAGAGGAAATAGGCAGTCCACCTAAAAAAGAATTCAGAGTAATGATAATAAAGATAATCCAAAATCTTGGAAATAGAATGGAGAAAAAACAAGAAACATTTAACAGGACCTAGAAGAACTAAAGAGCAGAAAAACAATGATGAACAACACAATAAATGAAATGAAAAAGTCTCTAGAAGGAATCAATAGCAGAATAACTGAGGCAGAAGAACGGATAAGTGACCTGGAAGACAAAATAGTGGAAATAACTACCACAGAGCAGAATAAAGAAAAAAGAATGAAAAGAATTGAAGAGAGTCTCAGAGACCTCTGGGACAAGATTAAATGCACCAACATTCAAATTATAGGGGTCCCAGAAGAAGAGGAGAAAAAGAAACAGACTGAGAAAATATTTGAAGAGATTATAGTTGAAAACTTCCTCAATATGGGAAAGGAAATAGTCAATCAAGTCCAGGAAGAACTGAGAGTCCCATACAGGATAAATCCAAAGAGAAACACAGCAAGACACATATTAATCAAACTCCTAAAAATTAAAAACAAAGAAAATATATTAAAAGCAGCAAGCGAAAGACAACAAATAATGTACAAGGGAATCCCCATAAGGTTAACAGCTGATCTTCAGCATAAACTCTGCAAGCCAGAAAGGAGTGGCAAGACATATTTAAGGTGATGAAAGGGAAGAACCTACAACCAAGATTATTTTACCCAGCAAGGATCTCATTCAGATTCAATGGAGAAATTAAAACCTTTACAGACAAGCAAAAGCTAAGAGAATACAGCACCACCAAACCAGCTTTACAACAAATGCTAAAGGAACTTCTGTAGGCAGGAAACACAAGAGAAGGAAAAGACCTACAATAACAAACCCAAATCAATTAAGAAAATGGTAATAGGAACATACATATTGATAACTATCTTAAATGTAAATGGATTAAATGCTCCAACCAAAAGACATAGACTGGCTGAATGGATACAAAAACAAGACCCGTATATATGCTTTCTATGAGAGACCCACTTCAGACCTAGGGACACATACAGAATGAAAGTGAGGGAATGGAAAAAGATATTCCACGCAAATGAAAATCAAAAGAAAGCTGGAGTAGCAATTCTCATATCAGACAAAATAGACTTTAAAATAAAGACTATTTTAAGAGACAAAGAAGGACACCACATAATGATCAAGGGATCAATCCAAGAAGAAGATATAACAATTGTAAATATTTATGCACCCAACATAGGAGCACCTGAATACATAAGACAAATGCTACAAGCCATAAAAGAGGAAATCGACAGAAACACAATCATAGTAGGGAACTTTAACACCCCACTTTCACCAATACACAGATCATCCAAAATGAAAATAAATAAGGAAACACAAACCTTAACCGATACATTAAACAAGATGAACTTAATTGATATTTATAGGATATTCCATCCAAAAACAACAGGATACACTTTCTTCTCAAGTGCTCATGGAACATTCTCCAGTATAGATCATATCTTGGGTCACAAATCAAGCCTTGGTAAATTTAAGAATATTGAAATCTTATCAAGTATCTTTTCTGATCCCACTGCTATGAGACTAGATAACAATTACAGGAAAAAAATCTATAAAAAATACAGATATATGAAGCTAAACAATACACTATTAAATAACCAAGATATCACCAAAGAAATCAAAGAGGAAATCAAAAAATACCTAGAAACAAATGACAGTGAAAACACGATGACTCAAAACTTATGGGATGCAGTAAAAGCAGTTCTAAGAGGGAAGTTTATAGCAATACAATCCTACCTCAAGAAACAAGAAACATCTCAAATAAACAACCTAACCTTACACCTAAAGCAATTAGAAAGAGAACAAAAAAACCCCAAAGTTAGCTGAAGGAAAGAAATCAAAGATCAGTTCAGAAATAAATGAAAAAGAAATGAAGGAAATGATAGTAAAGATCAATAAAAATAAAAGCTGGTTCTTTGAGAAGATAAACATAATTGATAAAACATTAGCCAGACTCATCAAGAAAAAGAGGGACAAGACTCAAATCAACAGAATTAGAAATGAAAAAGGAGAAGTAACAACTGACACTGCAGAAATACAAAGCATCATGAATGATGACTACAAGCAACTATATGGCAATAAAATGGACAGCCTGGAAGAAATAGACAAATTCTTAGAAAAGCACAATTTTCCGAGACTGAACAAGGAAGAAATAGAAAATATAAACAGACCAATCACAAGCACTGAAATTGAGACTGTGATTAAAAATCTTCCAACAAACAAAAGACCAGGACCAGATGTCTTCACAGGAGAATTCTATCAAATATTTAGAGAAGAGCTTACACCCATCCTTCACAAACTTTTCCAAAATATAGCAGAGGGAATAACACTCCCAAACTCATTCTATGAGGCCACCATCACCCTGATACCAAAACCAGACAAAGATGTCACAAAGAAAGAAAACTACAGCCCATTATCACTGATGAACATAGATGCAAAAATCCTCAACAAAATACTAGCAAACAGAATCCCACATCATATTAGAAGGATCATACACCATGATCAAGTGGGGTTTATCCCAGGAATGCAAGGATTCTTCAATATACAAATATCAATCAATGTAATAAACCATATTAACAAATTGAAGAATAAAAACCATATGATCATCTCAATAGATGCAGAGAAAGCTTTCGACAAAATTCAACACCCATTTATGATAAAAACCCTCCAGAAAGTAAGCATAGAGGGAACCTACTCAACATAATAAAGGCCATATACGACAAACCCACAGCCAACATCATCCTCAATGGCGAAAAACTGAAACCATTTCCTCTAAGATCAGGAACAAGACAAGGTTGTCCACCCTCACCACTATTATTCATCATAGTTTTGGAAGTTTTATCCACATCAATCAGAGAAGAAAAAGAAATAAAAGGAATCCAAATTGGAAAAGAAGAAGTAAAGTTGTCACTGTTTGCAGATGACATGGTACTATACATAGAGAATCCTAAAGACTCTACCAGGAAATGACTAGAGCTAATTAGTGAATTTGGTAAAGTAGCAGGATACAAAATTAATGCACAGAAATCTCTTGCATTCCTATACACTAAAGATAAAATATCTGAAAGAGAAATTAAGGAAACACTCCCATTTACCACTGCAATAAAAAGAATAAAATACCTAGGAATAAACCTACCTAAGGAGGCAAAAGACCTTTATACAGAAAACTATAAGACACTGATGAAAGAAATTAAAGATGATACAAACAGATGGAGAGATATACTATGTGCTTGGATTGGAAGAATCAACATTGTGAAAATGACTATACTACCAAAAGCAACCTACACATTCAATGCAATCCCTATCAAACTACCAATGGCATTTTTCACAGAACTAGAACAAAAAATTTCACAATTTGTATGGAAACACAAAAGACCCCAAATAGCCAAAGCAAACTTTAGAAAGAAAAATGGAGCTGGAGGAATCCGTCTCCCTGACTTCATATTACACTAAGCTACAGTAATCAACACAGTATGGTACTGGCACAAAAACAGAAATATCAATCAATGGAACAGGATAGAAAGCCCAGAGATAAACCCACGTACATTTGGTCACCTTATCTTTGATAAAAGAGGCAGGAATATACGATAGAGAAAAGACAGCCTCTTCAATAAGTGGTGCCGGGAAAACTGGACAGCTACATGTAAAAGAATGAAATTAGAACACTCGCTAACACCATACACAAAAATAAACTCAAAATGGATTAAAGACCTAAATGTAAGGCCAGAGGAAAACATAGGCAGAACACTCTATGACATAAATCACAGCAAGATGCTTTTTGACCCACCTCCTAGAGAAATGGAAATAAAAATAAATAAATAAACAAATGGGACTTAATGAAACTGAAAAGCTTTTGCACGGCAAAGGAAACCTTAAACAAGATGAAAAGACAACCCTCAGAATGGGAGAAATATTTGCAAATGAAGCAACTGACAGAGGATTAATCTCCAAAATTTAGAAATAGCTCATGCAGCTCAATATCAAAACACAAACAACCGAATCTAAAAATGGGCAGAAGACCGAAATAGACATTTCTCCAAAGGAGATATACAGATTGCCAACAAACACATGAAAGGATGCTCAACATCACTAATCATTAGAGAAATGCAAATCAAAACTACAATGAGATATCACCTCCCACCAGTCAGAATGGCTGTCATCAAAAAATCTACAAACAATACATGCTGGAGAGGGTGTGGAGAAAAGGGAACCCTCTTGCACTGTTGGTGGGAATGTAAATTGATACAGCCACTATGGAGAAAAGTATGGAGGTTCCTTAAAAACTACAAATAGAACTACCATATGACCCAGCAGTCCCACTACTGGGCATATACCCTGAGAAAACCATAATTCAAAAAGATACATGTACCACAATGTTCATTGCAGCTCTATTTACAATAGCCAGGACATGGAAGCAATCTAAGGGTCTATTGACAGATGAATGGATACAGAAGATGTGGCACATATATACAATGGAAGAAACAAAGAAGCCCTAAGAAGAAACAAAATTGAGTTATTTGTAGTGAGGTGGATGGGCCTAGAGTCTGTCATACAGAATGTAGTAAGTCAGAAAGAGAAAAACAAATATGGTATGCTAACACATATATATGGAATCTAAAAAAAAAAGAAAAGCTTCTGAAGAACCTAGGGGCAAGACAGGAAAAAAGACGCAGATGTAGAGAATGGACTTGAGGACACAGGGAGGGGGAAGGGTAAGTTTGGATGAAGTGAGAGAGTGGCATGGACATATATACACTACCAAATGTAAAATAGATAGCTAGTGGGAAGCAGCTGCATGGCACAGGGAGATCAACTCGGTGCTTTGTGACCACCTAGAGGGGTGGGATAGGGAGGATGGGAGGGAAACGCAAGAGGGAGGAGATATGGGGATATATGTATATGTATAGATGATTCACTTTGTTGTACAGTAGAAACTAACATACCATTGTAAAGCAATTATACTCCAATAAACATGTTTAAAAAAAAGAAAGTGATAGAATCTATAGAAGCAATAGATGAGAGTTGCAGAATTTGGGAAAACTGGGAAGTACAAATAAATACAGTTGTGTGGAAAGGCCTCATTGAGATGATGACATTTGGTCAAAGGCTTGAAAGAATGTAAGGAAGTGGGCCATGTGGACACCTAGAGGAGGAATATTTCTGGCAGAGCGAACAACCAGTAACAAAAGTCCTGAGATAGGAATGTGTCTGGCCTATTCAAAAACTGGCAAGGAGGCCTGTACAGTCAAAGATAAAGGAGGGAGGAGAAGAGCTGTCATAGGGCATAAAGTCAAGGGCAAACTAGGAGAGTCAGGTCATGTGGGTCCTTTTAAGCCATTGTAGAACTTTGGCTTTTACTCTGAGCAAAATGTGAAGGCATTGGTAAGTTCCGAGCAAAGAAATAAAATGCACTTGTTTTTATTGTTAAAGACAGTTTGGCTCTCTCCAAAGAGTGGCCTTTGTGGGGGTTATAGAGAAGCAACAAAAGTGAAGAGCCCACCATGAAGAGTACTGCAGTATTGAGGTGAGACATGCCTGTGGTCTGGATCCCAGCATTAGCAGAACAGAAGCGGGGAGTAGTCGGATCATGGATACTTTCTGAAGGTGGGGTCAATAAAATGTGCTTAGAGATTGAATGAGGAATAAGAGAAAAAGAGAGAAGCCAATGACTCCAAGACTTTTGTCTTGAGCAACATGGAGATATTAACAGAGGCAGCAAAAGCCATGAGTGGAACCGATTTAGGAGGAAAATCAGATGTTTGGTTTGGGATCTGTTAAACTTGAGATTCAATTAGATACCCAATTGAAGATAGGAAGTAGGCATTTGGATATTCTAGTCTAAAGTTCTAGGCAGAAGAAGATATGTAAATTTGGGAACTGTCAGTGTAGAGATGTTACTTAAAGTCATCATACTGGATGGGATCATGAAAGGAAGTGAGTGTCAACAGAAAAGAGAAGCCAAGGTTTGAGGTTTGGGTATTCCAGCTTTAAGAGGTAATGGAGAAGAAAAGAAGTCAGAAAAGGAAACTAAGAAATCTAATGAGCAGAGCGTTACAATAGCCCAAGGAAGAAAGTGCTGCAAGCAGGAGGGAGTGAGAAACTGTGCAGAGCTATGCAGGTAAGATGAGGCTGAGACTTGGCCATGAGTTTAGCAACTGGAGGCAACTGATAACTTACAGGAGAAGTTCCAATGAAGCGGGGGGATCAAAAGCTTGAATTTAGTATAATAGAGAATGAGCATAGTGGAATTAGAAACAGAAAGAACAGAAACCTTTTATTATAAAATAAAAGATGGATAAAGAAACCTCACAAAAACAAATATATGGCTTAATGAGTTGTTAAAAGGTGAACACACTTTTAATCACACCCAAGAGCAAGAAATAGAATTTGCCAGCTACTCCAGAAGCCTCTTCACGTGTTGCATCCCTATTCCAATCCCAATCCAACACTCAGCATCTTGATTTTTATAGTTATCAAATCCTATGTTTCTTTATGATTTTACAAAGTCTGGGAGATAATAGAAAATACATACATTGGTCTCTGTACCCAGTTCCCAGCACGGAAGTCCTAAAAGCCTTGTAAATTCCTAAGTGATAAGAGCACTTAGGAACATCTTTTGTTCTAGTGAGGCAATTCTGGGCAAGCTCCTAGATAACTCCTGGATGGGGGCTGGTCACCAGAAAGGCCAATCTCTGATTAGGATCTTGTCATTTTCATTCCCCCCAGTCTGCCACTTCTCCGGAGAGGGCAGAGGGGCTGAAAATGGAGTTAATAATTGGTCATGCCTACATGAAGAAGCCTCCATAAAATCCCAATAGCCATGGATAGCCATGGGTACTCTATAACCTTTATTGACAGCAAGATTCCTTCAGCCTAAATTCTCTGTGTTTCTCAAAGTCAGGTCTTCACTGAGTACCACCTCTTACTGGTCCTCTTAGCGCATTGGAACTCACCACAGGATCGGGTCATCTTATTTAATGTGTATTACTTAGGACTGGCTGTGGAAGCTTTGTACTGGGTCAAGTTAGCCATCCTGGAGAAACATTTCCCAGAATTCTCTTCCCTGTATGGTTTTTGGTTAGTGTTAGCTATAGAGAATCATGAGATTTAGAAGGTAGAAATGGAGGAGTGATCATTGTTTTTCTGAGTGTAAATGTAGTGTGTCAGGCATTGTGGCAGCTCTTGTATATTGTTGCTGATCAGCTGGCCACTCTTCTGGATATGGGGCTGCTCCTGGGCCTGCAGCTCCTCCAGAAACTTTCCAGAACTGAAAGATTTCCTTCATTAGTTTCTCTAAGTCTTGAGCCAAGTGTGTACACATCTCCATAGTGAAGAGCACAGGTATCTCCTCTTGGTCGGCTCGGACTTCAAGGCTGGAGATTGTAAGAAACAGAGAAAGAGTACAGTTTGTCCTTGGGGGTTCCAACTTGTCCTTGTGGGTTTCAGTGTGTCCCTCCTCATATCCATGTCAAGCTTTCCTTCCTGACTCCTAGTCTAGCTGACCTATAGCAACTTCAGGCCCAACAGCAGATTCAGGGCAGCAGACCTCTCTGCCGGCTCCTATGATAGCATGAAGTCTCATCCCTATCATAGTCCCCTTCTTCTATATCACTTGGCAGTTTTGCTCTTCTTCTTAAACCCTGACTGATACATTGGCAGTTGTCTATTCTTTCAAGTCAGTTCCCTTTGCAGTGGACCAACACTGCTAGCCTCCAATAAGGTTATCCTGGTCCAAATATTGAGGGTTCTTTATTGCAGCCAGTAAAATATAAGAGACAGCCGGTCTCCCCAGTCTTCTCATTCTGTGACAGTATGAGGCCAGGGCCTTTGTCCCTGCAGATGTTTCTTTTCTCGGGTGAATCAAACTTGCAATTCCTAATATCAGAACAATGTGGTTGCCACGCTGGAGCCTGAGATGAAATGATTTTCATAAGAGCTAATCAGATTCTACATTAATGAGAGAAATATGAAGCTAATCAACCCCACAGAAGGTCTCTAGGCTCAGGCCTATTAAACTTCATAAAAAATTAATGACTGAAAGAGCAGACTCTTTTGTAAGGGGTCTCTTGTGGTTGGATAAGGGCCTGAAGTCCCATTCACCTCTCATTACATTGAATTAGCCTCACTTTCCAACCCAAAATATAATCCATCAAGTGGCATTTTCCACTGGGTGTTAGACGGGCAGTGTTTGAAAACACTTCTAAAATATTTATTACTTTTCCTCCTTCCCTTTCTTCCCTTCATCCCCCTCCTCCTTCTGCTCTCAGCCAAGCTCCTCTCATCTCCCTCGCTCTGGCTTTTCCCATTTTAATTAAAGAGATTTGTACTCCGAAAGCCTTCTGGGAAATGTCTTCAATGACTGTGGTTTGTAGATGCCTCTGGAACTGCTTAGCAGAAACCCCCTAGCCCTTTGCTCAAGGCATGTTCAACATCTGCCTGCAGAAGCCAAGAAGGGTGAGGAGGGGATCTAGATCGACTGGGCTGAAAAATAATCCTAGCTCACCCCTTACTGAACTCAAGTGCACTATTTTTTGTGGATGAGTATGGGCTGTAATCATTGAATAGATTCAGAATAAAAGACAGTTATCTACAAAGCTGGTGGCCTCCACTCCAGTTAAATCCAAATTCCTACCTCTCTCTCTTGTTATCTTTTCCCCAAACTATAATTCACCTTACTCTGGTTGTTGCTGGAGGTAAGAAAGCCAACTGCATTATTCACCCAGCAGGACACAAGAGGCAGCACTTGGAGCTGGGAGTGAGGATGCAGGTAATTATAAATAGTGGGTTAAAGGGGGGCTTCTGTGTAGGCTCTAACCAGAAAATGGGCCGTTAGAGTCATCTCTTTAAATACTGAAATGTTTTCCACCTTGAAGGGGCTCCTATAAAAATGGCACTGCCATTGGGAGGCATCCCACCTTAAGGGGCTGTTAGGTAGTGCCACACAGTGCTGTCCCTGAAATGCTGAGGACAGAGTCTTAAAGAAATGGGCAGAAAAAAAAAAAGAAATGGGTGATATGCTGGGAGCCCTGGGGAGAAGTGTGTTGGCCAGGGACCCTGGAATGAGTAGAAGAGAAATGAAGTGATAAATGGAAGCAAATCAAAGAAAATCTCTTGAATTTGGGTGGAAAGCCAATCCTGGTTCCAGAGCTTCCTCAAGTCCACCTCCCTCCTAACTCACCAGCCTCCAGGCCATATCAATGCACAAGGGCTACCCAGCACTCCCTAAATGTTTTTTCATCAGGTTTCTTCTTCGGAAGATTCTAAACTTGGATACAGCTCTAGGGATTTTTGTAACACAAGCTTTAACAGATCCCTGCAAGCATGTGCAAATAAAGGTGCAAAAAGGGGGGGTCAGGTTACACTGGCAGAAGCTATGTCAAGATGTGTGTTTCCCTCATTGTAGTGCTGGCTCATTTCTGTTTCTCTGCTGTCATGTGCAGGGGGTCAGAAGCAAGGATAGTTCAACATGTAGGTTCATACCTGTGATTCAGGAAATACTGGCTTACAATAAAGTTCAGTATGTCTCTCAAAGTGGCTCTGGGAATCCACTGACTGTATTAATGTGTGAAATAGACAACCTGATATAACAGTCCTTAACACTCTGCTTAACTGTTCTGATACTCTATACATTGTTTTACAATCAAAGCTTATTCATGAAGTACAAAAATGCCCTATTAACCCAATGGTCAACTTTCTATGAATCAGAATTATCCAGAATATAGCTGTTAAGCTGGACATAACAGAAAGCACACAGGAAACTTTCATAAAGACCATACACTTTACTTTATAGAAGAGACATTGGGCGACCTTCAGAGGATGAACTTAAAAATAATGTTACAAGTTTTTACCATTTAATTTCCTCCAATAATATTTAATTCCTTTTAAGCTATTGTCTACAACAGAGGTAAAGTAGTTAGGTATGGAGAGTAGAAAACTCCTAGAAACCAATACATTATGAAATGACATCTGAAAAGAACAAGAGGAAAACATAATTCAAAAAGAGACATGTACCACGATGTTCATTGCAGCACTATATACAATGCCAGAACATGGAACCAACCTAAATGTCCTTTAACAGATGAATGGATAATGAAGATGTGACACATATATACAATGGAATATTACTCAGCCATAAAAAGAAATGAAATTGAGTTATTTGTAGTGAGGTGGATGGACCTAGAGTCTGTCATACAGAGTGAAGTAAGTCAGAAAGAGAAAATCAAATACCGTATGCTAAAGTATATATATGGAATTTTAAAAAGTGGTATTGATGAACCTAGTTGCAGGGCAGAAATAAACACGTAGACATAGAGAATGGACTTGAAGACATGGGGTGGGAGAGGGAAGCTGGGGCGAAGTGAGAGTAGCATCGACATATATACACTACCGAATATAAAATAGATAGCTAGTGGGAAGCAGCCGCATAGCACAGGGAGATCAGCTCGGTGCTTTGCGATGACCTAGAGGGGTGGGATAGGGAGGATGGGGGGGAGGTTCAAGAGGGAGGGGATATTTGGACATATGTATGCATATGGCTGATTCACTTTGGTTTACAACAGAAACTAACACAGTATTGTGAAGCAATTATACTCCAATAAAGATATATTAAAAAAAAAAAAAAAGGACAAGGGAGGCTCTGGAAGAATCACCAAGGTTTGGATGTACAGGTGAATGTGGGGGTAATTAAAGGAGAAGATAAACTACACCCTCTATCACTAAAACAATTCGAAGAGATCTCTATACTAAGATATAGTACATTAACTGGAGTGTGTGTGTTTATGACCCTCTCTCATCAAGAAAAGTTTAAATTGCTTTCTGCCTACTCTGTTCAGTAAAACTAGGGATTTTGGTAGAATTGCCCATAATTATACATATGCACACCCACAGTCACACACACACACACAGTGTTGCTTGGAAATCATAGTCATGTGCATAAATACTATGGAACCTCTGGTCCACTCTTCATAAAGTGTTTAATTCCTGTTTAATTAACCCTTTTCATTGCCCAGTATTTTCTGGTGCTATGTTCAACCTGACTTTACCCCTTTGATATATGCCCATAATGATTGCAGCCATGGGCAAGTGGCATGTACCAGCTTCATCACTTTTTGAGTATAAGGTTAGGTTACATTTCAGTTACTAAACAAATTGTTATAACTTAACCAAATTTTTGCTAACTTTGCCCAAGGATGCATGCTCTCCTTACAGGTTGCCCAAGTTCTTGAATGCATCCACCTGGCAAAGATCTTCCTTCTTTCCCTGCTAATAGGATTGCCCTGTCCTAAGATGGTAGCGTGCCTTATCTTTAGGAGAATTCCAATCATCATCCACAGAAATATTGATAGAACACTGTGTGCTTGCTCAAGAACACAGTGATCCCAAAACAGTGAATTTCTCAAAATCTAAGTCATTTACCTTCTATTTTATATCAACTGTCCATGCAAGGTTGAATTTTGTGAACATAGAACTTCAAGTCATTCCTAAAATCCTTCTGTCTCAGCATATGTCCTGTAAACAATACTTTTAAGCTGTCATTTGTAGACCATCTACAAAACGCACATCATTGGACAGAGTATTTAACACACATTATCTCATGTAACCCTCACAATAACCATATGAGCTCTATAGTTTACATCATTGTTTTTTTTTTTAGTTGGGATAATAACACTTCCAGGGATTAAGTGACTTATCCAAGGTCACACTTTTAAAAATAGTAAAATTATAAGACAAGCTCAGCTCTTATTAGTTTTCAAGATTGGGCAATTACCCTTAAAAACAGATTGAAGTTTATAGGCCAGTGTAGCATCAAATCCACATAGAAAAATAGAGACTTTTTTCTCTCTCACTCTTTTGTTTTTCCTTTTTTCTCCTTTTAAAATATTGAGATATTACTGACATATAACATTATATTATTTTCAAGTGTATAACATAATGATTTAGTATTTGTATATATTACAAAGTGATCACTGCAATAAGTCTAGTTAACATCTAGCACCACACTGAGTTACATTTTTTACTTGTGAAAAGAACTTTTAAGATCTACTTTTTTGGCAACCATTAAATGTACAATACAGTATTATTAACTTAGTCACCAGGCTGTACATTACAGCCCCTCTCATTATTTTTAAAGTAGCAATAGACAAATCTCTGAGTATGGTATGAAAGATGTTTTATGTCACTGTGGTAGTTTTTCTCAAAAGATGCCCCAATGAACCACACCCCTGTTATTCAAGCTGTTGTGTAGTCCCCTCCCCACTGAATGAAGGCTAGCCCTTTGCTTCACAGTAGCCAGTAGAATGCAGAGCTAAGTGTCATGGAACCACTTCCATAGAGCAGGACTGGACTCTAATCAAGGAACTAGCATGTGTGTCCAGTTGTGGATCAGGAACCACAAAGTGCTTCCCGCCTCTCCCCACTTTTTGATAGGGAGTGTCTCTTGTGGTTATCTAATCCTTGTCTCACCATTGGATGTGGGGTGTAGGTAGAGGGCAGGTAACTGGTCTCTTTAGTCTATAGTCATCAGATTGAGAAATTTACTGAAGGAGGCTGCAACCTCATCAACACCTGGGACTAATTTAGAGGGTAAGATTCTGAACCTCAAGCCCAAGGCTGATGCCTTTGAGAGTATTAGAAAGGTAGATGAGTGGATTTGTATGTGGGAAGAACGTAAGTATTGGGAGACAGGGATCTTTTTTTTTTTTTTTTTCCGGTACGCGGGCCTCTCACTCCTGTGGCCTTTCCCATTGTGGAGCACAGGCTCCGGACGCGCAGGCTCAGTGGCCATGGCTCACGGGCCCAGCCGCTCCACGGCATGTGGGATCTTCCCGGATGGGGGCACGAACCCGTGTCCCCTGCATCGGCAGGCGGACTCTCAACCACTGCACCACCAGGGAAGCCCGGGAGGCAGGGATCTTTAAAGATGACTCTCAACGAACTATCAGGACTTCTTCTCTTGGGGGTGCTGGACTCTAATCTTTGTCTCCTCTGCCCTGCTTGTCAGGGGGTTTCAGTGTAGCTTTTTTAGCATAAAGCCTTGCCTGACTTCAAAATTTGGAAATGTCTGAGCAGGATGCTGGCTATATGTCTTAGGCCTCTCAAATCTCCAATTTAGTCACTCCCATCTCTGTACAACTATCAAAGTATCTGCTGGTTTTTCTGAGGCCCAGCAGTGGCTTTATGCCTTGGATAATATCAGTTACTTGTCTATGCTAGATTTAGCAAAGCAGATGCAGAGCATCAGCTCACTTTCTACAGTTTTCACCTCTCTAGAAATTTAGCCTGTCTGGTCTGAAGGATTCTACTATTTCCGTGATGCAATTACACAGATGATTTTTGCCTTTTGTCTGGTTAGGTTTTTGTTTGTTTGTTTTTCTCAGCTGGAACATTGGTCTATTGCAAAGTACTCCATCCTACCAGAAGAAGTAGTTTTCTTGACCATTCAGTTTAAGGTAGCTGACTCTACCATGACTCTCTTTGAACTATTGTCTTCTTGGAACCTATGACTAACTTAAATGATCTTGCCTGATATTTTTCTCATTTTCTCATTTTTGTCTCTCTTCCCACCACAATGTAGCTCTCTTTTTATTTTGTAAAATATACATCTTGTCCTTTTTGTTAACTGCTGAATATTCAGATAAAAAGAGAACCTGGCACATAATAGGTTCTCAATAAATAGATGTTGAGTGAATGAATGTTGAAGAAGTGAAACACAGCCTCTCAAATCAAGAGCTCTGCTTTTCCATTGGTTTGGATTCTATCTATGGCCTAAAATAAAGTTCTGCACCTAAAGCGCTACAAAATTCATTTCAAATAATTTGTTCCTGAAGGAATTATAAATGAGCATAATTATAAATGAGGGTATCCAACAAGGATAAATTCTTCATTCAATACCCAACTTATCTAATAATTTGTCCCAAAGTCATTGTCTTTCATATCTTCTTTTTTAGATTTTCCTTGTGTTGTTGTTGTTGTGTATGATCTCATTCCCACTAAGGAAAATAAACATAAGAAAAAAGCCTTGGACTTCGCTGGTGGCACAGTGATTAAGAATCCACCTGCCAATGCAGGGGACATGGGTTCGATCCCTGGTCCGGGAAGATCCCACATGCCACAGAGCAACTAAGCCCATGAGCCATAACTACTGAAGCCCGCGCGCCTAGAGTCCATGATCTGCAACAAGAGAAGCCACCTCAATGAGAAGCCCGCGCACAACAACAAAGAGTAGCTCCTACTCGCTGCAACTAGAGAAAGCCCGTGTGCAGCAATGAAGACCCAACGCAGCCATAAATAAATAAATAAATAAATTTATTGGAAAAAAAATTAAAAAACCTTGTCTGTGTCCAGCTCTGACTAGTTCTAGCTCAGTTCTATTTTCATCTGAAAAGTATGGAAATATAATGATTTTGTCTTGATTTATTACTTTTTAAATAAAAACTGTATATTTTAAGTGTACAGCATGATGATTTGAAATGCACATACATAGTGAAGTGATTATTACAGTCAAGCTAACTAACATAACTTCTCCTTATATAGTTACCTTTTCTTTTCTTTTCTTTTTTTTTTTTTTTTTTGGTGATAAGTGTACCTGAAATCTATACCCTCTTAGCAAATTTCCAGTTCCAATCCCATTTTATTAACTGTTGTCAGCATACTGTACATTACACCTCTAGATTTATTCATCCTACAAAACTGCATCCTGATGGTTTTGGAACACTTCTACCTACCTAGCTTCTCATTTCTGTATTACCTGTGCTCACAGAATGCTCTGCTAGCCCTCTTCAGTTTCATCTGTCATAAGTAATATCCCCAACTGATCATCAGTAATATTATAAAGAGAAACCAGAATCACCAGTATGATGGATGAAACAATCAGTAATATTATAAAGAGAAACCAGAATCACCAGTATGATGGATGAAAAAATCTCTGCAAACTGAAGTCACTATTAGTCAGCCCTCTATCATTTTCCTGGTAACCAAAGAAGCTTCAAGGGCTAGAGGATGGTTCACAGGACTTAGAGAGTCCTGATAGCCATGACTTTCTTCCTTCATTTAAAGATCAATAATTGACTTGTAATGAATTCTGTCTTTCAATCCCAATTTCACACGACATTCAAGTGCAAGAATTATCATTTGCTATGTTGAAAATAAGAGGGCTTGTTGCAGACTGCTGGCCACATGTTTCTTGGCTCTAATACAAAAACAATAAAAAACTCAAGACATGATACTGCACCATTCTACTGAGAAGTGCTTAATCTTTGCATCATCTACTCTGGCTTCTCTAAGAACAGTCTTTTGGGGAAAGTCCATAGACCTAAGTCTGGCTCATCTAATATCCTAGTGAGCCAGGGCATTGAAGAGTGACTGCAGTATTTCATTTGTAACTCTTCCTAAAAAATTAATTTCATTAGTTGCTGAACAATGCAGGTCAATAAACAGTTTTGTCTCCAACCAGGCCCGTATCATTTGAATTGAAAAACAGTTTCTTCTTTCTGTGATTCTCCATAATCATCAATAAGAGCCATCCCCAGTGTCCAATATTCAAGACAAGGAACAGGGAAGAGTTGAGAAGATATCACTTGGAGGTGTGAACTGATGGTCTCAACCCAGACTCTGAAATAGGCTCTGCTTTCAAAAAATGTCTTCAACTTTCTCTCTTACACGATTCAGTCCTGAGACCAGGAGCACTTGGGAAACAATTCTATCATATGGCAAAAAGCTGCCCTTAACAGAAGTGACAGGATGGGTTTTGGCAAGAGGAATATGTGGTTAGGTCATTTCTAAAAGGAAAAACGTTGGACTTTGCTGACCAAATGTCAGGATTTTTTTTAAGTCACTACATATTTCACTGGTATATGTCTCACATTTCATGAAAGTTGGAATTTTACCAATTAGATTGAAAGGGCCTGTTGATCATCTACCACATTTCTCTAACAGAGTACCAATGCCTTGAGGAGAAGAATGATGATCCATCTTTAGTTGCGGTACCAGTGGCCTAAAACAGGAGCCTGCATCCAAAGATAGAAATATTTACATTTAACTCCTGATGTTCTTGAGGTTTCTAGTAGAAGATCGTTGTGATTCCACAAGCTAGCCAATATGCCAATGTCAGGAGCTGGTAGTGACAGTGAGAGGAGTGATGGGCAGGAGAGTCAACTGAGCTTAGTCATTAGCTGTAGTAATTCCATCTCACTCACTAGTCTATAATATGACACACATCGGTGACTTAGCAAAATTAAAAATCACTACATGAAATGGAACTTGAAGATCATTTGCCAACAATACAATCTGAAATTTTAAAATGTAGAAAGCTGACGGTCTACTTCAACTTTGAGTTGAATATGCTAGGGAAAGCTAAGTTGTTAATTGGCATTATATAAAAAAGGGAGGGATTAAGATAAGTTTGGAAAATTCTGTATTAAACAAGTCCAAAGGCTTCTTTAAGGTATCTTGTATCTTTAATCTTTTGAAATATCTTATGAACTTTCAACCTTGTACAGAAAGTAAATAAAAATAAATATATGCATTATTGATATAAGATATATTTTATATATGTATATGTATACACATAAACTATATATATATATGCAAATCTTAGTGAATTATGACTATGGCATTAGTTATAGAAGAGTAGATGTAACATTTCATAACAGTTTGGAATCACATATAAGAACTTCTAGAAAGCATCTTTGTAATTTTCCAATTTTTGTTTTTATATATAAAATACCCTGAAGTTAAATGATTTAAACAAGACTTTCAGCTACTCAATAGCAGAGCTGGGCTGCAGGTTTTCCTATATATTGATTTTTAAATTGCATTCAAAATTTGATTTAGTTTAGCATTTATTAAATAGCTAATATATGCCTAATAGGATAAAAAGAAGTCTGTGTCATGTCATTATATTTAAGATATTTACAGTCTCATTTTTAAGAAAAGACCGGCTTGCACAAGCAATGAGGCTTGCAGAGTTTAAGCAACTTGACTATATATTTTCAAAGTCCAGTCAATTTAGGCCCCAAAGCCCACACTCATTTCATTACTCTGCACTGAGATGCAAGTGGTCAGGATTCTACCTCATTTATTCATGTATTTGGAACAACTAGAACAGTAACAAGCACCTCATTAAAGCTCAGTTAGTATCTTAATGAATAAATGCAATGAATCTCAGGCCTTTGATAATGGCTAGAATGTGAGTAGAGGAAGAAGTGGGGAGACTCTTACACCTTTGGAATCTTGATTTCTAAGTAGAATGGGGATCAGTGGGGCAGGAAAAAAAGGACAAGAAGTACAAAGGTTAACTCCAGATGAACTCCCCAGTTCTGTGCTTTTTCTAGGGCTTCTGAGTCCCTGCATTCTCAGTGTCTTCCCTCCCAGACCAGCATTTCACCATATTCTTGTGGATAAAGACGATAGGGCAGTGCTCTTGTCTTCACCTCTGGACACTTCCAAGTCGTCCCCTGGAGTAGGCTATCTGACAGGGAGTTGGGCAGGGATGCACTGAGCAAGGGTTGGTGAGAGCAGACAGGGATTGGTGATGATGAGCACAGAGGGGTTAAGGCAATTTTAGCAGTTTCACTTATTTCCCCTAATGCATTATTTGCTCTGTGTTCTCACAGAGCATGTTTCTGTGGCAAAATGCACCATAATTTTCTTTCAAGAAATGAAAGATGCTGCAAAGAGATGAAACACGTTGCCTGATCTAGAAATTACCTAATTGCTGAGAATGTTTAGGTTTATGCGGGCAAAGCACACACACACACACACACACACACACACACACACACACTCGTATGCTCAGACAGATGAACAACTCAATAGGGCTATGAAAATAACACTGACCCTGAGTCTGAACAGAATCAAGTTTCAAGTCTAAAAGAAATTGAGTAGTTCCTAACATTTCCTTTCTCTTGGATTTGTGTTTGGTTTCCCCAGGAAGCTACAACTGGGCGCTGGAGGGAACTGATGTTCTCTTTTTACTTGATCCAGTTTAGCTTAATTGGCTGAAAAAGTTTATACAGTAAGTCCCCTACATACAAACCTTCAAGTTGCGAACTTTCAAACATGCGAACGTGTTCACATGTCCAATCATGTAAGCTAGTTCATGTGTCTGGTGCACATTGTCATGTGCGTGTATCCTCTACAAGTGGTTGTGCTTTGTGTACTTTACTGTGCAGTGCTGTATAGAGTACAGTAGTACAGTATCTTTATTTTAAACCCAGGATGTCTGGAAGCAAGCATAAAGTCAGCGGTGATGTAGCTGGTACTGCTGAGAAGCGCCAAGCGATAACGATGGAAACAAAAGTGAAAATAATTGAGAGAGTGGAGCGAGGCGAAAAGATGGTAGATGTTGCTCGTTCTTATAACATTCAACTCCTTGCTGTGCAACATGAGGAGCTTACTAATAATGAAGACCTGATGGAATTGGAGGCCCAGAGAAAGGACGAAGAGAGACAAGAGGAAGAAGAAGTAACTGCAGAACCGAAGAGATTCACGACGCAGGAATGGCAAGGGGGTTTTCTTTATTCGAGGAGGCACTGTTAGTTTTGGAGGCACAGGACCCGAATGTAGAACAGTATATGAAGGTTGCAGCAGCCGTTCAGAATGTAATCCAGTGCCACCGTGTCATCTATGATGAGAAAAAAAGAGCTACTACCCAGATATCACCGGATCGTTTTTTCAAGAAAGTAAGTAGAATTGAATCCAGCAAGGAGCCAGAACCTGTGCCATCAACATCAGGCATGAGTGAAATGGCAGCTAGCCCTCCATCTCCTATTGCTGACGTTCCTTCAGCTCTATCATCTCCCACCTCCTCTCCCTCCTCCAGTCAGTAACTCTTCTTGCCTGTTCACTCAATGCCAGCCCTTGTATGCCAGCTGTTGTACTGTACTACTGTACTTTTCAAGGTATTATACTGTAAGATTAAACATGTTTTCTTTGCTTTTTGTGTTTGTTTGCTTTTTATGTATTCTTTGTGTGAAGAGTATTATACCTATTACAGTACATTACTAAATAGTCAATTGTGTTCGTTGGGTACCTAGGCTAAATTTGTTGGACTTACGAACAAATTGGACTTATGAATGCCCTCTTGGAATGGAACTCGTTCGGATGTAGGGGACTTACTGTATTCCATATTATACAAAAGGAAGTCACTGCTCCTTGTCCAAGAAGTAGCTGCAACGTCTACATGACTGTTTCCAGTAAAACTGGATATTTAGAGAATTCCATACAACAGTGATTAATATGTATACAAATCATCTGAAAATCTTGTTGAAATTCAGGTACTGATTCAAGAGGCCTGGGGTGGGGTCAGAGATTCTGCATTTCTAATAAGCTCCCTGGTGATGCTGAGGCTGCTAATTTGTGGACCAGGTTTTGAATAAAAAGAGTACTCAGGAGGTCCCTTGTAGACAAACATGTGTTATGAGATCTGAAGAGAGAGAGAGAGTAGAATCATAGCTGCGAAATGGTTTCCAGCATCTCCTAAAATGATAGTTGAATAGGAATCGGTTGACTGGCTCAGGAGTGGACCTCTCTCATTTGCTATCTAGGGAGCTCATTCCCTCTCAAGGTCTATAAAAACCATCCTCCCAAAGGCATCCTGGGAGGATTTCTCCACCCCTTTTCGTCTTCCTCAGGTGGCGTGGGTGTATCTAATAGCAGTTTGTGCTTCATTGCCCATTACTGACAGGCTTCTAGCTTGTCACTGCCCAGAGTGACACTGATTGGTCCCTCCATTCAACCCTGCTATGTGCAACCAGATTAAATTTATACACTCCTTCACCCCGTGGAGAGGTGTCCTGACATCCAGGGAAAATTGAGGTTAAGGAGGTCACCGCTGCTTTATTTGAGGCCCAAACTCTTTTCCTGATGCTGTTTGACATTATCCCAGATACGGTTTTAAATCTGTAGCAAGAGTGAAGAGTTGTAATTGGTTTAAGGTACCCAGAGAATTCTGGGCAGTCAAGATCTACGTTGCTGCCTCTGTAAATTACCAACAGCTGAAGTGTGGAGTATAGAAAATGAAGCTCTCTACACTGGCTTTAAGGGAGACTCAGGCTCCCAAGACCAGGGCCCCCCTCATACTTTCCTTGTCCTCTGTGCAGACCAAGCCTGACAACACCCAACGGAGCCAATCTCCTCTTCTTTTAATCCTCCTCAGTGCTCCCTGCCCTGCTGAAGGGAATAATCTGCAAAATCACCCGCTCGATCTTTCTCTTATAGTAAAAGGAGTTTCTCCTCTGCAGCACAAATATTCTGGAGCCCAAGCTAGGCTAAGTTCAGCAGCTTTCAAGTTCACTCTGCATGTAAATCTTAGCTCCTTCCCAGCCCAGTTGCCCTTCATCCTGAAAAGTCTCTTTTCTTAGTGCTGTCAGTCACCCATAAACTTGCCACACTCTCTTTCCTCAGAGTTTTTCTCACAATATTTTTCTTATGGAAAATAAGACCTAGGGGCTTCCCTGGTGGCGCAGTGGTTGAGAGTGTGCCTGCCGATGAGGGGACACGGGTTCGTGCCCCGGTCCGGGAAGATCCCACATGCCGCGGAGCGGCTGGGCCCGTGAGCCATGGCCGCTGAGCCTGCGCTTCCGGAGCCTGTGCTCCGCAACGGGAGAGGACACAACAGTGAGAGGCCCGCGTACCGAAGGAAAGAAAAAAAAAAAAGACCTTTTCTGGGCTGCTTCTCTGGTACCAGGCAACAACGCATCCAAAACCTTCCAGAGGATTATTCCTTACTCCAGACCCTGACATCTCTAGAACCTCTTCTGTAAAGGCTGCATTACATTGGCAGACTGTCTTTCTCCAGATCTTGACTTTTCCTTAAAATACGAATTCCTTTTAGTTCTTAAGTATTTTTCCTCTAGGTTTCTTCCTATCTTTCTCTCTCTCTCTCTGTCTCTCCACCCCCCCAACCCCCATACAAACACACACACACACACACACACACACACACACACACACACACTCCTCATCTTTTCTTACTCTCTGCTGTGGAAGAGAAAGATCCTATATAGATACCAAAGGATGATTTGAACTTGCCCTTAGGAGAATGGCCAGGTGCTATCTTGAACCCAGGAAGTATATGAGTTGTATAATCACTAAAATGCATTAGATGACTTGTTTTTGGTTTCCTTCCTTCTATGAAGAAACCTGAATTCTGCAGCAGCATGAACCCAAATTTTGGTCTTTCAGTGAAGAGTTGGGAGTAGGCAGGAAAGAGCCTTAGTTTTTTTGTTTTGTTTTTTTTTTTGAGGTACACGGGCCTCTCACTGTTGTGGCCTCTCCTGTTGCGGAGCACAGGCTCCGGACGCGCAGGCTCAGCGGCCATGGCTCACGGGCCCAGCCGCTCCGCGGCATGTGGGATCTTTCGTACCGGGGCACGAACCTGTGTCCCCTGCATCGGCAGGCGGACTCTCAACCTCTGAGCCACGAGGGAAGCCCGAGCATTAGTTTTTACGTGGTTGTAATCTCTCTCGGCCACTTCCACTGGCTGCTCCTTTTCCTCTTTGCTCTAGTTTCTCTCCATATATCCATGACCCAAAACAAATTAATTCTTCAAAGTATCTATAGTCACCAGTAATACACAGATGAGAATTCTTCTGGAATAAGAAAGAACAGAGTCTATGTCAGGGCTGTTCTCAGGTCTCATAAGTGGATCATTTGAATGTGGACCCTTTGTCATCCTATTACGATATATGATCTTAGGTCAGAGCCACTTGCTTCAACCCTCCTGAAGCCGCATTCCATCCCGTTTGCCATACTTCTGATTTCCGACATCATGTGTGTAATTCTCAGAACTGACATCCAGTTCCAAACTGCTAGATATTACCTTGCTTCTTACCTTGATTATAATTTACATTTTTCCTCCAGATACCTGGCCTACCTAGCCATACATAGATAACCACCAGAATTGTTTAGGCTGGTCCTCACAGAAGTCAATACTCATCCAGTATGCATTAATGGGAACCAGATACACAGCGTTTACATAATTTGTGTGTTGTTAAATACATATTTTGATTTTAACAAATATAACCAAATGTATATACAGTCTAGTTTGGTTTTTAAATGACTGCTTGCTTACCCATGGTGATGCATTATCCAAATCAGGTATCTTGCTCAGTTTAGTTCTATGGTCTGGATATTTTTACTACCTCTTATCAAAGCTGGCCTTCCAAGATCTGTAGGGAAGGCCCAAGGGACATTTCTTCAAGGTTACTGCTATGAAAGATGATACAAATAAGAGAGAGAGAGAAAGAGAGAAAAAAAAGCAAAATCCCCCACGAGGAGACAGCAGGGGCTACTCTTCAGTGCGGTGCGCAGGCTTCTCATTGTGGTGGCTTCTCTTGCTACGGAGCACGGGCTCTAGGTACACCGGCTTCAGTAGTTGTGGCTGGGGGACTCTAGATCACAGGCTTACAGTTGTGGCGCACGGGCTTAGTTGCTCCGGGGCATGTGGGATCTTCCCGGACCAGGGCTCGAACCTGTGTCCCCTGCATTGGCAGGCGGATTCTTAACCACTGCACCACCAAGGAAGCCCGGAGCCAATGCTTTTTAGCTGATGGCTTCATAGTCATATTTCCATTTACTTTTGAATTTCCGTAAAGATGCTGTAAGTGATTTGGACTTGCCTTTGAGAGAACGGACATGTGGTACCTTGAACCCATGGAGTAAATGTGCTGTACTATCGATAAAACACATTAAATGAATTGCTCCTACTTCCCCCACCCCAATGAGAAAGTCTTGATTCCTTTTGCTGCACAGTGCATAGCCCCAGCTGTTGGTATTAAAGGAAGGGAAATAGGGAGAGAAAATAATGGAATCCGTTACTGAAAAACTAACACTGACTAGACCTCTCTTCAACAGGTTCTATAAATGAGGGCCATTTCTCCCCTCTTTGAGCAGCACAAGATGCTTTAAATGTGTGTGGTTTATGGACCTCATGGTTGTTGAGTGCACATCAAAAATAATTATTAAAACCCCTTTGTGATTAAGCATCTTCTCTCCTACAAACTGTAGTTATAAGCTGCCCAGTTGCACAGGTCAGGAGTTAGAGCTTCCCTGGGTGGGTGGGAAGTGTTGGAAGGAGGCTTCCTCCAATAGAAAAGCACTTTACTGAATAATCATCCAAGAACAGTGAGATCTCATAGGAGTCATGATAAAGAGTCCAGAGGGACAAGGACTCAAGGGAGTGGGTAGAGATGAGCTGCTGCCAAACTAAGAAAGACAGCTGGTTTCACCAGCAGAGTAGGCATGCTGCAAGGGTTGGTTAGCCAAAAATAATGTAAACATCATCATTTGAATATTCAAAGCTATCCTGTGTTAAACCCTACACTAATTAATTTCATTAATCTTGTGAGGCTGGTACTTTTATTTACTAGTCCCATTTTACGAATAAGAAAACAGGCACAGAAAGTACATTTCCCTCTGCCACATGGCTGACTCACAGGCAAATAAAGATTCAGACCAAGGCAGTTGTCCTCAGAGTCCAAGTCCTTTAACCCTACATGGTACTAGAACTAACAGGAAAGGGTACCTTCCTTGTTTTCCTTCTTGAACTTTGATCTTTTTTAGCATATGCTTACAAGCTCGCCTGGGACAATACAACCAGTATAGGCTTTCAGATACTAGAGGAGCATCAGAAGCTGAAGGCACACCCTGTCCCCACCCCACAAAGGGAAATAGGAGAGTTCTAAGTAAAGAGACCCCTTTCACTCCCTTTGACATTGATGGAAAGATGCCAGTTAGTCTGGGACTGAGATGTTCTAAACAGAAGGCTCTGAAATTGCCCTTAAGGCAGGCAGGCAGGGGGTAGGGAGCAGGCAGAGGAGGTTGATTGCTGGAATTCCATAATTAATTGTTTGACATCTGGAGTAGTGTGACATGAAGTTTCCTTTCAGCCCTCACTCTCTAGGGAGTTATCATCGCTTAGAATTCATAGAATGCAAGAGTTAAAGAACTATAAAGATCATCTAGCTCACACACTCCCCCCACCCCCAATTAACAGGTAAGGAAATGGAGATCCCAAGAAGGGACCTGACAAGCCCAAGGCCACAGAGCTAGTTAGTTGCAGAGCCAGGCTAGACCTCAGAATATCTGACTTCTAGTCCGGGGCCCTTTCCACTCCACCTCTAAGTTGCAACAGCACAAAAGAGAACGCCCCAGGAGCCTCGTCACCAAATAGCAGTGCAGAGTTTCATTAAAGCAGTGGAGAGCAGAGAGGTCAAAAGAATAAAAATAACATCCCACTCATTTATTTTAATGATGAAGAACTTCTAAACAACAGGAGGGTGAGGAACATATCTGTTAAACTAATATTAGAAGAATAGCCATTAATTGGTTTGCCAACATTGGTATTTCACAGACTATTAATATTTTAAGACCATTGTCAGTTAGAAGTTGTATTTGGACATCACTGAACCCAACCCTTTCATGTATAGATGATGAACCTGAGTACCAGGGAGGGAGTAGTTATCCAGATTAACTCAGCTTGTCAATGGTAGAGCTGGGCAAAGGAACTCAGGCCTCAGGATGCCACTCAAGTGTCCTGTTACCTATAATACATCACAGTTTTCCTTCATGAGCTGAGTGTGCTGAGGGAAGGCAGGGGTTGGGAGGTCAATGAGAAATCATCAGCCCAGCCCCTATCTCTTCTTTAAAGAATGACTTGAAATGATCGTTTCTCCAAGTAGCTTTCGAAGGATAAAGTCCAAGGTGAAAATTCCACACTTGAACTTCTGTGAAGGAAAGAACTTTCCAGATGTGGCCTAAGAGCTAAGGCAGAATGAATTTTATGTGAAATCTCCTTAGTGGGATCACCCTTTCAAGTGGCAACCTCGAAATATTCCTAAGAGGAATGGAGAGGGAGTCAATTTTGTTGAGTGCCTGTGAACAGGTATTGTGTTAAGCCTGTGGATATAAGAAGCCTAAAGAGCATCTCTGAAACAGCTCTCAGTCCATTTGGCCATAAAGAACCAGATCTTTGGGGACAGAGTAATGGACTCAACATGGGAGGCCCAGGGAAGAAGGCATGAGAAGGGGAGATTGTTTGAACAGGACTTTATTTAACAGATTTGGGAAAAGGGGCATTCCAGACAAGAGCAACATATAGGAACACTGAAAGTGTACTAAACTCATGTCATGTTCAGAATTTTCTTCAATAAATCTCTCTAGGAGGTAAAAAGACACAAATCAACACCACTTATTTGAACTGGAAAAAAAAAACAAAAACAGTATTTCACCAGGCCCATGAAACTGGTCTCTGTGATTGGCTTGGTAAGCCAAATCCATAACTTGCTTGCCTGGTGGTAGACCTATTTCTGAAGACCCTCCTCAATTCCTCAGCAACCCAGGTTGCTGTTTGCATCAGAGGAGGCTGTGGCTTAGTATTGGAAATCTGTCATATCCAGGGGGATATCTGAATCTCAAAGAGCCAATTCTTCAGTGCCAGAATCATGTTTTAGGGTCAGCCTGTTCTACCTGCACAAGGCACTGCCCCCTCCATTCATATCTAATGTAATGTGACTGGGGAGCTGCTGTGTAAAGAAATTAAACAAAAGTTTTGAGTCCAAAATTAGTTTACAAATCACCCACCCTACACTAACCCATCCTTGTGCTCCCTAGCCCAGCCATGGCAGTGCTTTGATCTCTCTAGGGTCCTTGGCCTGCTCTGAGTCTGCTTAAAATAAAGAATATGGGTTGTTAGGGGAGTGTTTTCTTTCATTTTTATTGTATGGTCTTATGCTGAAACAACCACCCACAGGAAAAGGATTGGAACAAGGGAGCTACAGTTTTCCCAGGAAGAAATAGATACAAAAAAGGAGAGAAATCTAATGAAGGACACGTCTTATTTCTACCTGCAACTTGCCATCTTTCCACAGTGAATGAATGTGTTTCAAGGAGCATAACTCAAGAAAAATTGTGTGAAGCCATGAAGGAAACTCTACCGAAAGGCCAATGGCCACAGCCATGAGTTAACTTTCAGCCTCTTCCTCCTGCATCTTACCCCCACTTCCCCTTGCATCTTACCCCCACTTCCCTCTTGTGGCAAACTTATGAAGATTTGCAAAAAGAATGACTACTGTGGCTCCTTAATGATTTCTTAGTATCTGATGATTCTCAGCTGATTGTATCAGAGAGAAAACCAAGGGCTAGAGTATGACATCCAAACTGAGGGGCCTGAAGAGGAAATGAAAATCAGAAAGTTACTGTGTGTTCTAGTCCCTAATTTTGAGCCCAGTCTGAACCTTCAGGCAAATTCTATTTCCCTCTATTTACCCAGATCAGAATGGAGTCCCACGTTACCCTTTATGGCCCTGGGGTGTTTCTCAGGCTGAAGAAAGATCTAAGAGAAAGCTATAGAAATGCCAATTATATCCTCACGATTTTGCATCAAATGAACAGCCTGGAGGAATATGGAGTAACTCAGACCCTGACACATCTGATGCCAACTTTGGAAAAGACAAGTAAAAATATGTGGGGGATCGATTTCATGGGTCATGCTTTCTGATCCAATGGGTAAAATATTTGATAGGAGAAATAAATGCTGCTGTTGACAAAAGATACAGTGATTTATTTGCAAAGAGTGTGTCTCTTGAAGGTGGGAATGGACCCAAACAGGAAGTCTCAGGGCCATTTGGGTAACAAGTCCCCATCAGGCAAGTTGATTGTATTATGTCTGTTAGGATCAATGGGAAACAGGGAAAAAGTCCAAGGACTACATGGCTGATCATGTGGATGAGAAGAAATGGAGAGGTTTGGTCAGCATCTGACTTTTATAAAGGACAAACAAATGAGAAGAAAGCCCTACTTTAACCTCTGGAAACATTTCCTAGAGGTTATTACTTTTTTCCTTCTGGAAAACAGTTTGTTGAATAAAGATCAGTGGAAGGAGAGTAAAGTGTACAGAGAGAAGCATATGTACAATATTTACAAGCATTATCCTTTAGCACATATGGGATGCTCAAGTGCCTATTTCCTCTCCTCCGTTTTTTCCTGCACTTTTCTATCCCCTGTTTCTCCCATGAAATGTGGTCACCCAATGGAATTGAAACATAAGTCATAATTTGCAGAACTATACCGTGACTCACAAAACAGATCAACTGCATTAAACCATAAAAAGAAGAAAACTATGTAAGCCCAAACTTTAAACACCAGCTCATTCTGACCCATAGGCTCTAGTCTGCAGAAAAACTGGCCACACAGTAACCCTGCACAGATTCAGGTGTTCTATAGATTAAACCACTGAGCAAGCAACTCTGTAATTTATGAATTCTAAGCAATCTCTGCAAAGACCATCCTATGATGAATCTGTCCCCAACCCCCTCCCCACAACCTATAAGAATCCTTCCCTAACTGCTCCCTTTTGAGACACCCCATATTTCCCTATTAATAACTATTCTCTCTTGCTGCAAGCAAGCCCATCAATTGAACTTTAACTACAGGTGTGTTCTGGTGCTCTGGCCAGCAGACATGAACATGTATGGCTCTGTTAACTGACTTAAGGGTTGCTCTTCACAGAAGATGAAAGGTCCCAGTCTATCCCCTTTTCTTTCTCTCTCATTCTCTAAGGGTGCCTTCATAGCTGGACTGTGCCCCAGCAAGAGAAGTTCCTAGAAGAGACGCGACTAATTTTCTTTGACCGAACCAAGTTCTTCTGCCAATTATTCCATAGCTGAAGTCAAGAAGGCTTTACTACCTACCGAATTCACATTCGCCTATCTCAGTTTTAATTCCATCCTTTCTTCTCTCTGGAGGAACTGTTGACATTTGCAAAAGAAAAGAAAAAATACACAAAACATCTCTTTGAAAACTCAGAGTAAAAGCATAGCCTTTGGAACAGTCCCATGGTTTTCTTATTTGGGTAGTGTGTTCAAAAGGAGGGCTTGGTCACATGGACCCGATTGTTCAGAGCGCTGGGATACTGCTTCTTTTGACTGACATAGGAAAACTCTGATTCATCATCCTCATCACCCTGCTCATTACCAGGGATGTTAACTCAAACACTCCATTTATTCAACAACTATATAAAAAGCTGAGTGGGGTTCTTTTAAAAGTAACTCAGTTTATTGTTTCATCTTCAAAATAGGTGTTATTGAATATTCAGAATATAAAGGTATTATTATCTATACTTTATATGAAAAGAACATAAACAATAACTGCATTCATGTAAAAAAGAAAAAATGATTTAAAATCCTATTATCAAGATATAACCACTATTTATAGTTTGATGTATTAACCTTCTAAACAATTTTATATGTAACTGTACACGTAGAGTTAGTTTTAAATAAAAAATAGCTATCTACGAGAGACATTGAATCTAATCTATACCTATGGTAAATACCAGGTGGATTTATTAGATTTCTGACTATCCATTTACCTAGATTTACTCTTATCATTGTTAATAAAAATAGTGCCTTATTTTACACACCATTTTAACATTTAAAATTACTTTAATATATTTTATCACATCTGATTTTCTTACTACCTATAAGAGAGAGATAAGATATTAGGTATTATTCTGATTTATGCTATGGAAAAACAACAGCCAGGCAGCAAGATAGGGGTTGAACAGGGTGTTGTAGCTTTGGATAGAAAATGTGAATGTCACATGGCAATCAAAGTCAGCAGCTGAAGAGGTCAGCAGGCTGGGGGTCCTGAGAGGTCCAACAAAGAGGCATTTGTCTTGCCCCACATTCACTGTCCCACATCCACAGGCTCCAATTCCTTACCTTCTCAGTGTTTAACACTGGAGTGATCTGGCTCAGGGAAACTAGCTCATACAAAGTTCACTTATACTGATATCTGGAATCCCAATCGTAATTCCTTTATTTATCATAAGAAATAACATACAGTTAGGCTATATGTTCACACTGACTCATCAACACAACCATTCCCTATGAGCTAAATATATTAGAAGCCAAATTTTTTTTCAAGATATCTTTTTGTTATTAATTTTTTTGAATTTTTTTGTTATTAATTTTTTATTAATTAACAGTTAATTTACAATGTGTTAGTTTCAAGTGTATGGCAAAGTGATTCATTTTATATATATATATAATTTTATAGATTCTTTTCCATTATAGGTTATTATAAGATATTAAGTGTAGTTCCCTGTGCTATACAGTAGGTTCTGTTTGTCTATTTTATATATAGTAGTGTGTATATGTTAATCACAAACTCCTAATTCATCTCCTCCCCTTCCTGCTGTCCATTTTGGTAACCATACATTTGTTTTCTATGTCTGTAAGTCTATTTCTGTTTAGTAAATAAGTTCTTTGTATCATTTTTTTAGATTCCACATATAAGTGATATCTATGATACTTGTCTTTCTCTGTCTGACTTATTTCTCTAAATATGATAAAGACATGGAAGCAACTTAAATGTCCATCAACAGATGAATGTATAAGAAGAGGTGGTATGTATATACAATGGAATATTACTCAGCCATAAAAAAGAATGAAATAAAGCCATTTGTAGCAACATGGATGGACATACAGATTATCTTATTATGTTAAGCCAATTTTTTTGTTAGCTTGAAGACCACTGACTAACAATGATGATTGTCAATTATGTGATTCAAATGTTAACCACACACTTGCCATGACCTCTCGTGACCCTTGGCCTCCTTGTATGCACCCCACCCCCCACCAGTGCATAGAGGTCCATTCTTACTCTTGCTTCCTTCACCTTCCTTATTTTGTTCTCTAGATTGACCAGTCTTCTACTCCTACCTCCTTTCTCCAAGTAGGCTAGAATGGAATATACTCCACATCAGTTTACTAACTTGTCATCACATCCTTGCCTGTTTCCTTAAGATTATAGCCGGATTGTCTTGATTTGGTTCAGAGTATTCTCAAAATTATTAGTCACACATTTATACACAGTCTCTTGGTTTACTCCCACAAGTAGTTCATCTTATACCTAGTGTGTGGATTTTGTTAGTTTAGACCAGTAATTTACACTCTACCTTAGCCCCCTTGCTTTTCCTGAAACAACCATGCTCCACCCCAAGACCTTTGCACTTGCTGTTTCCTCTACTCAGAGATTCTTTCCCCACATCCTTCAGTCCTTTGTGCAATATCGTCTTCTCATGAGGGGTCCTTGGATACCCTGCAATGTTGCAATACCTCTCCCTTTATAAGTGATACCTCCCTTCCATCTTTTATTTTTCTTCTTAGCACTTTTCACCAACATTTTTACCATGAATGCTACTGATTTATTTGTTTGCCATCAGTCAAAATCTGCTAGCATGTAACCTCTATAAAGGCAGAGATTTTTGTCTGATTTGTTCACTGCTGCATCGCCAGCCTCTAGAATAGTGCCTAGCACAAAATAAGTGATGAGCACATATTTATGAAAGTAATGTATACTTGGTTCTCAACCCTGGCTGACATTAGTATCATCTGGGGAACTTTCAAGATATCTTGACCCCACTTCCCAGGGAGATTAATTTAACTGGTCTGAGATGGGGCTCAGGCACTGGCACTTTTATTTTTTTATTTTTTTTACTTTTCTTTAATCTTTATTTTTTGTTAATAACCTATAGCTATTATACAAGCAGTTAATAATAGAATTCAGATCTATGTCAATCAGGGCTTCAAGTTTTTTACAATATGGCACATTTTTCTGAATTTAAATGACAGTGCTTTGTGCTTAGTGAAACTGCATCATTTACATCAAATGGTGATGAGCTACAATGAATCAATTTTGGAAAAGGTTGCATTTCAAATAAAACTACCCTGGCACTTCTAGTAGGATTTCCTTAAGGTCAGAGCTGCTCTTCCTTATTTTCAGAAATGTTTTCAATGAAATTAAGGGATGAACAAATTCTGTTCACCTAATCAGTTTTCTTTTTTTTTTTATTTTTTTATTTAACAAATTTAATCAGTTATACATATACATATGTTCCCATATCCCCTCCCTTTTGCGTCTCCCTCCCGCCCTCCCTATCCCACCCCTCCAGGCGGTCACAAAGCACCGAGCTGATCTCCCTGTGCTATGTGGCTGCTTCCCACTAGTTATCTACCTTACGTTTGGTAGTGTATATATGTCCATGCCGCTCTTTCGCTTTGTCACAGCTTACCCTTCCCCCTCCCCATATCCTCAAGTCCATTCTCTAGTAGATCTGTGTCTTTACTCCTGTCTTACCCCTATGTTCTTCATGACATTTTTTTTCTTAAATTCCATATATATGTGTCAGCATACAGTATTTGTCTTTCTCTTTCTGACTTACTTCACTCTGTATAACAGACTCTAGGTCCATCCTAAAAACTCAGTAGATGAATCTAATGTGCAGCAGAGTTGAAAACCATTCTTTTGAAGTCAGAATACAAATTTACCTCCAATTTTGCAGGTAGCACACACCATTACCTCCATGTACCAATAACATGAACCACATCCCATATCTTCTGACTTCCTTCCATGCCTGACCTAGCAAAGAAAATAGAATAAAATTTGGGGAAAGTGTACATTTTATTTCAAGAGTTACTCACTCATATGATACAGTAAAGAGAAGTAAAACCACAGAAAAATGAAATTTTCCAAAAATCTTTGATCCTGATAAGAATGACCAACACCTGAACAAAGGGTATTTCAAAAAGAGGAAGTAAAATTCCCCAGGGCTAGAAATGTTTCAGGTTGTTATGGCTCTACATGAAGATACCCAGGTTCATAAAATAAAATAATAAAGCTGCATTTGGAGGCTGGGTAAACAAATGAAACCTCTTGTTTCAGAAATGCAGGCCGCCTGCTGGTCCCGCCCCAGTACCCTCCTAGCAGTCCTAATTGATACAAAACTCATTTAGCCATAATTGCTGTGTAGCCTGGTGCTTGAGAAGGTGTTTGAATATGCACCAAGAAGTCATTCTGATCCTCCCCAGTGCTCCCCTCTGAGAAGGATAAAATAATTTCTTGGCCACCCCATGCTAAGCAGAATCCATGAGCTAAAATTAGGGTTAAAGGACCCAACAAGTGGCACCATCTTTTCGTTCATCAGGTATTTGCTTTCAGAGATCTAACAATGTCATCAGAGCAATTTTGTTCTTGGCACATTTAAGAGGCAAAGGGGTGCACAAGGGACTGTACCAATGTAGTAATTTTCTAGGTAATCATCCTAATGTTTTTATCCTGAGTACCTTTGTATGAGTAAGTTAATTAGGGAAGTTAATTTTCACAAATGGCACAAAAATGCCACTTGCTGGCAATACTGCCTTGTGCCAATGCCTGGCTCAAGGTAACCAGAAAAGAGAAGTTGATGCTCTGCATCCATTACTGAAGCCCAGCTTGGACCTAAAAGAACCACATCTGCCAGCTTGGCACATGTGACCAGGGTTTGGAGTTTTCTAAAGGTTGAGAGAGAGAAGTTCTAACTCTTGTCATCAGCAACTAAACAGTATGGTGAACTTGTTTTGTATGTGCGTTGACCAGCAGCCTCTAAGGTTTGGTCTAAGAAAAAGAACAAGAGAAGTGGCTCCACGTGGGTGTGACCCCAGACAGAGAAGGACTGTTAAGCCTAGTCTGCCTGCCTAGGTTGTTTTCTGAGAGGAGATTTTGTCTCTTGGGCACTCCAAGGCTGCAATGATAGGAGCCACATGATGGCAAATGGAATCCTTGGGAGCTCTAGCTTTTCATTCCTGCAGTATGGTGACTCTGGAATCAGACCAGATGGTAACAAAGCAATCTTTTCTCTCCAGGAGAAAATATGTTTTTCTTGTGTGGAGGTCGATGAGAAAATGAAAACAAGGAAAAGCTCCTTCTACACCATTAGTGAACTGTGTGTGCAACTCATCTTTCAGGAAGGAGGAGAAAGAGGGTGGTGAGGGCATACCTGTTCTCAGGAGCGGCAAGAAGCCAGTCAGCTGCAGGGATGATAGACACCTGGAGCTCACACCTACCTTTAAACATTTGTTTGACATTTTCTCTGTGGATCTCTCTGGTCCATCCCACCCTGGAAGGGAACACAATACAAGCAGACCTCAGGATATTGTAGGTTCTGTTCCAGACCACAGCAGTAAAACAAATATCACAATAAAGTGAGTCACACAAACTTTTTGGTGTTCCAGTGCATATAAAAGTTATGTTTATGCTATACTGTAGTCTAGGTGTGCAATAGTTTATGTCTAATAAAACTATGTACAGTCCCTAATTAAAAATACTTTATTGCTAAAACATGCTGACCAGCATCTGAGCCTTCAGCGAGTTGCAGTAGTGACATCAAATATCACTGATCACAGATCACCATAACAAATATAATAATGAAAAAGTCTGAAATATTGTGAGAATCAGCAAAATGTGACACAGAGACATAAAGTGAGCAAACGTTGTAGGAAAAATGGCACCAATAAACTACTTTAAAAATGGCACCAATAAACTTGCTTGATGTAGGGTTGCCACAAACCTTCTGTGTGATATCACTTATATGTAGAATTTTTAAAATACTACAAGCTAGTGAATATAACAAAAAAGAAGTGGACTCACAAATATAGAGAACAAACTAGTTGTTACCAGTGGGGAGGGTGTGAGGGGCAAAAAAGGGGTGGGGGAGTGGGAGATACAAACTATTGGGTATAAGATAGATTTAAGGGTGTATTGTACAACACAACATGGGGAATATAGCCAATATTCTGTAATAGCTATAAATGGAAAGTAACCTTTAAAAACAGTAAAAAATTAAAAATTAATAAATAAATAATAAGAATATTTTTAAAAATAGAGGTTCACCAATCCCCAACTTCAAAAAACCCATACTATGTATGAAGTGCAACAAAGAGAGAAGCAATAAAATGAAGTATGTCTGTATCATCAGAAAAGAACAGTCTGAGTCCCTGTCTTGATCCCTAATGGATTCTATCACTTTGTGTAAATTTCCATCTTGCAGAGCTACTTTATTTTGGAAATGAAAGTGTTAACACCTTCCTCAGAGGACCAGTGGGGCAGATGACATCAGATAGTTTGGGCTCAACTCCTTGCACATAGTAGGCATCAGTAAACATCACTTCCCCTTTGTGGAATTTGAGATGAAATACTTTTCTCCCTTCCCAAAGAGCACGTTATGTATTTCATCCTAATGAATTACTAGAATGAAGAATCTCTGGCCTCTCCCTAGATTTTGACAGACTTTGTTGTTATGAAGTAACATTTCACTTCTGTCACATCTAAAAGTGCAATTGTCTTGACTTTGAGACAAAAAAGAAGGTGGATAAGTCTATTAGTCATTAGCATTAACTGGTGGAAATCTGGCAGGATGGATTTTCCTAAGACTGCCAGAGATTTTTATGAAAGGACAATAATCCGTTCCACCTTCATGCAGAGAATAAAATATATACATTAGAACACATGATGGACAACTGTCTGAAAATACCTTGGAGGACAGGAGGAAATCTGGCAGAGTTAATCACAAGCCAGATTTACCTTGTCAAGCACGGCTTTCCCAAGCACTCTGGTACTCTGTGAAGGTTTTGAAATAGTAGGTCCCCACAACTACAGCATCCACACTTCTGTCTTCCTACTGATACAAAGTTTTCCTCTCTCCCTCCATCATTTGGGGCCTCACCAACTTCAAAAAGACAAACAGAGACACATTGTATTTAGAACAGATTCCCTGGAAATACATATGCTTATATCCTATGATAAGATAAACTTTGAAGGTGGGACATAGGAAGGAAGCAAAATTTTTCCTGTTCACCCCAAACATTCTTGAAAGAATTCCAAGCAAGATTGGGAAAAGGTGGTTTTCTTTGCCTTACTTCAACTTTCTGAACCATTTCTCCCTAAATATTTTCTTCGTTGAGAAGAGGGGGCATGGAAAGTGATTCCGCACTTGTGGGTGCTTTAACATAGGATGTCCAGAAGTCCTTGACACAAAAATCATGAGATGTCACACTAGGGAATTTTCTTTTGAGTTAAGCATTGCTCTCTCACTATATCTACTTTAAAAATGCCAATATTCCTGGAAAAAATGAAACGCATAGCTTAAGAAGAAACTCAAAGATAATCAATTCCATGTCTTTTCTGTTCCGAGGACTTTAGTGGTTATTTCACCATTATGACAATCTTGTGGAGGATAATGTTTTCTCCATTTTCTACAAATGGATGTTTAGGTGATGAAAGATTTGCTCACTTGCCCAAGATTGCCCAGTCTGTAGTGATAAAGGCAACATTCAAACCTATGTCTGTTAAGAAATTATACTTTTTCTCATTATTCAATTGGAGCTCCCAAGAGTGTTCCAGGTACTTGATCACTGGGAAAAGGTGAGGAAGAGGGTCCAGCAAGAAGGAAATAAAGACAAGTTGTGCCTACAGCAATTTTTCAGAAGAAGCTGGCCAACTCCTTGATGTGATTATTCCTAAAATGGTAACAACCTTAGAACTTCAGAGGAACATTTTTTTTTTTTTTTTTTTTTTTGCGGTACGCGGGCCTCTCACTGTTGTGGCCTCTCCCGTTGCAGAGCACAGGCTCCGGACGTGCAGGCTCAGAGGCCATGGCTCACAGGCCCAGCCCGTGGGATGTGGGATCCTCCCAGACCAGGGCACGAACCCATGTCCCCTGCATTGGCAGGCGGACTCTCAACCACTGCACCACCTGGGAAGCCCCAGAGGAACATTTTTGATACAGCATGATAGTTCTTGATCAAATTTCAGAACACCCAGAAACTTACAGTTAAGAAGTGCACTTGCTTCATTCTTTGTAAAGTTTCCTAAGAACAGCAAAATAGAAAACCTCAAAATGCGCCTTCCATTTTTCCGGGAGCAAGAATTGTTGCAGCCTCTATACATTCACACATTTGTTCAACATTTACTGTGTACATGTTCTTTTCCAGGCACTGTGTTGGGAGCCATGAGCTAGTCCAAGATAAATAGATATGAATCCAATCCTCAAGGATAGAGGGAATAAATAATTCATCAGAAAATACTCCTGCTGGAGATATGCAACCATAATTAGAATTCTGGGTAAAAAATGAATAACCACCATAAGAAAATAATGCATTAAATACAATGTATTTCAGAGAATGGAGGGATTATTATTAGTTATAATGATCAGAGATGGCTTCATGGAGAAGACAGTATTTTAACACAGACTTAAACTAATAGGTAGAAGTCATACACATAATGTTGGGGTACAGTGAAACACTCTAGGAGGAAATTTTAAGTAAAACTACAGAATTTTATCTCATGGAGTAATTCTCAAAAAAAAAATCTAATTAAATAATTAATCATTTTATTCTCTGTCTGGATTCTTTCTAAGGTCTATTATCAAAGAGCACTAGTTCTAACCCAAGAACTTAGTAGGCTTAAATTCCTCTTAGTAGGCTTCCTTTTTACTCTTGAAGAAGCTTTTAAAAATAGGAGCACATTTTAGAGTTAAGTGGATAAAGATGTCAGGTGTCAATGCACACACAAACAAAAAGCAGACACATAAAATCTGCATTTAATGAATGCAGGACACCTATAACTCACAAGCAGAATATGTGAAAGCAAGAAGTGGATGAATAAGTAGACAAACAAAAAGCAGACACATAAATTCTGCATTTAATGAATGCAGGACACCTATAACTCACATGCAGAATATGTGAAAATGAGAAGTGGATGAATAAGTAGTAATACATTTAAAACTCAGTTGAACAGGAACAGGGAAACCAATGACGCAAGCTGCCTCACCCAACAGAAACCCAGAAAATCTCAGAACAAATAAACAAATTTTTAAACAAATTTATTTGTTGTAGACAACAAATAAAATGAATTGGAATCAGATGTGGTGTATAAATCAAGGAGATTGGTTGAAATTCTGTTTCCATGCTATGCCCTCATCCTAACTCTGCCCAGCCAGCCAACTACTTCTCCTTTACCCATGGCAGAAGGTTAGAAGAACCTTCTTTGGAGTGTATCTACAGACTCAGAATAAAACCCCCAGATACTAATATTTGATGTTCCTTAATATAGGTTACCTATAGTAGAGCCTACCTCAAACATGTGTAAAATTATTTGGCAATCTTAGGAAATTATCATCTTAAAATATACTTTTTATAGTTTTTCAATCATAAATAGAAATAGACAGTCAAGGATCATCTACATGAAGGACATAAAACAAGCAAGGAAAATGAAACAATAGATAAAGCAGGGAATAGAAGAAACACATAAAATAAAAGATAATTAATATTCCCAGAGAGATAAAGGAAGATAATGCTGTCATAGAAAAGAAGATGGTATTATGAAGATGGTGTTATGAAGAGGAGGAGAAGAAGGGAGGAGAAGGGGAAGAGGAGGGGGATGGGAGGGACAGGGGATTAAGGAGGAAGAAGAAGAAAAGAGGAGGAAAAAGAAGATTTTTAGAATAAGAAAGTCTCCTGGATATTAAGTACATAATAGTTAATTACAAATAAAAACTTAGATAGAAGGATGGAGGATAGAGTTGAGACCATCTACAAGGAAGCTGGACAATAACACAAAAGTATGATCAATAGTAGTTAATAACTTTTTAAAAATAGGGTTAATTAGGTAAATCTAACATTTGACAGAGCATTCTAGAAAGAAAGAAGAAATAAAAAGAAAGAAATTAGGAAATAAATAATATAATAAATCCCAGAAATGAAGGAGATTTTATTTTAAATATATGCCAAGACCAGTGAATCATAAAAGATCTCAGCAAGTCACAACATTATAAAATTTTTCAACTTTGAGGATAAAAGAAACCTACAAACTTCCAAAGATAGAGAAAAAGAATTTGTATCTAAAGTATCCAGGATCCGAACGACATCAGACATCTCAACTGCAACAACAGGACTCAGAAAAAACTGAGCAGTGCCTTCAAATTCTGAGAGACGATGATTTTCTACTCAAAATGCTCAATGTAGCTAGATGAGGAATCAAGTGTGATGGTGGAATAGTGATATCTGCAACTATGAAGGGTCTGAAAAAATGTGCTTCTCACACATCCTTTCTCCTTGGAAGACTCTAGAAGATGGGTTCTTTCAAAATAAGAAAGAAAACCAAGAAGAAAAGAATGCAAGGAAGCCAGGAAATAGGGGCTTTAACATAGGATAAAGTGAACAGACTTGGAGACTAAATTGTCCAGATTGGAGCAGGAGTCCAGAGAGATCCAGAAAGAATATTTTCAGAAAAAAATGAAATAATAGTAAAGGAACTTACAGATCACCTGATACATTTGACTATACAGAAAATTGTATTCAGAGACTGTGCTGGTGTTGGGAAGATAGTCAACATTTCAAAGAAAAATAAGAAAATGGAAAGAAAAAAATGAGGGAATTAAGCATTGTGGTATAACTATACTGGCAAGAGGGGTTGTAAGATTGTAATATTTTCTTTTTTTTTTCTTTCTTTTTTTTGCGGTACGCGGGCCTCTCACTGTTGTGGCCTCTCCTGTTGCAGAGCACAGGCTCCGGATGCACAGGCTCAGCGGCCATGGTTCATGGGCCCAGCCGCTCCGCGGCATGTGGGATCTTCCCGGACCAGGGCACGAACCCATGTCCCCTCCATCGGCAAGCGAACGCTCAACCACTGTGCCACCAGGGAAGTCCAGATTGCTATATTTTCTATCATCCTAAGAGCAGGAGAAGGAAGAGGAGGAGGAGGTAGAGGAGGAAGGAGAGGGAGAACTGAAGGGGTGAGGAAAAAGAAAGACACCAACAACAAAGAAGAGTTAGAATTTGTTGCCTCTGGAGAGCTGAACTGGAGGGTGAAGGGACTTCCCTCCCAAAACAAAACCAAAAACTTTTAGTAGTATTTAACTGTAACTACGTGTATGTATTACTTTGATAAAATAAAATGTTCGAAGACTGACTAACATTTAGAATTAGGCTTGCAAAAGCAACAAGATTTGTGGTTAGTCTAAAAACTTTATTCCCTTTTTCTCCTCTGAATAAACAGCTAAAAGAGAGTTTTAAAAATACCTAATGAGGGCTTCCCTGGTGGTGCAGTGGTTGAGAGTCTACCTACCGATGCAGGGGACACGGGTTCGTGTCCCGGTCCGGGAAGATCCCACATGCCGCGGAGTGGCTGGGCCCGTGAGCCATGGCCGCTGAGCCTGCGCGTCTGGAGCCTGTGCTCCACAACGGGAGAGGCCACAACAGTGAGAGGCCCGCGTACCACAAGAAAAACAAAAAGACTAATGAAATGCTACCTACCCACTGAGAACAACAATTTCTGGTTTAGAACAACTGAAAGGAGACTTCTTAATTTCTAATATTTAGGACACATATATTAAAGTGTTACTCTGTGTTTTATACTAGCTCATTCTCTTACTTAAAGCTGAAAACCACCTATTAGCACTATGGAAAACTTAAACTATGATTGAATGCTAAACAAATGCATATAATAAAACATGTGAAACCAAGTACTTTTCCAGTGAATAAGATCAACAGTTACAACAATGTGAGACTGAGCACACTGAGATTTCTGTCTTCTTTTCTTCTTAGATTCTTTAGCAAAATAAGAAATAAAAAATATTTCCCTAGTAAGAATATGCTCAAAGATTTAGGTGTAAGAATGTTCATCTCAGCCCTTTTTATAATAAAGATTGAAAACTACCTAGAACGCTGTCAGTGGAATATGGGTTGATAATGTGAAGTATTTTTATAATGGAATATACCCATCTGATACCCACAAAAATTATTGGTATCAATA
Organism: Hyperoodon ampullatus; assembly: GCF_949752795.1. Lineage (NCBI taxonomy): Eukaryota > Metazoa > Chordata > Mammalia > Artiodactyla > Ziphiidae > Hyperoodon > Hyperoodon ampullatus. Next base: position 146,033,664 of record NC_136915.1, on the reverse strand, counting down.
CAAAAAGATGCTTAATGTATTTATAAGGAAAATAAGTGATCTTATATTTGATTTAATTTGTCTTATTTATATATTGTTGTATTTTGCCTCAATTAGAATCTTGCTCTACAACTTACTGTAAACTCTTGTCAGTAAACAAAGGATGTTTCCGCCATCAAGTCCTAAGACACTGCAGCTACCCCACTGTGCACCCTGAGGGGATTCAGCATGAAAAAACCATGATACTGGCCCTAGGCAGTTAAGGTGCATATCAAAGGAATAATTTAATGAGCCCACTCTTGCAACTTCCCATACACAGAAAAGTGCTAAATTCATTAACTTGAGATATCTGGTTCTTCTTTAATTAACAGTAACCTTTTGATGTTCCAACTACCTGGTTTTTGTTGCAAAAGCTCCTATATATCCTGGATCCTCCCTTACCTCTTTGGAGCAGTCCCTCAGAGCTACCTGACAGGCTGCCTCCTGGGCTTAAGTCCTCAGTTTGTCCACTGAATAAAATATAATTCTCAACATTTAGGTTGTGCATTTTTTTCAGTCAACAAGCTTTAGGCCTCGGTTCATAATTTGTAAAATAGGAATACTGCTAGAACCTATGCCATAAGGTTGCTGTGCAGAGTAAATAAATTAATAGATGCAAAATGCTTTGAATATTTGCTGGCATGTAGCTATCAATTTGTGTCTGTTGCTGATGTTATTAGCAGCAATAGAAGTATTACTCTCATGGGACATCGATAGTTACCTCTGGAAGGTGGATTCTGCGGTCCTCAGTTTTTTTTCTTGAAAAAATTTATAAATAACTTTAAAATTTTCTATAATAAATACGTTTTGTGTGTGTAAGACATATTTTAGTAACAATTTAAAAATAATCTATTTAGTAATAGAAAAAAATAAGATGATGCATCTCTAGCCAGCAACCTTCCATAGTAAGGAAAGAAGAACAACTCCATTTCTTCTGCTTTAAATAATTCTTCTCCCATTAGACAGTGTTAATCAGGGATCTACAGATAAATTCTGTAGGTGGTCCAAAAGCTTTCTTATAAAATATTCTAATTTCAAAGATAATCCTAAAAAATTAACATAAGTGTATCTGGACCCTCTAGACAATCACATAAACCTAAACACTGCCAAATGGTTTCAGCACATCATGACTTTGTCTCATGTAGGAAGCAAAGAACAGCCTTAAAAATAATGGTGCCATTTGGCTAAATAAGTCCCCAATGATCTGATACCACACAACAAAATAAAGGTTTTGCTGTATTGTGTACTGAACACAGGAGAGTAATGTAAGAAATGAATCATGCCAAGCTCAAAATCTCCAAAGAACTTGGATCAGAGCAATTCCATATCATTGATGTGATTTGCTTTTGGCAAACATCATATATTACAATAAACTTATACTGTTCATTTAAATTTTACAGCGTTTATACTATTATTTGTACTTAATTTTATAAATTTGTTTGGGTTTTATAGTGATTTAAGAACCTTAAGTGTTTGTTAGGAGTTTATATTTAGTTTTATGTTTATATGTTTAAGTGATGCAATAATAATAAATATTGGGTGTTTACGAGAAACGATTTTTCTCTAAAAGGGGTTCATACACTTAAGAGTGATAAACAATATACTGTATAATCTCTGACCAGAATAGAATTTTCATTTAATTTAATTTAAATATCTTAAAATCCTTATTATATTCCTAACACCAGGCTAGCACTCTGGGTAATACAGAAAGCATTTACTATATCATCTTGGTATTGATTGGTTTACAATTTGTAAAACATTAGCCAGGAAGTATTAAGTAACAAAATAAGAGAGACTGTGATCACACACCTAGAGTTATTCAGATAATAAATACCCAGGACTTTAACTCAAGAAGAAAATTCCAGAGGGTTAGAATGGCTAGCAAGGTACAGCTGCCTGGAGGAGCTTGAACCTGTAGCTGTGAAGAAGGAACAGAGAGGGTTCCAGCCAGAGTCCCATGGAAGAAGATGAGCAGGTGTAAATGAAATGTCCCTTCTTTCCTGTGTTTGAGAAGGTATGGAATGGGGTCCCTGCGTGCATGGCCTTGCGGCAGCAGACAGGGAGCCGTTGTAAGTATTTTATCAGAAGAGTGATATAATAAAAGTGATATTTTGGAAAGACGCTTCTAATAGAAGCATTGGATATTCCCCTGCTACATGCCCAGCACTGCACTAAGCCTAAACACATTACTTCAGGGCAAGATGGACTCTAATGGAGGCAGAGAGACACCACCTGGGACAACAATCCACATCCCAGAAACTGAACCAGCTCTGACTGACTGTCCTGCTATGTTGCCCAAAACAGACAAAATAGACAGGAAAAAATGTAATAATCAAAGTTATAGCTGCCAACTGAATAATTCCTTGGTTAGGGCCCTCTCATTATAACAGTACCTGGTGCCCTGTACTTCTCAAGCAGAGAAGAGTCACAGAGGGGCAATGGATATGTAGATATGAGGCTGGGTGTTGGGTGATCTCCTCAGTAAGAGCAAGACTGAAAAAAATACAGGCAGGGCAGGGAGTGTGAATGTGTGTGTGTGTGTGAGTGTATGTGTGTGTGAGTGTGTGTGTGAGAGTGTGTGTGAGTGAGTGTGTGTGTGTGTGTGTGTGTGTGTGTGTGTGTGTGTGTCTGGGGCAGCTGAACCTCTTATTTGTTCAGCTTGCCCTTAGAGGCCAGCCAGTATCCTGGATGATTTGCCCTTTATCTTAACAAGCTCAACCAGGCCACCTGCGGTGGTAGCAAAATCCTGCCATAGGAACTGGATGACTCTGGGTTTCAATGCGAACCCTGCATTTTACTAGCTCTATGATCTTATACAAGTCCCTTAACCTCTTTCTACCTCAGTTTCCTTAGCTGTAAACTGCAGATCATAACGCTTCACGGAACTGGTGAGAGGAGGAAGCAAGGAATATCTTGTGGATGCATTATGTGTGCATCCTTCCCCCCGCCCCCGGCTAATGTTTTCCTTCATTGCAGTTCTGGCAGTTGGTGAGGTTGGGGTCGGGGGAGTGAGGCAGACACTAATCCTGGGCTGGCTCGGCAGAGGCACTGGAGCAAAGGAGGACATCTGCTGAGGAATTCCTGACCCCACCCCCCAGAACAGCACCCTGGAGTCATGTGACAGCCCTGGATGTAACAACTGGGCTGTAAACAAGGCTCACCCGCTGCCACTCAGGGCTCCTTCAGCGTCGCTCTTACAGGGTTGACCACCGCAGAGACGGCTCAGATTCACTTAGAAAATGGCAAGGGACTGGGATAGGGATGGGCATGGCACGGAGGAGCAGTCCTGGAGCAGCCACATATAGGAGCCACTCTGGGCTTTTACCCTTAGATACCTTTTCTGCCCTCTGCCATTCTCCCCCCACCCCATTCTCTCTCTCACAAACTCCTGGACTGAGAAAAGCACAAACAAGACTCTCAGAGGTCTGGAGTGACGTAGCAGGGCCACATCGTGTGATACTTGCTCACACAGATGGGTCTGAAGCAAGAGCTCCCACGTTGCCCAGAGAAACGAACACAGATGTATGTGCTGAACCCAGACATCAGTCTCTCTGAGGCTGCGTGTAGAACTGTCCTGAAGTGGGAAATCCATGCCTTTATGTTCACCCTATGCTTTTCTCTCCTATAAGCAGCAATTTAGGGTAGACATATATTCCTTTTGCCCAGCTCACAGCCTCTCATCCTCTTGACTTTGCCTGTCTACAAAAGGTCATTGATTTTATATTCTCTCGTCCTTCATCTGGCCCTTGAATTCTCCCGATAAAAGACTAATTTTCTAGTACCAAAGATAGAGCTCAGAGCAGGTTCTTCTATTTAGAGATAAATGGACTTTTACACACACACTTGGACTCACTGAATGTAATTAAAACATAAGGGAGCTGTAATGCCACTCCAGTTCTTCTGAAAGCCCATTACAGAAGAGACAGGTAAAGCTTCCAACCATGGAAGTGAGTTGAGTGTTTCTCATGACTCCAGTGGGCTGATTTTTTTCCCCCTATTTTACCACCCCTTCTAATTCACTATCCTTACCAAGCACAGGTTGAGGAGTCTAATCATACTGCATGGGACCAGGAGTTTAGCGTTTAGTGCTGGCCAGGACGGAGTCTCCCCAGCAAAAGTACCTCACCCATCCTAATAGTAAATCACACACTTAGATGTCACACATAACTTTGGCACCTGAATTCAAACTATTCAACTTTGAGAAAGTTGGGTCCACCAGCTTTGTAACAGACCTACAGGCTCTAACTATACAGAGGGTACACTGGTGACTAAATACAAAATTAACCTCTTTATAAAATGGGTTTACCTTAGAAAACCCTCGGACCCCCAGGGAGATTGTTAGATACAGTCTTTAATTCAACCAACATTAATTGGACATCTCCTGGTACCTGACCAGCACTGAGCTATGTGTTACAGTGACTTAGTTCAGCAATTAGTGTAAGGTAAACTTGAATCCTGTCATCCAGCTGAGTTTAACCAATCACCCTAAACCCCCTTTTATTAATTCACTATCTTTATCAAGCACCGGATTCCTTAAACCAGCTCTTCACTGAATGATACATATCCCTTTGCTCTTCTTACCAAGAGATGAATAAATGTCCCCAAGTTCCTCGAGTACCACACTGTCTTATTTCCATACGGATCCTCTAGAAAAATGAACGTAACCTTCTCCAACATATATAGGACTGAGAGACCCCATCCATTTCCTCAATACCCACATGAGCCATGTTTTTCATGCTTCCACAGTGTCTGAGCCAGAAACTGAGGACATGCTTCCTTACTTCCATTTTTGTAGGACTGAATGGACTGGGGAGAGAATAAGTGACAGACCTGAGAAGAAACAGAATGAATCCCAACTCTACCCCATCTTCCTTCTGAGAGTGGCATCTGTTGATACATCTTCCACCTTTGCTAGACCTAGTAGAAGGTGATTGGTGAGAGTTCCTGCTTACATTGGAGTGCTGGGAGAGCCATAATTCCACTGGCTATTTTCTTTCTTCTGTTACACTTTGTTGTGCTGGATCCCAGAGTCAGCACTGATCAAAACCCCTAAGCTTAGGTGTCTGCTGCCTACATTTCTTAGGGAACTAGCTCTAGGGTACAGGGGAGGAATGAGCATGGAGAGAGGTAACAAAGCTGTTTAAAACTGTGACTTTGAATATAGTAAGCCAATTCGTTCTGCATAGAGGAAATCTGAGAAGGATGGTGATGAGGTTATGGGGTGTGGAGGGGTGCTGAGTGGAGGGTGTTATGGAAGAAACCACATTGGCCGTGCAATCCAGAAGATCTGTACCCTAATTTAGCTAGAAGACTTAATGATTTTAATGAGTTGTTATGATCTCAGAACAACAGTTAAGAGATAAATCCACATCATTAAGACCATTATGGTGTTTTGCTTCATTTAGCAAATGGCGGTGGGTTGAGGGGCTAGGGTTGAATGTTTGAGGTTGTTTTGCTGTGAAGACACCCACATTTAAATAATAAAAATGGGCTCCTGGGGCTGAGGAACAATTGGCTCTGAAATCCTTTGCTGGCAGAAACAGAAAGGTGTCTTTGAAAACTTAACCCAAAAGTTTGCTAAATGCATTTTCTGTGTATTCTGGGCAGAAAGCAAACAAGCACAGAAAATTGAAAGTTGATTGTTTTTCATCTTGGCTTGAGGGCCCAGTCTAGGGGGAAAGAAACGTGATTCCCAGAGCCTTGATGCTCTGGGGAAAAGTCTGATCGTGCCTCTGGGTGAAAAGTCGAAGACCATTCCCATCGTTATGTACAGAGAGAGGATCTGGTGATTACACTGTTCTTTTTGTGATGAGAACCTAGAACTGTCAAAACAATAAAACAGTAATCTTGGCTATTTGGAGTTCTCTATTATTTTGCCACTCAAGCATATCTACAGTACAAAGATCATCAACATTTAAATAAATATTCCAAGGCACTAAATATATTCTGAAATGCTTCTGGAGTCATCAGCAAAAGCTCCTGCATACCTACGTCTCCTCCTTGGACGTTTTTGCTTTTTGCTTTTTACTAACTTTTGCCTCAAGATACTGCCTTCCCTACAGCTTTCTCAAATGGTTTAAGTCAGAAAATTCTAGAAAATTACAGGCCTTCATATCACAGGTAACATTTCCTATAGGGAGGCTATCTGTCATCCATTCTTCTGCCACTTCCCGACCTTTAGCCCTCTTACCTACCCAACTCCCTCTTACCCCTGTCCAGCTCCGATACAAATGCCATCAAATTATATCATCCTCTACCCCTACTTTTCAACTATAGATGCCCAGATGGATCAACATTCCTCATTCCTTGATGACTTTAGCTCCTGGTGTACTGAGACTCTGCCCAATACCAGTCCTGTCACAATTTTTCATTATTTCAACATGCCTGAAGATGATCCTTTCAATACCCTGGCCTCTCAGTTCCATGACTTACTTTTCTCCAATGTCTCAGCCATCCAGTCCCATGGTATTTTCCTAGACCCGTCATTACCCATAACTGTACCTCATTCTTAATATAAATTTTAACCATCCTATTGTCCTACCAGCACCTCTTGTCTTTCCAAATAAGTGCCACAAATCCAATAATTTTTCCTTCCAAACTTGTCAAATTAAACCTAAAAAATCTATTGATCTCACAATCTCTTTTTTTTAAACGTTATTTTTGCCATTAAATTAGGAAAGATTTTTTTTAATTTTTATTTATTTATTTTTGCTGTGTTGGGTCTTTGTTTCTGTGTGAGGGCTTTCTCTAGTTGTGGCAAGCGGGGGCCACTCTTCATCACGGTGCACGGGCCTCTCACTATCGCAGCCTCTCTTGTTGCAGAGCACAGGCTCCAGACGCACAGGCTCAGTAGGTGTGGCTCACGGGCCTAGTTGCTCCGCGGCATGTGGGATCCTCCCAGACCAGGGCTCGAACCCGTGTCCCCTGCATTGGCAGGCAGACTCTCAACCACTGCGCCACCAGGGAAGCGTCCTTCACCATTCTCTTATCATCACTTCCCTCACATGGGCTTACATTTCATGTTGAATTTTTTTTCAATTTTTATAAAATTTTTAATTTTTTAACTTTTAAATGTCCACTACTCATACCATACTCAATATGTACATTTACTTTTTATTTTTTATATTGAAGTATAGTTGATTTACAATATTATACTAGTTTCTGGTATACAACATTCAACATTTTTATATATTATACTTCATTTAAAGTTATTATAAAATATTGACTATGTTCCCTGTGCTGCACAATGTATCCTTGTAGTTTATTTATTTTATACATAGTACTTTGTACCTCTTAAACCCCTACCCTGATCTTTTCCTCCCTCCCCCCTTCCCTCTCCCCACTGGTAACAACTAGTTTGTTCTCTATATCTATGAGTCTGTTTCTGTTTTTGTTATATTAATTCATTTAATTACCTTTTAAATTCCACATATAAGTGATAACATATAGTATTTTTTTTTCTCTGTCTGACTTACAAAGCATAGTACCTTCCAAGTCCATCCATCCATCCATGTTGCTGCAAATGGCAAAATTTCATTCTTTTTTATGGGTGAGTAGTATTCCATTACATATACATATATATAATGTTGTTGGACACTTAGGTTGCTTCCATATATTGGCTATTGTAAATATTGGGGCAAAGAACATGGGGTGCACGTATATTTCCAAGTTAGTGTTTTCATTTCCTTTAGATAAATACCCAGCAGTGGAATTGCTGGATCATATGGTAGTTCTATTCTTAGGTTTATTTTGAGGAAACTCTGTACTGTTTTTCATAGTGGCTACAACAATTTACATTTCCACCAACAGTGTACAAGTGTTCCCACATCCTTGTCAACACTTGTTACCTTTGGTCTTTTTGATAATAGCCATTCTGACAGGTTTGAGGTGATACCTCATTGAGGTTTTGATTTACATTTCTCTGATGATTAGTGATGTTGAGCATATTTTCATATGCTTGCTGGCCATCTGTGTGTCTTCTTTGGAAAAATGTCTATTCAGGTCTTCTCTCCATTTAAAATTTTTTTTTTCTTTCTTGGTATTGAGTTGTATGACCTGTTCATATATCTAGGATATTAACCCCTTATGGGTCATATCAGTCATATCATTTGTGAATATTTTCTCCCATTCAGTAGGTTGTCTTTTCCTTTTGTCAATGGTTTCTTTTCCTTTAAATTTAATTAGGTCCCATTTGTTTATTTTTACTTTTGTTTCTTTGGCCTTAAGAGACGGATCCAAAAAAATATTGCTACAGATAACGTCAAAAGTGTTCTGCCTGTATTTTCTTCTAAGAGTTTTATGGATTCCAGTCGTATATTTAGGTCTTTAATCCACTTTAAGTTTATTTTCATATGACGTGTGAGAAAATGTTTTAATTTCGTTCTTTTACATGTGGCTGTCCAGTTTTCCAAGCACCACTTATTGAAGAGACTGCCTTTTCTCTATTGTCTATTCTTGCCTCTTTTGTCATAGACTGTAATTGTGTGGGTTTATTTCTGGGCTCTCTATTCTGTTCCATTGATTTATGTGTCTGTTTTTACGCCAGTACCATACTGTTTTGATTACTGTAGCTTTGTAGTAGAGCCAAAAGTCAGAGAGTGTGATACCTCCAACTATTTTCTTTTTTCTCAAGATTGTGTTGGCTATTTGGGATCTTTTATAATTCCATATAAATTTTAGGATTATTTTTTCTAGTTCTGTGAAAACTGTCATGGGCATTTTGATAGGGATTGTATTAAATCTATAGATTGCTTTGGGTAGTAATGGCCATTTTAACTATTAACTTTTTCAATCCATGAATAGAGGGTATCTTTCTATTTCTTTCATCATTATTTTATAGTTTTCAGAGTATAGGTCCTTCACCTCCTTGGTTAAATTTATTCCTAGGAATTTTATTCTTTTTGATGTGATTTTAAATGGGATTGTTCATGATGAACTATTATAATCATTCTCTTATCCACAATCTCAACACACTTGACTTTCTCTTTTTTTTCTCTCTTCAACACAATCATCTAGCAAAATTCTCATCTAAGCATTTAAATGTCTAGAGAAAAACACGATTTTGCTAAATCAACAACAACCTCAAGTAAACCCTTGGCTTTGCCGGACAATATTTCCCAAGACCTTTTATTCTTTCAGTTTTCTAGGTGACCACTTCATACTTTTTCCTCTCTCCTTAAACTTCCATTTTCTGCTTCCTGCTTATTACACTCAACTGATGGCTTTTCTTCTCATTTAACTAAGATAGTAGAGATAATTTTAAAAGCTTTCCCAATCACTTATCTACATCTGTCACTAAATAATTGGCCTACATTTGGCTTACTTAGTATAATAAATATAATAAATAATTGGTTTACATTTTTTATGGGTGAATTGTCTGTGTGCTTGCTAAGCTTTCACTCATGCACTAGATCCCATCTCCTCCCACTTACTCAACGATGTGTCTCCAGCAATTTTCTAATCTTCCTCTTACATCACTAAACTTTCTGTCATTACTGAATGGTTCCTATAATTGCACAGTCATCCTACAATGGCCACTCATTTTTGGCTCAGGCCAAAAAACTTGGAGTCATCTTTGACTCTACTTTTCTTATATATCCTACCTCTGGTCAATTGACAAATACAGTAACCTCCATTTTCAGCATATTCTTAAAACCCAATAATTTTTCACCACCTCCACATCTACTACCCTGGTCCAAGCTATATACCACCTCTTACTGGGATTATTGTAATAGCTTATTAACTAAGTTCCCTGCCCCTGCCCTATGCTTTCTAGTTTATCCTCAACACTGCATTGAGAATGATTCTTTTAAAATATGTTAGTCGAATCACTCTGTTTAAAACCCCCAATGACTTTCCACTTCCCCAAGATTAATATACAAAGTCCCTTCAAGGGTCTCATGTCTGTTCTCTTCAGTACCTCACTGATCTTATCTTCCAATCCTCTCCACCTTGCCTCCTCCATTTGCTGGCCATAATGGCTTCCTGAATTTTCCTTGAACTCAAAAAGCATATTCCCTTTAAAAAAACCCAGGCAGGGCTTCCCTGGTGGCGCAGTGGTTGAGAGTCCGCCTGCCGATGCAGGGGACACGGGTTCATGACCCGGTCCAGGAAGATCCCACATGCCTCGGAGCAGCTGGGCCTGTGAGCCATGGCCATTGAGCCTGTGCTCCCGGAGCTCCGCAACGGGAGAGGCCACAACAGTGAGGCCCGCATAACGCAAAAACAAACAAACAAAACAAACAAACAAACAAAAACCCGGGTATTTGTCACCCTATCTGCCTGGAATACTCTTTTTCCCAGAAATCCTTATAAACTCCCAGCAGACGGGGAGATGTTTGGTGATGCTACATAGGAGAATCTTTTTTGTTATTGTTGTTGTAATTTAACAACAAAAGAAAATGACTCTTCTAACTAAAGGGAGTAAAATAAAACTTTCATCTTCTATCTAGAGTACCAGAGAAGGTACAGAGAATACAGAAGTTGTGGCAGGAGACCACAGTATGCAGATAAAAATCTACACAGATGACAGAGAGAGAGAGAAAGAGGAAAAGAGAGAAAGAGGGATAATACCCAGGGGATTCCACAAAGAAAGCAGCAAGTACTATGCAGAGCTTGCTGGGGAAATAATAAAGCTTCCATAAAAATTTATGTAAACCAACTATGTAAGTCAACACAGACAGGACTTTGTAATAAGGACCCTCAAAGGAAGGAAACAGTCATCACTAACTCAGATGTACCAGGACTATTCTCACTGGGACACAGAAAGCGAAAAATTTTTGAAAGTAAAATAAAAACACATGCCTAAGACAGAGCAAGAGGAAGCAACCAATCTTTCCAAATTTGAGACTCTTTTCTTGGTCACAATAGTGAAAGATTCTTAAGTTAATTTTGCTTGGTGAGAAGAGACTAGGAATTGCTATCAAAATTATACACTGTAGTTTTTATAGTCTTAAAAAAATGTATGTCTAAGTTAACTATGTAGAAAACTCTATATGATTTCATGCTAGAGTGGAGTATAATACAGGTTCAGCCATTCTCAAATGATGCTCAGTCTTATTCCTTTATTTATTCATTCATTCATTTAAGAACTGTTAATTGAATACCTCTTGTTCCCCAGACACTATTTCTGTTTCTACTCTCATGAAACTTACATTCTCATGGGATCACCCAGCATTGATATTGTATATCAGATAATGTTAAGTGCTATGGAGAAAATTAGGAGAAGTGGAAGTGCTAGGGAAAGCTGAATGGTTATCAGTAGAAATCGCTTGGTTTGGGAAGGTCTCACTGATACTGTGACATTAGAGCAAACCCCAGAGGAGCTGAGGAAGTGGTTATTTGGAAATCTGGTGGGAAACATTCCAAACAAAAGGACCATCAAAGACAAGTTCTCTGAGATGGTAGCAGGTTTTCTTTATTTGAGACCCAGCAGAGATGGTAACGTGGCTAAAGCATCGAGCAGTGGGACGGTGGGAAATGACGATGTATAAAATAGATAGCTAGTGGGAACATGCTATAAAGCACAAGAAGCTCAGCTTAGTGCTCTGTGGTGACCTAGATGGGTGGGATAGGGGGGTTGCAGGAGGGAGGTCCAAGAGGGAGGGGATACAGGTATACATATAGTTGATTCATTTCATTGTACAACAGAAACTAACACAACATTGTAAAGCAGTTATACTCCAATAAAAATAAAAGATGAAATGAAATAAAATAAAATAAAAATTTTTATTTTATTTTCATGTTTCCATCCCTGAAGTTAGGCTTGGAATGAACAGATACGTCAGATCACAAAGACACTATGGGGAGAGGTGACATTGGAGATCTCTGCCCCATTCCCTGTTTTCCTTAAACTGTGCCTATAATAATGATCAGGATTACAGCCATTCTGTCATCTGGAAAGTGTGGTCATGGAGCTGCAGGCTGGGAGAGTTAGCTTTCTGAGGCCACTTTCAATTCAAATGGACTGAATAAAATTATTTTTTCTTTGTATTCTGCCAGGTGGAGACTTGAGAGGAAAATTGCAGGTGTTATAGACAAAATAAAGATTAATTTTTCCAACTTGTCATGAGAGTTGATTTTATGACTCTATCAACACAACAAAAGAAGGAGGTTTGCTCACATCACTTTCAGAAGTCATAACAAACAATTGCAGAAAGGATGGGGAAGTTATGGATCAGAGAGCATGCCTCTGTAAATGTTGTCCAACTCTTTAGTTCCCTTTGAGAGGGTGGTATCCCTAAAAGATGAGAGGAACACAGTTTGAGTCCTTAGAACTAGCAGCATGTAAAAAAAGAAATGGCACAGAAAGCTGCGCAGGGGCTTCTGGATACTGTAATGAACTAGACCAAGAGGTCATGTGGGACAGGAGAAAAATTACTCTGAAAAGAGGAAAAGGGGTGCCCAGGTGAGCAGAGGAACAATGATGTGGTTGGATTGGAAAAAAGCTGAAGTGGAGGAGTTGCAAAGATACTTAAAGTTCAGGGAGAAAAAATTAGACTTGGCATAGGAGGAAATAGGGAGTGGCCTGAATTTTTGTATCAGAAGAGATCCAAGATAGAATGAGCATTAAGGAATATGCTGCTACTGTGAATTGGAGAGAAGAAAATGCAGACTGCGGGGACTGTTACAGAAATACTGGGAAGGCCAATGAGACTTTGTGTAGGGTAGACACTGTGGGGGTGGAAAAGAGGCCACATATGCATAGTGTAAGATGCTGGTAGGAGGATTGCTGTCAAGCAAGATGGCTCCTGGGAAGTGCCTTCAACAGACAGGAAGTTGGAGAAGGAACAGATTTTTTTTTCCCATGGGAAAAGAGGTATAGAAAATGATGGTGCTGAGTTTGAAGTGGTGGTCAAACACCAAATTTTATTTGCAATATAAATGTGTATCTTATGCATGGGTGGAGCCTAGGGCAGAGCATGGCACACACCTGTAGACTACCCTGGTCCAAAGACATGCTGGATTACAGATTCAGGGGCATCATTTTCCCTCCAGGCTCACCAAGCTGACTGCAGCAATTTGTTTTCTATTTTCTTCCTTGTGGAATTATTTACAAATAAGAGTCTGGTAGAGTTATTAAAAACCATTTAAAGACATGAAGACCCAGAGACTCAGAAAACTAGCTATTTGCCCCAAATCACACAGGGAGTCTGTGGGGGAGAAAGATCACAACCTGAGTTTCTCCACCTTTTATTGCACTATTGCCACAAGATTGCTTGATGATCAACAAAATATCTTAATTATCTGCACAGAGAAAGGGACTTGGAAAGTTTTCTTTTGGTCCATATCTGTGTGACTGGAGTGCTTCTGACCAGACCTAGAGTCACATCTAAAAAGAGAAGAAAGGGTCCCAGATGGGGGACAAAGCTAGGTCAATGAGGCCTGGGTTTAATTGTCTGTATTTTGTTAATTGCACATTTTGCCTCTGTAAATGCTGTTGTTTCCCCATTTTCAGAGTGTGAATTGCTCACTGGATTAAGGGATAGAGTCTCTGCATCTCTATTTCCTGATATGTCAATCATCACCCACTGTTACACAATAGTCCTCGTAGGGTCAGGATTGTCTTCACTTGCCTTTTAGCTGCCAGTTAGCCATGAATAGAGATCCCAATTTTGTCATGAACACAAAGCCATCTGTGTGAGCTGGTCAATTGACTTGGTTGGCCCAGCATCAATCCTACATATGTCCCAGTTAACCTGGATGATGATAGGTGTTCAATAAATGTTTGCTGAACTGAAGGAGAGGGTCCTGTGTGACAGATATTGGGTTGAGTGCGTTACACACATTATCTCAACAAATCTTCATAAGAATCACATAAGGTAGATATTAATTTCCAAATTTTTTCAGATAAGGAGATCAAGATTCTGAAGGATTGCCTAACTTACCCACAGTCTTTTCCTAAATAAGCTGAAATTTCTCTACTTGTAAAGACGTCATCTTTCTGCCATCCCAAGTTTCTTTTCTTGTTGGTTTAGAAAAGGTGGTGTTCTGTGCTAAAAAGAAATGCCCTTGTGGGCAAATGAAAGGAAATGCACTGGGGTTCTGTAGATGATCCAAACCACAGCTGGTTGTGTAATAATTGTCTTTGAAAACCTGATTCTTTATTTGAATAAGCAGTTGTTTGGCAGCTGGAGGAGGAACTCCTAACAGTAGTGGGAATAACTAGAAGATGAATTTTGGAGCAAAATCATCCAGACATCCTGATACTGGATCCTTCTGATTTAATCTTTAGGTTTCCAAGGTGAGAAGAGAAAAATAAGACTTTACATCTATTAGCCAAGATTATCTGAAACACATCCTAGGTGGGTGCTATGAAGGAAGAACCTATCAGCCTTACAATTCAATTCTCAGTAGCTTCCTCAAGATGTTTCTTTTAAAGAATTATTTTAAATTCATGCATGTAGCATTATAGCACTAAAGAAGCTCTTCACAAAAGACAGCTAAAAACACACAAAATCCTACCACTCCAGTAAATAACAGCTATTTTCATTTATTTCTGCTCAGAAATTGTCCATTCAAAAACATAATTTTATATAAAGTATGGTACAAGTACAATTTCATTGTTTAATGTAAAATTATATAATAAATATTTTCTATGTTGAAAAATAAGCCTCATATTTATCATTTTAATCACTGCATAATGCTGTATCATACTACATTGATATTGTTGTTATTTAACCATTCCTATACTGTTTAAATTGTTTCCAATTTCTCACTATTGTAAACAGTGTTACAATAGATTATCTTCATGTATGTAACATTTTCATTTATTAGGATTATTTACATAGGTTATATTCCCAGAAGTAAGATTACAGAGTCAATCTAGAATATATATTTTGAAGTTATTGATTCAGATTGAAGTCTTACTTTCCAAAAATATCCTACTACAGTAGCATTGCTGTCATTTGAATGTATGCAACAATTTCACAAAGGTCTCATCATTATTGACACTCTGTTTCTTTATTTTGTTTGTTTTTAATTTATATTTTAAATTGAAGTAGAGCTGATTTCCAATATTATATTAGTTCCAGGTATACAATATAGTAATTCAATATTTTCATAGATTATATTCTATTTAAACCTATTGAAAAATAATGGCTATTTCTCGGTGCTGTACAATATATCCTGTTGCTTATTTATTTTATACATAGTAGTTTGTAACTCTTAACTCCATACCCCTACGTTGCCCCTTCCCCTTTCCCTGTGCCCACTGGTAACCACTAGTTTGTTCTCTATACCTGTGGGTCTGTTTCTGTTTTGTCAGATCCCACATATATGTGAAGTATTCATCTTTCTCTGACTTATTTCACTAAACATGATAGCCTCTGGGTCCATCCCTGTTGTTGCAAATGGTGGAATTTTATTCTTTTTAATGGCTGAGTAATATTCCATGTATAAACATATCACATCTCCTTTATCTGTTCATGTGCTGATGGGCACTTTTAGGTTGCTTCCATATCTTGGCTTTTGTAAATAATGCTGCTCTGAACATTGGGGTGCATGTATATCTTTGAATTAATGTTTTTGTTTTCTTTGGATATATACCTAGGGGTGGAATTGCTGGATCATATAGTAGTTCTATTTTTAGTTTTTTGAGGAACCTCCATACTGTTTTCTATAGTAGCTGCACCAATTTACATTCCCACTAACAGTATACAAGGGTTCCCTTTTCTCCACATCTTTGCCAACATTTGTCATATGTGGTCTTTTTGATGATAGCCATTTTGACAGGTGTGAGATAATATCTCATAGTGGTCTTGATTTGAATTTCTCTGATGATTAGTGATGTTGAGCATCTTTTCATGTGGCTATTGGCCATCTGTGTGTCTTCTTTGGAAAAATGTCTATTCATGTCTTCTGCACATTTTTTAATCAGGTTGTTTGGTTTTTTGGTATTGAGTTGTATGAGCTGTTTAAGTATTTTGGATATTAACCACTTAGTCAAATCAATGGTGAATATTTTCTCCCATACAGTAAGCTGTCTTTTCCTTTGATCAATGTTCCCTTTGCTGTGAAAAAGCTTTTAAGTTTAATTAGGTCCCATTTGTTTCTTATTTATTTGTTTGTTTTTGTTTTTTACTTTGTTTTCTTCCTTTACCTTAGGAGACAGATCCAAAATATATATTTTTACCGTTTATGTAAAAGAATGTCCTGCCTATGTTCTCCACTGAGAGTTTTATGGTTTACAGTTTTACATTTACAGTTAACCACTGTGCCACCAGGCAAGTCCTATACCAACTTTGATGAGAGATTTTAAACTCCGTGTCCTCCTACTCTGCCATCTTGATCTCTTCCCTTGACACTCTATTTTCTTTTTTCTAATCTGGTTGTTGTAAAATTTCAGTTCATTTTTCATCTTTTCACCCACCCATTTGGACTTTAACTCTGACCACATACTCCTCTGTAACTTCTGGCTTATATCTCTTTACCTTACTAATCTATAATTTTGTTTGAGCTCCGACAATTTAGTTGGCATTTTACTATATGTATTGAAATACAGCAGCAGAAAATATAGGTTTTCTGCTCTCAAGTACCTTTCAGTCTAGGGTATCAAATAAGGCAAAAAAGAAAAAGGAAATAATGGTACCACATGAGAAAGCTTTATTGGAAATAAGTTCAGGGACTAAGGGAGGAGAGTGAGGAAGGGGCCAAACCAAATATTGAAAAGGAAGAGAAGGCTTCCTGTAAGAAGTAACATCAAAATTGAAACTTGAAGGACAAGTTGGAGTTAGAAAGATGAAGAACAAGTGTGGAGGGAGATGGAGTATCCCCCCCTGGGAGACTGAAGAAAGTGTTTGAAATACAGGCAAATAATATGGACACAGGCTCAGAAGAAAACAAGGGCAAGCCTGAGTGCATAAACACATAGCTTAATATCACTAACCATAACTCCCAGGCATCAGATATTGTTGAGATGAGACCCAGATCCATTCCTCATCTCCCACCCCACCCTCATGGATGTCTTCTCTCTCTTTAGTGGCCATTATGCACAACTGTTCATTTTCTCCCCTCACAGCAACCTCTGCCAACTTTTTTTTTTTTTTTTTTTTTTTTTTTTTTTTTTGTGGTATGCGGGCCTCTCACTGTTGTGGCCTCTCCCGTTGCGGAGCACAGGCTCCGGATGCGCAGGCTCAGCAGCCATGGCTCACGGGCCCAGCCGCTCCGCGGCATATGGGATCCTCCCAGACCGGGGCACGAACCCGCATCCCCTGCATCGGCAGGCGGACTCTCAACCACTGCGCCACCAGGGAGGCCCTCTGCCAACTTTTAATTGCACTCACAAATGGAGAAATTGAAAACCTGTCTTGTTCCTGGGTTGATATGGAGTGATAATCTGGGAAGCGTCTGCCTGGGCATGTTTTCCTTTGTATGTTGGAACAGAAAAGAATATGCATAGATAAGCAGTGCAAGCAAATTGCAAACCCAGCAGTGACTATAAAAGCATGGTCTGTCTTGTGTCTCCACCCCAGGCAAGTCCTTCAATTCATTCCTTCAGTCATCACTCAGAAATTGCCAGTGTGGTTTCCCACTGGCAGACTGTACTGCAGCCCTGTACATCTCTTCACTACAAAGTGGGAGATGAGACAGAGACAAAGAGAGAAATGGTTTTACTGTGCTGGGGAAGTTAAGCACACACTGGGTTCGAATTTCATTTCTACTGAATTAAAAGCTCTGGCTCAGCATGGATGGTACAGTGATGCTCCTTTAATAACACGAAGTAAATAAAACACGAAGGTTTTCCCATTTGCTTTGGAGGACATTCATGCACACATGCTCTGCCTCTCTCCTGTCTAGGAATATTAGCCCCTCTCTTATTGCCTTTGTACTACCCTAAATCTGCAAGGATTGACCTTATCCTCAAATAAAGTCATAAAATGGTTGAATTCCTTGGGGACCAGGCCCTGAAACCTCCACAAATCCACAATTCCATCAAGTCCCAGTACCTGGGGAGAACAGACAACACCCCCAGCTTATGGCAACTTGGATTCGGTGACTGCTGGGGTAACTTCTGCTAAGTGGGAATAAAGATGTACCTTAGAATAGTATGATTCCTGGCTGGCTGGCATTCTCCTGCTGGCCCTTCACAACTTCTGGAGCTTCTACACAGGTAAAGTTTTGTCATGATTGTGTGATAACTTGCTCGGCACATTGCAACTTCTCATCATGCCCAATGTTTGCTGCAGTCCCAGAGCAGTTACTATACCCCTTCTCAAGCTCATCCTCTAACTAGCAAAGGGATTTTGAAAGGCACTATAGAGTACAAGGTCTTTCTAGTTTGATTTTTAACCTAAGCTATGTTTTAAATGTATGTGTTACCAGTATTTTATGTAAGTTATGCCTCAAAAACCCAAAATTCAACAACTTCCACTAAAATGTATTAATGTATCACTCTATGTCTAACCTAGCCACCTAAGACTCACCTCTTTTTGGAAACTTTTCCTGTCCTCCACAGTTTCTCTAGATATGGAGGGGTTTTATTGCACTCAAGACAGTCTTCTGTTACAGTGCTATGACCCTTTCTTGCATTGACTTGTTTACATGTCTAACTTTCCTACTGCACTATAAGCTACCTGTGGCAGGTTGCATTTTCTAAGATGGCCACAGAAAACATCTTCCATCATACATGTTCTTGTACAATGTGATCTCGACACACCTTTCATCAAGAGATGGGATTTATGTTCACTTCCCCAGAATCTATTTGGGCTGTGATTTTCTTGTAACCAACAGAATGCAGTAGGAGTGATACAACCTGACTTCTAAGAAAAGGTCAGAAAAGGCAACACAACTTCTGCTTATAGTTAGGACATTCTCCTTTGGAGTCATATTAGAAACCCAATACATGAAAAGCCCACATGAACACTGGCCAATAGCCCTAGCTGAGGTCTCAGACAACCAACAGAATCTACTGCCAGACATGGTGATGCTAAATACAACTTCAGATGACTTCAGCCCTCAGCCATCTGGTCACCCTCAGCCTGGAGTTTGTCAGCTGAGACCACAGACATTGTGGAGTAGAGTTAAGTCATCCCCACCATGCCCTCTGAATTCCTGATTCATGGAAACTGTGAGAAAAATAGAGAAAAGCACAAAGCTTTGTAGTGGCTTATTATGAAGCAATGGTTTACTGGAATGCTGCTAAGGATAAGAATAATACAATGCATGATTATATTCTCAAAGTAAGTTTTCAATATATATTGATTGTATCTATGAATGCATATAGGTGTTTTAAAGAGTGTGTTCAGTCATGAACTAAGATGTGAGATATACCAAGAATGCACCCCCCACCACAGAATATCTCCTAAGACACTGAGCCCAGGGAAAATGGGAGTAAAAGCTAAAATATTATCAGAATTTATCAAGTAAATCTACCTTTTTCCAGTCACAAATCAGCCTTGCTTTAGGATGATATGGATTTGCAAGCTGGATAAGAATGCTAATTGTTGATATCTAATAATTCATGGATTCCTTACTTTGCAGCTTATTTTAT
The DNA here is from genome assembly GCF_949752795.1 of Hyperoodon ampullatus. Taxonomy (NCBI): domain Eukaryota; kingdom Metazoa; phylum Chordata; class Mammalia; order Artiodactyla; family Ziphiidae; genus Hyperoodon; species Hyperoodon ampullatus. The sequence goes on along the minus strand of NC_136915.1, from coordinate 146,014,157 downwards.
GATTTCTTTAATTTGGGTTGGAATTGCAAAGGAACAGAGTAAAGATTAGGTATGGTACATTTCCCATCTCTTTTGGATAGTTCCCCAGAAGTTCAGACTGAAATGGCTTGAGATTTGAAACAGATGGTTAAATGTTTGGTATCTCTGATTAAACAACAAAAATATACATTTTCTTTTTAAAAGAAAGAGAGAGAGAGAGAAAAGAAGAGAAGAAGACAGATATCAAGGAAGTGAGTAAGAAAGAAATCCAGTTAATTATATCAGTTTCTGAGTACATCCCTGTGAAGTGATGGAGATTCAGGACAAAGGGGAAAAAAGGAAATAATAAAAAAAATCAACAACCACAATCATTTTTAGGATTAGAGTTTTGTTTTTGTTTTTATTTTTTCCATTATTCCCCCCTGGGCTAATTAGACACCGGAGTATATCTTGTGGCAATATACCAGCAGACACTTTTGTACTTGGGATTCTGATTTGGACCACTGCTTTTACATAAACCTTTGTAATGGGGCCTGCCAACTCTGTGATGTTGGGGAATTATCCCTCTAGGTAGAATAAATGTTGTTTAATTTGTTGCATGGAGGTTTCTTTAAATAAATCATACATTCATGGAGGCAGAGGAAATTAACAAGAAACTTTGCCTAGAAGGCTAGACATATTGTACAAGACTTCAAATAACCTGGATTGCACTTTGCAATTCAGAAGATATATATATTCCTGGATGTGCAAAGGCAACACTGTATGTGTATATATATATATATATATATATATATATATATATATATATATACACACACACACATAGAGTGGTAGCTAGTTACAGATATTTGTGTACATACATGTATGAATACAAATTTGATCTTTATGCCTATATACACTTTTTCCTTCTCTAGAATGAAAAACCAAAACAAAAGTCTGTCTTTCAGTGAAATCTCATTTCACTCGTATGTCTGAATCATGTTTATTCATTTAAACAATCATCTGAGTGACTGATGGGAATTGTGCTTGATACTAGGAGAGCAAGAAAAATAAAACATGATTCCTGTTCTCAAGCAGCTCAATTCAATTTGGAAAATGGAGAAAACTCAAGCTGTCCTCAAGACAAACTTTACCTGTGCAATATATCCAGTGGTCTCAGAGTTGCACTCAACTCAAAAAGTATCTGTTTAGCACTTATTATGTGCCAGTCCCTGTGCTTACTCTTTCAGTTATAAAAAGAAGTAAGGCACTGTCCATCCAAGAGACTGTAATATAAAAGAGGGAGAGAGAAATGCAGACCAATAATTATAATCTAGTGAGAAATGTGCAAGAATAGAAGTGTATATAAAGCAGGGAAACAGCGTGCAGAGAGAGTGATTAACTTAGATTGGAGTGTGAAAGAGGAAAAGGGAAGGATTAAAGGCATAGAAAAGCCTCATAGGAACAGTAACATTAAAGCTGGGTTTTGAAGAATAAATAGGAGTTCCAAAAAGAAGTCATTGATTAAACATTCCTTGTTGAGAGAACAAGATATGAATGACGTGGTGATATAAAATAGCATGGTTGATTTAGGGAACTCCAAATAGTTTATTGTTGTTAGAGTGAAGACAATGTGTGACTAGGGCAAAAGGTGAAAGGAAAAGATGAGAAAAAAATGGGGAAACTGTAGAAAAGTCTGGAGAAGTAGGCAGAAATGAAGTCATGTTACTCTTCTGGTTGTAAATAGCTGGATGGTTTAAACAGTAGATGAAGAGTATTGATGGTGATCACCATGAACATTCACTCTTGATTGCCTTCCAGTAGTGGGGAGCTGGACCACATTCAAGGTGGCAGCTCCAGAGGCAAACCAAGTTAGCAAAAAATAGGAAAACCAAGCAACTCTAGAAGAGTTGGACAAATCTACAGTGTTTATCCTGAAGAAATGCTTTAGTTTAACAGTAAAAGCTGTCTTCAAATATTTCTACAAGAGCAGTTAGATTTATTTCATGAAACTTTTTAGAGGACTGGGCTAGGGATAATGAGTGGGATGTTACAAGAAGTACATTTTGACTCCATATAAGGCAGAACTTTCTAACATTCAGAGCTGTTCAGAAATTAGCTGGGCTATGTGGAGAGCTGGTAAGCTCCCCATAGCTGAAGTGTGCAAGCATAGGTGCATCACACTTGTCAGGGATGCTGTTGAGGGAATTACAATGAGGGCTGGGTGGATATAGGTGACCTTCTCCAAGTCAAAGATTCTATTATGAGGATCAGAAATGCAAATATATTAAAGGGCCAGATAGGTAACATCAATAAATAAAGTATCCACATGAGAAAATAGGGATTGGCGGGGGTATGGCTAACTATACACATAGTTTGCAATAATGTTCTTTTTTTTTAAATTAAATGACATATGGGTCAAACAAAACCTGTCTGTGGACCTAATTTGGCCTGCTGACCTCCTTTCTGTGCCTTCCTTATTTGTCCTGAGATCTGGATTCTGCTCTAAACTCTACCACTCAATTGCTGCATATAATGTCTGATGTTAGGCCATTTATAGATCTCAGTTTCTTCATCTGTTCTATGAGAAGCATAGATGACCACTGAGTCCTGCTTCAGGTCTAATTTATCTCCTAACAGGTAAAAGCAGAAAGTCAGAAGGATGGAACAAAGCTAAGTAGACAGGAAGCATTATTCTTGTTGTGTCTTTATTACTTAAAATAGTACTGTTTGCTTACAGAACTCTGTACCGGGATGAATAGAGATGAGTTCCTTGAGAGTAAGGACTATGTGTTAATCAACTTTCTCTTGGTTTTTTTTTTTCCCCCCTCTTTTTTTTTTTTTTTTTTTTTTGCGGTACGCGGGCCTCTCGCTGTTGTGGCCCTTCCCGTTGTGGAGCACAGGCTCCAAACGCGCAGGCTCAGCGGCCGTGGCTCACGGACCCAGCCGCTCCGCGGCATGTGGGATCTTCCCGGACCGGGGCACGAACCCGTGTCCCCTGCATCGGCAGGCAGACTCTCAACCACTGCACCACCAGGGAAGCCCTTTCCTCTGTTTTTAATATTAAAAATATACAGAAAAACATGGAGAGAAATCAACCTGTGCACCCAACAGAATTGATAAATTTTATATGTGCATTGATATATCATTTTTATAATAAAATATTAAAGATGTGACTAAATCTGCTGTGTATGACTGCAGTCTCATTCACTCCCTTTCTCTGCCCTCCATGTATTTATACTTGGACCATATAAGTAAGTACCATAAACAATTCATAGAATTTTTATGTCCTAAAAGCTGACTTAAATGGTATCATATTCTACATATCTATATGTACCACATAATGCTTCTTTCACTCAATGGTGCAATCTTAGACTCATCCACATTGATACATATAAATGTAATTCACTAATTTTAATTGCTAAGTGGCATTACATCCTATTACAATACCACAATTTTTTCCCTTAAATCTGCTTATTTAAAAAAATGCATTAAATATCATTACACACATTTTTCTTTATATGTAAGTTTACCTGGAAGTGAAATTGCTGGGTCATCAGGTACTTATAGGTCTGTTTTACTAAATATTACCATCTTGCTCCAACGTTTGTGTGCCAGTTTACACTCTATTCTACAGGATATATGAATTCTTATCTTGTCAAATCTGGTCACCATTTGGTATTCTCAGACTTTTATAAATTTTGCCCATCTGATGGGTGAGAAACATCATTAAAATTTTAAATTAACATTTTTCTGATTAATGAAGTTGGGCATATTTTCATCTTTATTGGCAATTCCAGCAACTTTTCTATGAATAACCTGTTCATATCTTTGCTTGCTGTTCAACAGAATTATTTTTCTTTTGCAGGGAGAGGGGCACAATTCTACATAGTGGTTAGCAGCAAACACTCTGAACTGCTTTAGTTTCGATTCCAAATGTGTCATTAACAGTTGCTTGTACTTGGATATATTACTTAAATTCTCTGTGGCTCAGTTTCTTCATCTGTAAGATAAAGATAAAAATAGTATCTCATAGGATTATTATAGTGGTTAAGGGAGTTAATACATACTAACTACTTAGAACAGATCCTGACATAGAGTAAATACATAATAAATGTTAGCTATTATCATTATCTTACTGTTGGTGAAGTGTTCTTTATATATTTTGGAGAGATCCTTTGTTATGTATATTGCAAAAAATCTTTGTGGTTTGTTAACTTTTGTCATGCAGACATTTTAAATTTTAATGTAAATGAATCAATTTTCTTTACAACTTGTGCTTTTTTTTCCATGTATCTAAACATATTCTTCTTCACAGGTTCATAAAATTGTCCTTTTTTATTTTGAAACTATTTTTTTTTAACAAATCTAAGCCTTTAATCTACCTGGAATTTATTTTTTTATATAGAGGTAATGATCTAATTCTCTTTCTTGCCATACAGATAGCCAATTATTCCAATAAGTTTCAACTTTTGAGGCCAACTCTCTCATAAACCAAATATACATATTAGCCAGAGTCTGTTTCTAAGCTATCGAGTTTGTCTAATTAATCTATTTTTAACCCTACAAAATGCCATACTGTTTTAATCACTATAGATTTAAAATAATTCTTGATATCTAGAAGAGCAAATTCTCCGAGTTCTTCTCATAGCTGCCCTGCCTATTTCTGAACATCTGCTCATACACATGAATTTTAAATAAGTTCACCAAATTTCATGAAAAAAAATCTATTGCGATTTTTATTAGAATTACATTAACTTTGTAGGTCGATTTGGGTAATAAATTTATAGTACATGTCCCTGATATTGAGCTTGTATATGCATTAACAAAATGTTTTTATCTTGTTTGATTTTATAATTTTCTTCCCTAAAAGTATTAAATACTATCTTCTATATTTTTTCCTTGGGTACCATGTAAATTTGAATGTAATTGTAATGGAATTTTTAATAACATTTTCTATTTTCCAATAACTGTTAAATAAAATCTTACATTTTAATCATTTTTGTATGTTGATCCTATTTCCAAGAAACTTCCTGAACTTTTTTAATCTAAGTGGTTTGTCTGTGGATTCTTTTCTATTTTGTATGCAATCATCTGCAAAGAAAAATTGTGCCTCTTTCTTTCCAATAATTATAACCTGTAGTTCTTTTTGCTATGTTTTTGAATTGCCTAGAGTTTCCAGTAATTGCTATATAGAAGTGGTTTTAGTGAATAGCTTCTTGTCTTGAATTTAATGTGAATGTTTCTAAAATCTGAAAATCTAAAATACAGCAATTGTTATGGGTTTGGGATAGATGTGCTTTATCAGGTTAAGGAAGTTTGTTTCTATTGTTAATGTACTATTTTTTCACCTTAATTTATTGACAGGTACTGATTTTTATAGAATATTTTTCTAGATCCATTGAGATGCCCACCTTTTCTCCCTTTTTTCTGTTACTGTGTTGAATTATATAAATAGATTTTCTATTTATTTACCTGTTTTACTTATTTTTAATGTTGATGCATCTTCTCATTCTTGGGATGAACCCAGTTTTATCATGATGTACTCTAAGTACATGTCTGGATTTGCTAACATGTTATCACAATTTGTTCATCTACATGGTAGTGAAACTGAACAATTAATATCATTTCTTATATTTTCTGTGCCTAGTTTTGATATCACATGTAGGTAGTTTGCCCTTTTATTTTTCATTTACTAAAACAGATTGTATAAGATAGGGACTATGACTTACAGTTTTTGGTAAAATTTTTCCATAAAATTGTGTGGGCTTGATGTATTTTATAGGAAGAATTTTTTTACTGATTCAATTACTTTTTTAGCATAGATTATTATTTTTCCAACAAATTTTTGGGAAAGTCTACTTGTATTTATTTTAATATACTGTAATAAGATAAAATGTCTTCTATGATATCAATTATTAGAAATTTCTGAGAACTTTTGTAATCTCATGTATGATCAACTTTCTAAAATAATACATGTATGCTTAAAAATCGTATGTGCTCCCTATGCCTTGGACATAAGAATAAAGCTATGTTATGTTGTGTTATGTGTGTTACATTACATTATATTGCATATGTATATGAGAGAGAACAACTTTGTTAAAATCTTCTGCATTGTTACAAATACAGAGTCCTTGATCTATCAGTTTCTAAAATACGTGTTAAAATATTTACACAAGTATTATATTTTTCTAGATTTCTTCTTGTAATACTATCAGCATTTATTTTATAGATTTATATATATGTATAAATCTATGATAATAGTAGTTTCAGTTATATTATCAGTGTATTTTATCAGATGCAGCTTGGGTTCTCTGGGAAGCAGACACTCAGCAATTAGCATGCAAGATGTTTATTAGGGAGGACGCTTGCAATCAAAACCTGTAGAAGAGCAGAGAAGAAAATGGCATTAGACAGAAGGAGATGAGCTGTGATGCAGTCTCAATAAAGATCTAAGATGACCCCATGAAGAGTTATGGAGCTAGGGTAGTCTTTTGGAGTTGCCTCCAGTTAAAACAAGGGTGCTGGATCTTTATTCCTTCTGTCTGATCAGTCATTGGGTTCAGCCTTCCCTGGAAAGAAGTGTGCTTTGGGGTGAAGCAGGTTTTTCCATAGATGTAATCCCCCAGTAGAAGTTTATAGCTGAGGGCCATCTTCCAACAGGACTCCCAGAAGTAAGGAGGAGTAAGTCCTTCATTACTAAGAGAGATCTGGACAGAACATTATATATTCCCCACAGTCCATATCCTTACACTGCTCAGGTCCACTTTTTTTTGTATAGATTTTTGGGACTAACTCTTCTAGCATTCCAGTGGGCCTCTATCCCTGGGGAAAACTTAGAAAAAAAAGTTAGTGGAATAAACTACAGTCCCCACCATTGGAGCTGATCCCAGGGCCATAACCAACCCTCATTATCTCCTTTCTCCACCATCTATTATAAATTCCCCTCATCCTCAGCTAGCACCTCTGGTGGTCTGGAGATTTAACTGGTATTGTGAACTAGACTTTCATTCCTGTGGGGTCGAATTCCTTTTCTAGTTACCATGACCTTCTCAGGCCAGAATTATTGCACTTGTCCATTTGCTGTGAAAATTTGGTATTAGAGTACTAAAAGATATCCAAACCTATCATCTGATCGCTAAATATAGTCCTCCTTCTCCCAAAAGGTAACAGCATCCTTATCTTCTCTTGCCAAGATGGCAATTCATTTTCTTAAAGGCTGGTACCTTGGCATGAGCTGTCCAAAGTGCATAGGCAGCAGCCAAAGCTAGAACACTTTCAAAGCTGGCAGGCTTTCATGTCATTTTACCAGACTAGTATTTCCACCTGTTGTTCCCGGGTGTGGAATATGCTGCCCCTAGCACCCAAAGAAGCATGCCAGGAATTTCACTTCCTTCTTCATGCTGAGAAATACGAGATTCAATAATTTATTCTTTATTGGGGGGTGGGGGGATGATTCTTAGAATGTCATAAACAACAGACACCTAAAATTTTACTGAAGTTGCAGGCCCTGATTGTTCATAGGGGTTATCTCCAACTCTCTGGAACACCTGCTTCTTAACAAAGCCCCCAACTAGTATCTGCTTTGAGCCCATATGGTTCCATTAGCGTGGCTTCATCAATATCATGAACAAATGTAATATTCTGTGAATAGCCAGATAATCTACATCTCTTCAAACTATATTTTGGCAGGGGGCAGAAGTGTTAACTCAGCCCTGGAGCAAACCTGTAATGTATTCTATTGTCATTTTTAAGTAAATGGAAACCCTATCTTTTCTTCTTTTCCTAAGGATAGAAAAGAATGTGTTTGCCAGATCAATGGCTGCATACAATATATCTGATGCCATGTTAATCTGTTCTAGTAAAGATACTACATCTGCTATTGGACATAATGCCTGGCTGTGTTTGCAGTAATCCACTATCATGTTTCAGGATACGTCTTGTTTTTGTAGTGTGCGATTGCTGAATAAAATGGTGACTGCCGGGAATCATCCCTGCATTCTTTAATGGATTTTAAATGTGGTACTTATTTCAGCCATTCATATTGGACTATGTTTTATTTTCTAATTTACTATCTTTAAATAGGGATGGGAGATGAGGTAGTTTCTTTGGCTTCCACTTGGCTTTTTTCACTAGAAAGCTCTTATCCTATGGACCAAGGACCCAGTGTAGAGGTTGTGCTGACTCCCAAGTGTATCTATTACAACTATAAATTGGGGTTTGGGGAAATGAGCACTAGCTAGGTTCACAGACACAGTGGACCCACTGTGAGCTTACCTTGGCTATCACATGTTTCCACTCTAACAGAGGGGCCATAATAACACTTTGGCATCAATATTAACTTGAACCCTGAATCCAACAATCCTCAAAATGCTTGAATATTCTTCTTTCCCTAGTTACCCAATAAATGTCAGCAGGTCCCTTTGGGAAAGGTCTGAGAAAGCCATTGCCATGTATGTTTGTCATGATATTGCAGGGGCCTTCCTCTGAACCAGTCTCTCTTTTTTTTTTTTTTTTTTTGCAGTATGCAGGCCTCTCACTGCTGTGGTCTTTCCCGTTGCAGAGCACAGGCTCCGGAAGTGCAGGCTCAGTGGCCATGGCTCACGGGCCCAGCCGCTCCGCGGCATGTGGTATCTTCCCAGACCGGGGCACAAACCAGTGTCCCCTGCATCAGCAGCAGGCGGACTCTCAACCACTGTGCCACCAGGGAAACCCCAGTCTCTTCTTTAGTCAGTGGGTCTGTGTCTGAAAACCGGATATTAGAATGAGGATTATAATTTTTATTAGAATGATTGCTCTCAGCCTTATGATTATCATCCTCAATTTTTTTTTTTTTACTTTACAGATAGAATCATACTCATGTTGGTACCCATATATTTTGCCCCCCTAGGGATGCCACACTCTTTTAACAATGTCTGTAACTTTCTAAACATCAGGCTCCCTGGCTGTTCTTCCAACCATGCCACTTACTGTAATAATTGTAGAAAATTATTTCTACAATTAAATAGAAATAGTAGAGTAGAAAATTTTGCCACCTGGCCTCTATTGTTTGCAATCAGAGTGTTTTAGGGATCCCCTTTGCTATGTGTTAATGAGCCTACTTCTGTAGTGGTTTTTCCTACCATCAGCCCTGAGTTATAGCAGAGAACTATGACTGAACTTCCTACTGATGCTAGTGCTTTTCTCACTAGTATGTTCCTTATTGCTCTGGTAAATGATGTATCCTCTCAGCCCTCTTATGAGGTATAGTCATCTAATAGGTTTTCTGGTCTTACATGGTACATCCACTGTAACTCATCCACATTACTGAGCCTTTAATTTCCTTTTTCCACTGCCTTTTGTGACCCTTCTGGCTTTTATTCTTTACTTAATGTAGAACATCATGTTTCCCATGTTTCTAGGTGCTTGTTCACAGTGCTTCCTGAGGTCCTGGCCAGAGTGTTAATGCCTTAATGCTTGTATTTCTGTAACATGCTCCCATTTCGATAAAGTCTCTTTCATCCACATTTATGCTCCTTTTTCTCAGTCTAACAGCCTCAGAATGCAGTCCAAATATACCTTTCCAGCTCCTACTGGTATTCTAGTAGGTCCTAAAGTTCCATGGTGGATTAGTCCCTTTCCCCTCCCTAGTGGACTCAGGTATCCTTAGTATGGCCGGGTTATGTTTTGACTTAATCCTGCTTATTGGCCTACTGACCCGAAGAATGATGGGGGCAGAACCTGGGGGCAGAGTGGAGGCTACGTATGTTTTCTCTTCGTCATCTTTAAGCAAGGGGGAGTGCTAGATCTTTATAGGGAAGGGCCACTTCTGAAGGGCCCCCAAGTTCAGCTGTGTCTGGGAATTCAAGACTTTCAGAGGCATCAACCTGGATGCCCCCATGTCATATGTCCCAACAAGAGCCTTGACCTTGGCATAGCAGACATACCTGGGTTAGAAGTTAAACCTTCTTTAGAGCTTGACTACACTTACAGTTTAAGTCCTGGGCCTGGTCCTGAAATTTCTCTGCCATCCCTCTGCCGGACATGAGAGTCTCCTTGTATACTACCAAGGAGGCCCTCTAGCTTTCACTCTTTTCACTCTTGCTATTAATTGCTAATTAATCACTCAGCTTTTAGGTATCTTTATCCAGAGCAGTCAATGGAGCATAGCAGTAGCCACCAAATTCTTCTCTCCTTATAGTTATGATTTCCCCCATATTTTTTCCAAACACCATACATCCCACCAACGAATGCATCTAAATTTATTATTTCTTTTTTAGTATGTGCCTGGTATATCTTTTCCTGACTTTTAAGGTTTCTTATGTATTTTAGGGATTCCTGCATATAACAAGAATTTTTATTTCCAATTTCCAATCTGTCTTTTAATAGGTGAATATAATTCATTCAGATTTATAATAATTTCTGATCTATGTGTATATACCTCTGTATATCCTTTTATTTGACGTTCTCTATTTACTAGGCTTTTCTTATTGAATTGGCTGCATTTTCCTTATTTTCTCTGTTTCCTCCTCTACTGATTTCAAGGTTAAACATTCCACTTCCTCTTTTCTTTTTTGAAGGGGGGGGGATCTTTACCTTTATAGTTTTAATGCACAAAGTTACCCAAATATAAGACTAATCAATATCTCTATATGCTACTGAACACATGAGGAATGTAGAGTGTTTTAACTCTGAACCGCCCCCTCCCAATATCATCCATGACTGTTGTATCACAGTTTGGTTCTACTTGGTTTTGATACCACCCACCCCCCCTTAGGTGCATATTTGGTTCATTTATCCCCACAGCAAATTTAATTCTACTATTCTGGCTTTGAGTTTCTTTTTCATTTCTAGGATTTGGTGAATGTTTTCCCCTTTGTGCTTTCAATTTCAGCTATGTACTTTTAAGGAAGATTTGTGTTCTATCTTATTTAGCATTTCTATGTGTTTGGAGCCAGATAAGAAGTTTCCCATTTCTGCTTAGCCCACCATATTGACTAGGAGTTTCTTTTTATCAATCTTGACTGTTTTTCAATCCTTGAAAGTTATCTTGCATGTAGCAGATCATCAAAGTTATTCATTCAATAGTTATTTATTGAGCACCTACTGAGAACTGATGCTAAACCATGGAGTTAAGAAAACTTGCTCCAGTATGTCTGGAAAATGTTTACTCTGTGACTGAAAAGGTGAGGAGAGGGTACGCCTTTCACAGGGGGTTCTTGTAATCATCTCTTTTAGTTAAACATTCCTGGGAACAAAAGCTCTCCTAAAAGGAGGTAAACTGACAATCTAAGAATTTCCGCTCTGTTAGAAATGACGACAGAGTTTTGATTCTCTGAAGTAACAGGCCTCAGGGAAAGTGTGTGTAATTGAGATTCACCAAGAAACTGAAAACTCATTTCAGCCAAGAAATCCCACCTCACTTTTTATCCACCTTTCCCCCTCCCTCCTCTCTAATGCACCAAGCCTTCCCACAGGGTTCTCTGTCTCTGGGGGAACTCCAGGGAACAGAGCAATGATTAGAAGTGGCAGTGGTGAGAAGCTCAGGGCTCTGGATGGCCCACGTGAAGCCCAATGAGCAGCACAGTCTTTGAAAAGGCTCATCCTCTATGGCTTTGGTGTGGCCACTGTCCTCCTCAAGGATCTGTACGTGATCTGGTACAAAGTCAGCGCAGGCATTGTTTTACTTTCATTGTATTTTTCTCATTGTTCACAGTGTTTGTTTGTCTCTCTCTCCCAGAGGCCTTCGCCCACTGAGTAAGAACATGCAGGAAATCAATGTGTCTTGAGTAGTATACTAAACCTCTGGGAGGCGCAGGAAAGCAATAGAAAGACAAGGAACGTCAGTCTCCCAAGTTTTCCACACCTTCCTCCAGAAACACTTGACCTTAGACTCCTGGCTCTGGCTCTCTGGTTCTCTGGAGCATCATGTCAGGTCCTAGGTGGTAAACATCACCCAGTTCTCGTTAGAGACCTGATCCGTCTGAGCAGGTTTTTGGAAACAGCCTCTGAGAGCTTGTTTTCCATCAACCCTCTGACACTTCTGTCTCCTTCCCAGAGACCCAGTAATTGGGGCCTCCTGGGTCCTGAGCTACAGACACTTCCCCACTTTACAAAGATTTTCTTTTATAAAACACAGGTTTGTAACGGAACTGGTCCTTTCCCATACCCAAGCTGGTGTAAAAACTCATCTAATTTTCCTTCTGGTCTTTGGTTCAAAAATAAAAGCCTTTATTTTTAAGTGTCCTTGGCTCAGGTGGCCTAAAGAGCTCTAGGTTTACCAAGTGAATTATTCCCTTGTGCCACCTTTAAAAAAAAAAAAAGATTATGCATTTAAGAATATGAAATGAAGTGTCATTGTAACTCTCCTTCCACACTTCAATTTTTTTCATATTGTGATTGATGATGATGATGATGGTATAATAACAATGGGATAACATTAGCTAAATATTGACTATATGTATACCCATCACTTTCAAGATGCTTCACATGTGTTGTCTTCATTCAACTTCACAACAACCCTATGAAATCATTACTATCAACTTCATCTCTGTAAATATGTGGAAAATTAGGCTTAGAGAGGTAAGTTATCTTACACATCATACAGCTACTAGATAGTAAAGCTGCAATTTGAAACCCATAACCTGGTTTTGTAACCACCATATTGTGCTACCTTCTGAATATCCAACAAATGTTTCTTTAGGCCAGACTCAGTACAAGAATTACCATAATTAGTAAAACAACTTCATTGTTGGCAAGGAGTTTACACAAAAACAGACCATTGAGTCTTAGGAGAAGTTAACCACACAAAAGTTGTCAAAGTATTGCTGCGAGAGAGGCTAAATGAGCAAAGGAAAGGATTGTAAATGAATAAGGGTGTGAAGTCAGCAAGATAGAGGGTTAGGGGACCCCACTGCTCATTCCTTCCACAAAATCAATAAAAACAATAAATAAATAGCTACAAACCAATGAAGATAGCTCTGGGGAAGCTCTGGACTAAAATGAAGAAGCAGCAGAAATCCTGTGGTGCTCAAAACCTGAGGATGGTCACATAGGAAAGCATAGGAAATATTTTACCTGTGTCACCCAATCCACCAGTCCAGAGCAGCTCAGTGCCAAGAAGAATCCTTGGAGGGATTTCACCCCTTGGGGAAAAGGAGAGAAGGAGAACTCCAGAAAGATTTACCCACCATAGATGTTTGCAGCCTTTGTTACCGAGGACCCCCACAGTTGTCACCAGTGCTGAACCTAGTTGACAGAACTGCCCAAAGTTCCTACTGCTGCGACTTCTCCCCAGGGATGAAGCTGTTCCAGTGGTGAGACTTGCCCCCAGGGTCCCTAGTCTCTGCTGCTCTCCACAATCTAGTATCAGGATGCCACAGCATGCAGAGCTTCTGTTGCTCTGCACCCTGCCCTCAGGTCCCAAGTCACAGCTTTGACCCGTCATTACTGGGGCTGACCTGCTGCTGCTCTGTGCCCTGCCCATGGGTCCTAAGTTGGGGCTTTGACCCACCATAACCAGGTCTGCACTACTTCTTCTCTGTAGCCTGACCCCTGGGTCCCAACACACAGCTTTAATGAGCCATCACTGGGGCCATGCTGCTGTTGATCTGTGACTGCCCCAGGCTTTAAATCACAGCTTTGTCCCATCATCACTGGGGTGCTCTGCAACTGGGGCCAGAATTGGGACTTTGACCAATTATCCCCAGGATGTGCTACTGCCCTCTGGCTCTAGTCCCAAACCAGTATTGCAGCCAGTCATCCCAAGGCTCATGCCACTCTGCTTCTTCACCCACTGTCCCTAAGCCTGACTCACTGCAGTGAACCCAAGACACAGTCTCCAGCTCCACAGAAGATCTGCACAAGCCCTCACCTCATATGCTGGTGCCACCACCACAGCAACTGAACCTGCATCCCAAAACCCAAGCACAGTGGTAGTTTTATGTGCACCTGATCCCAGCCCTTGGCTCTGCTGCTGCCCTGAGCACCAGTGTGCTAGATCTGGCACCAAGAGATTCCCTCAGCTAGAACTTCCTCCCCCAGGCAAAAATGGAGAATAGGAAAACCTCAGAAGCCTTTGTCTCCAAAGACCCCTATAGCTCTAGCTGCCACCACCACCCATGGGCTGCTTCAGCCTTGCTACTGAAGAACTCTGCATTGTTCACCAACAGTAACTTCAGTTGTTGAATCTTCAAATAGATTATGCTGTTTTGCCCTCCAAGAACTAGAGACACTACACCCCACCCAGCCAAACTTGCAGCCACCTTCAGGTGAAAGTCTTTCCCCAGTGATGCCAGTCTGAAAAGGTGAGGAGTTAACTGTCTCCTCAAATGTACAGACATCAATGCAAACCTGTTAGAAACACAAAACACAAGAAAACATTACATCACCAAAGGAATACTTAGATTTTCAGTACCTGACCCCAAAGAAATGGAAATCTGTACATTATCTGAAAGACAATTAAAAATAGTTATTTTAAGAAAGCTCACTCAGTGAGATTCAAGAGAACACAGATAGATGACTCAGTGAACCCAGGAAAACAATGCACCAACAGAACGAGAAATTCAACAAAAAGTATAAATCATAAAAAAGAACCACACAGGAATTATGGTGCTGAAGAATATAATAAATAAAAATTTTAAATGCAGTGGAGAGCTGCAACATCATGTTCAATTGAGCAGAAAAAAAATTTGTGAACTGGAAGACAGATCTCTTGATATTATCTGGTCAGAGGAGAAAAAAGAAGTAAGAGTTAAAAAAAAGTGAAGAAAGCCTACATGAATTATGGGATACTGTCAATTGAAACACTATTCAGATTCTGGAAGTCTCAGAAAACAAAAATTTATTTAAGGAAATAGTGGCTGAAACCTTCCCAAATCAGGGCAGAGATATGGCAAACGTGAAGCTTAAAGACCCCCAAACATATTCAATCCAAAGAGATTTTCAAGGAGAGACATTATAATCTATCTATCTCTCAAAAGTCAAAGACAAACAGAAAATTTTGAAATTTTGAAACAAGAGAGAAAAGACTCATCACTTTCAAGGGAACCCTAATAAGGCTATAAATAGATTCCTCAACAGAAACCCTGAAGCCTGAGAAAGAATGGGATAATATAGTCAAAGTGCTCAAAGAGAAAAACTACCATCCAAGAACACTTTAACCAGCAAGGTTGTCCTTCAAGCAAAGAGATAAAGACTTTCTCAGACAAACAAAAGCTAGAGGAATTTATCACTACTATACCTGCCTTATAAGAAACACTAAAGGGAGCTCTTTAAGCTGAAATGTAAGGACACTAGTTAGTAACATGAAAACATATGAAAATATAAAATTTCCTGGTGAAGGTAAATATATGGTCAAATTCAAAATATTCTAATACTGCCATGGTGGTGGGTAAATCACTTAGAACTCTAGCATATAGTTTAAAGACAAATGTGTTAAATAAATATAGCTACAATATTTTGTTAATGGATACAAATATAAAAAGATGTAAATTGTGACAGCACCAACATAAAATGTCAAGGGGGCAAGTAAATGTGTGCAAGTTTTTTATGCAGTTGAAGTTGTTATCAGTTTAAAATTGACTGTTATAACTATAAGCTGTATTTCAAAAGCCTCATAATAATCACAGCAAAAATCTATAATAGGTTCGTAAATGATAAAGAGAAAAGAATTAAAACAAATCATAACCAAAAATTTATCAATTTGAAAAGAAAGACAGCAAGAGAGGAACAAGAAACTACAAAGCAATCAGAAAACAATTAACAAAATGATGATAGTAAGTTCTCACCTGTCAATAATTACTCTAAATGCAAATGGTTTGAATTCTTCAACTAAAAGACAAAAAGTGGCTGGATGTACTGAGAAAACAAAATCTCAAACTCTTCCAAAACATTAAAGAAGAAGGAACAATTTCAAACTCATTTTATGAGGCTAACATTACCCTGATACCAAGCCAGACAAGGATGCTAAAAGAAAATAAAATTGCAGGCCAATATCTCTGATAAACATAGATGCAAAATTCTCAACAATATACTAGCAACTGAATTCAATGGCACATTAAAATGATCATACACCATGATCAAGTGGAATTTATGCCTGAGAAATAGGGATGGTCCAAAATTTGCAAATCAAACCACCACCCTTCAACACTGAGGCAAGACCCTCCACCAGCAAAGAGATTATGACTTGCTGAAAGTTCATATGATGTTTAGCATTTTTTAGCAATAAAATATTTTTTAATTAAGGTATTCTTCAAAGACCACAGGTGCAGTTCAGTCAAGCAGAAAGACATCTGATGGCAGAAGGAGTCTCTGTCCTGTTTAAAAAATAATTAAAACATGGATGGACCTAGAGACTCATACAGATTGAAGTAAGTCAGAAAGAGAAAAACGAATACCATATATTAATGCATGTATGTGGAATCTGAAAAAACTGGTATAGACGATCTTATTTACAAAGTAGAAACAGAGACACAGACATAGAGAACAAACATATGGATACCAAGAGGGAAAGGGGGGTGGTGGTGGGATGAGTTGGGACATCGGGATTGACATATATACACTATTGATACTATGTGTAAAATAGATAACTAATGAGAATCTACTGTATAGCACAGGGAACTCTACTCAGTGCACTGTGGTGACCTAAATGAGAAGGAAATCAAAAAAAACGGGGATATATGTATACATATAGCTGATTCACTTTGCTGTACAGTATAAACTAAGACAATATTGTAAAGCAACTATACTCTAATTTAAAAAAAAGAGGTGCCAATTAAGTATCTTCTATTGCCAATAAAACCAAGATCCCTTAGAAATAATAAAAAAGAATCACTTGCCACTAAAAAAAAAAAAATTTACAAATCAATAAATGTGATATAACACATCAACAGAATGAAGGATAAAAATCACATGACCATATTAATAGATACAGAAAAAAAGCGTTTGACAAAATTCAACATCCTTTCATAATTAAAAAAAAAACTCTCAACAAGTTAAGTATAGAAGGAATATATAATCTCAACATTATAAAACCCAAATATGAAAAGTCCACAACTAACATCATACTCAATGGTGAAAAGTTAAAAGTTTTTTCTCTAAAATCAAGAACAAGACAAAGAAGCACATTCTTGCTACTTCTATTCAACAAAGTCTGGAAGTCCTAGCCACAGCAGTTAGGCAAGAAAAAGAAATAAAAAATCATCTAAATCAAAAAGAAAAAAGTAAAATTGTTTGCAGGTGATGTGATCTTATGTATAGAAAACCTTAAATGTGCCACCAAAAACATGTCAGAACTAATAAATGAATTCAGTAAAGTTGCAGGGTACAAAATCAACATACAAGATTCAGTTGCATTTCTATACACTAGAAATGAAGTATCTGAAAGAGAAATTAAGAAAACCATCTCATTTACGATAGTATCAAAAATAAAATACCTAGGAATAAATTAATCAGTGAGGTGAAAGAGCTGTACACTGAAACTATATGACACTGATGAAAGGAATTGAAGAAAATACAAACAAATGGAAAGATAGCCTGTGTTCTTAGATTGGAAGAATTAATATAGTGAAAATGTTAATACCATCCAAAGCAATCTGCAGATTCAGTGCAATCCCTAACAGGATTCCAATGGTAATATACACAGAAATAGAAAAATCTATCCTAAATTTTGTATGGGATCACAAAAGACCCAAATAGGCAAAGCAATCTTGAGAAAGAAAAACAAAGCAGAAGGACATCACCATTCCTGATTTCAAACTGTTATAAACCTATATTAATCAAAATGGTATGGTCCTGGCATAAAAACAGACACATAGACCAGCGGAACAGAATAGGTATCTCAGAAATAAAACCAGACATGTGTGGTCAACTAATTTTTGACAAGAGTGTGAAGAGCCCACCATGAGGAAAGAATAGTCTGTTCAATCAATGGTGTTAGGAGGTGTTGAGTTGACATGAAGCTGCTCACCCACAACCTGCTGAGCTTTCATGTGCAGGGAATGGGGGCCTGTGGCTTCGCCCCGTGCCTCCAGACCACTGAAGTCCGCATTAACCCTGTGGAGTCCAACCCCGACTTCGTGGCGGGTATGATACCTGAAGTGGAGTGGGCGGTGCTTCTGGAGGCTCCAGACACCTTGCATCTGTTCAAGGTGCCCAAAAAGCCAATTCAAGGACATGAACATAAGGAGAATTTTCTGAGAAATATGCACCATGTGCTGCTAGAGGTGGATGTGTTGGAGGGTTCCCTGCAATGCCCAGAGTCTGGATTTCTACTCCCCATCAGCCGTGGGATCCCCAAAATGCTGCTGAGTGATGAGGTAACCTAGACTTAAAACAGTGCCAAGCACCAGTTTCTCATTCTGTGACCTTGTGTATCTTTGTTTACATATATCCTGTTTGTTAATTCTGTTCTCTGTATCCCCAACCCTTGGCCCAGTGACACATGAAACACAAAGTGTACTTGAGCTCGATATTATATATATACTTTTCTCATTAAAGGTTCAAAACCAAAAAAAATTTTAAATAAAAATAAACGGTGTTAGGAAAACTCTATACTCACATGCAAAAGAGTGAAACTATACCCCCCTATCTTACACCACTCACAAAAATTAACTCAAAATGGATTAAAGACTTAAAGGTAAGAACTGAAACCATAAAACTCCTAGAAGAAAATGTATAGATATGGACATAAAATTCCCCCATAAAAAAGGAAATCCTATCATTTTTTATAACATGGATGAAACTGGAGTGCATTATGCTGTGTGAAATAAGCCAGAGAGAAAAAGAAGAATACTGTATGATATCACTTATACTTGAAATCTGAAAAAAAAATTCTGATTTTTTCACTGTGTGAAGTGATGGATGTGCTAATTATCTTGCTCTTGGTAATTATTCTATAATACATACATATGTTAAATCATCACATTGTACACTATAAATATATACAATTATATTAGTCAATTATTCCTCAATAAAGTTAAAAAAAATAAACCAGTAGGGAGCATTCTAGGAACAAGAAGTAATTAAGGGTTTTGTGGCTGGAGATTTGGCTAAGGGGTAGATAGGAGCAACACTGTGAAGGGCCTCACATGCCATGTTGGTCCTCTGGGAGTCTTTGCTTATAATCAAGGTATAAGAGTCATCCTGGTTTGCATCTTATAGAAGAAAAGAGCTATAGATTATTCAGGACTGAGTGCAACAAAATTCTGATATGCTTCTGCTTTTCCTGAAATAGTTCTAATTTCTGTGAAAGAGAAATTCAAAGTCTCATCCTGAGACTGAGTAACACCCTTCTGGAGGCTGGAAGACTAGTGATGGCTCCTTGTCTTTCATGGCATATCAAATGATACTAAGAGCAGAGTTCTTGACTGCAACCAAAATAGGACTTTTCATTCAACAAACTTTAAAAAAAAATGTGGTTACAATGTGTCATGCTGTATGACAGTTGCTCAGGATACTTAGTTAAATAAAAATGACCATTCAAACAATTTAAATACTGGTAGAGGATGCAAATATATAAAAGAACAAGTAGACTATATTGTGACATGTTCAATGATTAGAAGTAAGCATAAATAGTATAGGAGCACAGAGGAGGGATATGGTAGATTTCTGGGGAGGAGGCTTGTAAATGGGTTCAAGTTCTGACTCTGTCACGAATTATTAGCTCTATGATTTTAGATAAGAAATGTAATTTCTTGGGGCTTCATTGCTCCTATCAAAACAATGAGAACATTAGATGATATCCGAGTAAGCTCTCAGTTTTAAAATTAAGTGATTAAAAATGCAATCATAGGGCTTCCCTTGTGGTGCAGTGGTTGAGAGTCCGCCTGCCGATGCAGGGGACACGGGTTTGTGCCCTGGTCCGGGAAGACCCCACATGCCGCGGAGCGGCTGGGCCCATGAGCCATGACCGCTGAGCCTGTGCGTCCGGAGCCTGTGCTCTGCAAGGGGAGAGGCCAAAACAGTGAGAGGCCCGCATATCGCAAGGAAAAAAAAATGCAATCATTTTATGATTCCAATAACTTAAACATACTTGATTTATAAAATTCAGCACATAGAAATATAAGCTAAGCATCAATTTCTTCTCCTCAACCCCCACTACCTCTAAAAGTCAACTTCCTTTAGTGTATTTGGGGGAAATACTCAAAGGATATTTTGTAAGTTGATGGTTTTGGTCTCAAAATTTAAGTTGCAGTGTCCTAGTCTAGCCCATAGAAATATAACATAATGCTTTTAAGCATAAGCTTGGGAGACCAACTATGCTTGTAACCATGGGAAAATGACTTAACCTTTTGTGCTTCAATTTTTTTTAAAGTGGTATAAATAATGTCAACTTAAGAAACAAAATTGAATCATAATAATGCTCAATTAACCCAAGAGAAGGCAGATAAAGAAAAAAGAAATAAAGAACAGATGGAAGAAATAGAAAACAGCTGGCAAGATGGTAGATTTTAATCCAACCATATCAATAATTGCATTAAATATGAATGTCTGAATGCACCAGTTTAAAATGACTGTTAGATTAGATCAAAAAGCAAGCACCAACTATATGCTTTCCTCAAGAAACTAACTTTAAATATAAATATAAAAGTGTAGTATAGCTATAAATATAAGTTAAAAGTAAAAGAGAAGATATATATGCAAACACTAACCAAAAAGAAAGTTTGAAATAGCTATTTTGATATCAAACAAAATAGATGTCAGGGCTAAAGAGAGATATTACATGATAATAAACGAATCAATTTTCCCAAGACAAAAATAGCAATCCTAAACATTTATGCCCATAACATCAGAGTTTCAAAATACATGAAGCAAAAACAAATAGAAAGGAAATATAGATAGATCCTCAATTGCTGAAGATTTTATCACTCCTCTTTCAATAACTGATAGAAAAAACATGTAGAGAGAAAACTAGTAAGAATACAGGAGCCCTGAACATTATCGACCAAATAGACTTAATTGACATTTATGAAACACTCCATTCAACAACAGCAAAATACACTTTCTTTCTCAAGTACACATGAAACATTCACCAAGATAGAGCATATGACATTTATGAAACACTCCATTCAACAACAGCAAAATACACTTTCTCTCTCAAGTACCCATGAAACATTCACCAAGATAGACCATATGACTCACAAAATACACCTCAATAAATTGAAATGAATAGAAAGTCATACAAAGATGTTCTCAAACCATAAAAGAATTAAACCAGATATAAATAACAGAAAGTTATTTAGAAAATCTCCAAATATTTTGTAAATAAACAGCACAATCCTAAATAACCCATGGGTGGAAAAGAAAATCTCAAAGAAATTTTAAAAATATTTTGAGGTAAATGAAAGTGAACATACAACAGCACAAAAATATGTGGGATGTAACTGAAAAAGTGATTATATGGAAATGTATAGCATAAAATGGCTATAACATAAAATAGTTAAAATGTAACATATAGCATAAAATGGTTAAACAAAAAGAATAATGATCTCAAATCAATAATCTAAGCTTTTACCTTAAGAAACTAGAAAAAAAGGGCAAACTAAACCCAAATCAAGAGTAAATTAAGTAATAAAAATAATACCAGAAAGCAATGAAATTGAAAAGAAGAAAAAATATATGATCCTCAATAGACGCAGAAAAATCATTTGAAAAAATTCAATCTCTATTTATGCTAAAAAAAAAAAAAAAACTATCAGTAAACTAGAAATAAAAGAGAACTTTCCTAACCTGACAAAGTATACTTGGAATATTCAGCAAGCTACAGCTATATTACACTAAATGATGAAAGACTGAATTGTTTCACCCTATTATAAAACACAAAGTAAGGCTGTTCTCTCTCTCAACATCATACTGAAAGTCCTAACTAGTGCAATAAAGCAAGGAAAAGATATAAAAGGCTTGCACGTCAAAAAAGGAAGAAATAAAACTGTATTTAAGGGACATCCCTAGGGGCCCAGTGGTTGAGACTCAGTGCTCCCACTGCTGGGAAGTAGAAGCTTCCCTGGTTGGGGAACTAAGATCCCACATGCCACATGGTATGGCCAAAAATACCCTCAAAAAACAAAAACTGTATTTAAAAAATGGCATGACTGTCTATGTAGAAAATCTCCAAAGAAGTCTACAGAAATCCTTCTCGAACTAATGAAAGGGGTTAGCAAAGTCACAAGATAGAAAATTGACAACTGGAATTCAAAATTTAAAAAATAATGCTATTTATCATAACATCCAAAAAAACTTAGATATGAGTCTAAAAATTTATGTGTAGGACCTGTATGCTAAAAACTGCAAAACACTGGTGAAAAATATTAAAGAAATCCTAAGTAAATTTAGGGTCACACCATGTTAATGGCTTTAAGACTCAATATTGCTGTCAATTATCCCCAGTTAAATTGAAAACCCCAAATAAAATCCCAGTAGGTTCTTTTGTAAATATTAACAAGGCGATTCTAAAATTTATAGGGAAAGGCAAAGGAACTAAAATAGCCAAAACAATTTTAAAAGAGAAGAACAAAGCCAAGGACTCACTTTCCTCTATCACAAGATATACTCTAAAGTTGTAATCAAGACAATGTGGTATTGGTAAAGGTATAAACACATAAATCAATAGAACAGATAAAGAGAGACCAGAATTAGATCCACATGAATAAAAACAGTCAACTGACTTTGGTAAAGGTGCAAATACAATTCAATGGAGAAAGTATAGTGTCTTCAACAAATACTGCTGGAACAGTTGGATGTCTATATGTCCCCCTCCCAGAAAAAGAAAGAAGGAATCTGAGCCATACTTCAAACATTAACTCTAAATAGATTATAGATATAAATATATAAAACATTTAGAAGAAATCATGTGTGAACAAAGAATTTTAGTTATGTCACCAAAAGCATGATCTATAAATTTAAAAACTTGATAAATTGTACTTCATCAAAATGAAAATATTTGCTTTACAAAAGACAGCCATAGCCTAGAGAAAATACTTGCAAATTACATTTCTGGTGAATAATTTCTAACTAGAATATATAAAGAACTCTCAAAACTAAACAATAAGAAATTAAGCAAACCAATTTTAAAAATGGATAAAAGATCTGAACAGACACGTCACCAAAGAAGGGATGAGGGTGGCAAATAAGCCTACAAAAAAGATGTTCAATGTCATTAGTACAGGGAAATGCAAGTTAAAATTACCATGAGACACCACTACACTCCTACTAAAATGGTTATTATTTTTTTTTAATGGCAGCACCAAGTACCTAGAAGGAGGCCAAGCAACTGGAACTTATTACATAGTTGGTGGGAATGCAAAATATTACAGCCCCTTTGGAAAACAGTTTGGCAATTCTTATAAAGTTAAAGATATTTCAAGCCACCCAAAAGAAATGAAAACTTATGTACCTGAAAAAACATGTATATGAAAATTTGTAGCAGCTTTATTCAAATTCACCAAATATTGGAAACAATCCAGATGCCCATCAACCAGCAAATGGATAAACAAGCTGTGGCACATTTGTGCAATAGAACACTCTACAGCAATGAGTAGGAACAGACTAGTGATTCACAAACAACATGGGTGAATCTTAAATGCATTTTGCTAAGTAAAAAAAGCTAAACTCAAAATGTTACATGTTATATGATTCCATTTATATGGGAATAGGAAAACCTTAAGTGGTTTCCAGAGGTTATATGGTGGGAGGAGCAGTTGTCTGTTAAAAAGCAATACAAGGAAATTTGGGAGCCAGTGGTATTCTGTATGCAAATATGGTGGTGGATACATGGATCTATACATTTGTCAAAACCCATACAACTCTTCACCAAAAAGAATGACTTTTACCATATTAGTTTTCTTCTTTATTTTTGTAAACTGTCAAATTGTTGGGAAGGGAGGGTGGATTCCAGGTCATGACAGATCGAAGGATGAATTTAAATTATTTCAAATGAATCACATGACCTCACTAAGGGGAAGGGGGAAGAAAGTAGATGACCTAAGTAACTTAGGAAAGTAACATTTTCACTGGATACTTAAAGACAAAAGAACTATTCAGAAACATTATATTCTAATGGGTAATTTGTTTCTCAGAGGGGTATGGGTTAATACAGAAAACATTAATATACTGAGTTGAAAAAATAAGTAAATATATTTTATCTAATTAGAGCTAGGTTTCTCATTGTCAAGAAGAAGTTACAAGTAAGGAAAGGGGAAAAGCTAAAATGAACCCTGTGGTCCTGGATTGGAGTCAAAGCTATCCATATAAACTCATGCATTATTTTTTTCTTTTTTAAATAGCACAGCACTGGGGAAGGATAATTATGTACTATATGAACTAACAATCCCATTTCTTTTATTTTCTTTTCTTTTTTTTTGGCCACACCACGCGGCATGTGGGATCTTAGTTCCCCTACCAGGATGGAACTCACGGCCCCTGAAGTGGAAACGAGGAGTCCCAACCACTGGACCACCAGGGAATTCCCCAACTCATGCTTTTTTTTTTTTTTTTTTTTAAATTAGATAGATTAGCTAGCTAGCTAGGTAAAAATAGATCTATGCATGCATTAGTTAGCTTTCATACATTTATTTCCTAGCTCTATCCACTAGACCAGAAGCAGTGATTCTTGTTGTATTTATGGTCTGCTGGCTCTGCTTTTCTGGCTGAAGTCTGACTGATACAACAAGTAAAAGTAGAGCTGCTCCCGAGTGGTCCATCTGACAGGTGTTTTTCTGTACCACCTGTCCCTCCCTCCTCACTTAGTTTTACTGAGCATCGCTCTGACTTACTTCCCTGCTATGGTATCTCTCAAAATGATGTTTCTGCCCCACACAGCTCTCAACAGAAAGTTGGATGTGGGGAAGATCACTTCTGTGTGTTTCTCTCTATTCCCCATAATGCTGTAAATAAGACCATGGTACTGTATCCAACTTGAGAAACAATTTGAGGTGGGGAGTAACTAAAGTGAGTTGCAGTATAAGAGAGAGAAAGGAAAAAAATCTGTTTTCATATCCAAGGGAAAAGCTCAGAAGCATTTAATAGAAGTTCTACATATGTTTCCACCCTGTTTATAGGCTTGCTTCTCTTCTCCTCAAGTCCGCCTTAGTTTCAAAAATGCCTCCTTCAATTATCTACAATATAAATCCCTCATGATTCTTCAAGGAACAGCACCACAGGAATTGATCTGATGCAAGGATCCATTTCATTACCTCCTTAGGCCCAGGTCATTCATCGTAATACAATTCCTAAATCTAGATTAACTCTATGAAAAGGGAATGTTAGTTCTCTCTACCTGGATATTATTTCCCTAAATACAACATAATTTACAGACACCCTTGCCTAAGTGGGACTGTGTTTCAAATTACATTAAAGCAGAATAGTGTTATTTGTCCCTTGAACCACCCTGACCCACAAGTGCCCCCCAGCCACCACCACTTCTACACAATTTATTTTCCTCTTCTAAAGTTTACCCCCTTGTCTTTGGGAACATAAGAAAAAGGCCCCATGAGTGTGTATTTTTTCAAGTTACCCAGCCATCTATCCCTGGAAACTGCCCAGTAAAAGCTTCAAAATCACCTTTCCCAATACCTTGACCTTTGATTCATTCCTAGTAGAAGGAAGGAAGTACTTGAGTTTATTTTCTCACATAAGACATTCCAAGGGGTGGGAATTGGGGATTAGGAGGAAGCCATTGTTTGTTCTTCTTGATATAATAGCTGAAATCCCTGATACCACTCTCCTGGAAATTTGAAGGGTGGAAATTGGGTTAAAGCACAATGTCTTAGATAATCTCCAGATTCAGAAGTAAAGTGCCAATAATAGCAACTTAAAGAAAATGATCCTCTTACAATGATCCTCTTGCACATATGGTCCTAAATCTACCAAAAATTTATCTCAACAACCTGAAAAACCTTACTTTCATTAGTTGCACTAACTGGATTTCCATAAATTCGACATCCATTTCTAAACCACATAGAATGGCATTCAATCCGTCATCGCTCTCTTAATGTAACTTTGATGAGTAAGGTGCTCTGTCCCATCCTATACCAGTGATTCCCTTGTGCTCATACAATGGAGTGATATTTGAAGGGTGGGTTGAAAATGGGGAGGGTAGCATTGAACTGGAAAAGTAAAGTACATCTGGAGCTTCAAGCTTCAAGATGTCAAGCATATAGCTAAGACTGAGATAAAGCAGCATGAACACAGGACTTGTCTAGAGCCAAAGCAGTAGGAACTGGAAAAAAAAAAGTGTCCACCAAGACAATGCCAAAATTAATGGTATCTTTTTCAAAGTTGTAACTTGGACCACCTCTGAGTTCCAACAAACATTGAATGGATGCTGTCTTTATTGTCTTTGTTTCTTAGTAAGACCCCTTATTCCCCTCTTATTTTCAGGGGAGCGCTAGTAGTTCAAATGTTTAGGAATTTTTAGATTGTATCTTCAGATCCTTACAGGCCAGGCCTCCACCTCCACCTCCACCTCTCCTGCCCCATCACTGTAGCAGTACCTGTGTCTACTTTGGACAATGGGTTTCAACAAAACCATTCATTAAAAAAAATTATTCTACTGGAAACAGACATCATATATATGCTATCTATATAGATAAATATCTAGAGAGAGAGAGATAGAGAGATATGTAAATGTAGATAGATAGACATCTAGAGAGAAGGAGAGAGAGAGAGAGAGAGAAGGTTGTTTCTAACATTCATGCCCTTAGGTAATTCTCTCCCCTGTATGTGGACTGAACATAGACTTCCTTCTAAAAATATATATATCTATAACATAGAAAAATTGATGAATTGTCACTTTTTAGATTCCATCTTGCCTGTACCCTCTCTATGGCTCTTCTCACTTGCTCACTCTGATGAAACCAGCTGCCAAGTTTTGAGATACCCAGTGGAGAGGTCCACATGGCAAGGGACTGAGGGAGGCCTCCAGCCAACAGCCATCAAGGAACTGAGGCCCTCAGTGCAACAACCCATGAAAAACACCATGTGAATGAGCTTGGAAGCAAATCCCTCCCCAGCCAAGCCCATGGTTGAGACTGTAGCCCAGCTGACATCTTGATTGCAAACTTACAAAAGACTTTGAGCTAAACTGTGCACAGATTCCTGACCTACAGAAACAGTGAAACAATAAATGCTTTGTAACAAATGGGGTAATTTGTTACACAGCAAGATAATTAATACTATAACCTGTAAATTATATGAAATTTACATGTAAATATAAATTATATAAATTTATATTTATATTATATATAATATAATGTAATATGTATATATTTAAACCAACTACTACAGGTTGGCTTGGGAATCTGGACTCCTGTGATAATGTTGTTCCTGTGGGAAAGTATGCGGGTATGTGATCATCAGGTATTAGTCTGTCAGCCATTAGACAAAAAACTCTATAAGAGAAGAAAGTGGTTTGTTTTTGCTCACCAGCACTCATGAGTCAGTGGATGCTTTTCAATCACAGGAGTTTGCCTCTTCAATATATTCTCCAGTTGTATGATAAAAGGCTCAGTTCCGTATTATAGGAGTTAACCTGTAAGTAAGCTGGCAGGAAGGGTATTTAAGGTCTGATATGAAGGTAAATTTGATTAAGCCCATTCAAGTCACCAGGAAGAAATGGAGACCTAAAAGCCGTATTGTCATGCCTCACCATCACTCCAAGGTTCTTGCTTCTCTAATTTTGGGGAACACAAGAGAAGACATATTGACTGGTAGATGAACCTACTCTAGGGGTCTTTGTGAAATAATTATGAATCATATTAGCTAAAACTTACTGAGTATTAAGCACTGTTCTAGCAAGTTACATGCATCATCTCAAACTTCACCATAATCTTTTGAGATAGTGACTCTTACCTGCATTTTACAGATGGGATGGAGGCACAAAGAAATCAAGTTTACACAACTAGAAAGTGGCACACCAGGAATTCAGTCCCACTTAGCACCTATCCTCTTAAGTATTTCAAGACACTGGCTCTTTTCTGTTGGAAGTGAGGGAATTTGAAGGTCCAGCAAAGATTTCTTCCAAGAGCTGGAGCCACTTTGTGTCTAAGATTAAGAAAGATCCCTCATCTACTTTCCCATCTGAACTCCATCTGAACCCCTACTCCCATCTGAACCCACTTCCCTCTCCCACCTTACATATCCCTGGATGCATTTTTCATGCTCACTGTCATGTTAGAAAACACTCAGCATGAATTCTGGGGCAAAACTATCTAAATTAAATCCCAGCTCTACCGTTTACAGTCTGTGTGAACTTGGGAAACTTACTTGAACTCTCTGAGCCTCAATTACCTGTCTGGAAAATGGGATCAATATCTGTGCTATTTGTTGGGAGTGTTAAGCTTATTTAATGCATATGAAGGTTTCAGAGCTGTACCTGCCCCATAATAGGCACTGAATTAGCTGCAGTTACTACTGTTGGACACAGATTTAGTTGGCATTCAATGGTATTTTTTTCATCCTATAAACCCACTTTTATAATTTGTAAAACAAGATTTTGGCAACATTGCACTGTTGGGAACATATTTCTTTCATGAACATAAGAATCACTGTAGGGCTTCCCTGGTGGCGCAGTGGTTGAGAGTCCGCCTGCCGATGCAGGGGACACGGGTTCGTGCCCCGGTCTGGGAGGATCCCACATGCCGCGGAGCGGCTGGGCCCGTGAGCCATGGCCGCTGAGCCTGCGCGTCTGGAGCCTGTGCTCCACAATGGGAGAGGCCACAACAGTGAGAGGCCCGCGTACTGAAAAAAAAAAAAAAAAAAGTATCACTGTAAAGGAATACCATGTGTGTTTAACAACAGAAATAATTTTCACTCTAAGTCGTTATATTCACATGCCCTTTGGTCAACTAGATTGCTGAAGAACTGAAGGAGTTCAAAGCATGGCACCTCAAAATATGCCACTATGGTTTAAGGATTATTTTGAGATGAAAGCAATTGAGAAAAAACAGACACAGGACAAACTCTCTACTAGGAAGGACAGGATGATTCTTAATCACTGGAGACAACTCTAGACTCTTACCAGCCCAGAGAAGGCACCAGAGCCAGCTATGTAACAAACCTTCCTAAAGCAACACTTATCTTCCATTAGTTTCCCCCATCTGCTTTCCTTTCGACCCCTAAAAGCCTAAAACTGTTTCCTTTGTTTTGTCACTTCTTCATTAATTGATTGCTCTTTGTTAAGATGCTGTTAAGCCACAAGTGCTAACTACTCCTTTGAGTTACTCATCACTAATTTTCTGCCACATGTATGCATGCTGCAAGTGTTAATAAACTCCTCTTTGTCTTTATCTTGTTAAGCTGTCTTTTGTCAGTCTAGTTTCAGGGCCCTAGTCAGAAAACCTAGAAAGGTAGAGGAAAAGTTGCTTTTGTTTTTTTTTTCCTTTCCTACAAAACAAATCACAATCTTGGTCTCACTGCAATTTTTTTTAAATTTTTATTTTTAGAAGTACATTTGCAGTTTAGAAGTCTGATGATTTTCCTGATCGTCAGTGCTGCAGTCCAGATGCCTGAGTTCTCATTTCTCCACCACTGCCAGCTGGGGAGGTTGTCTGGGCCAGTCCCTTTCTGTCCATCACTCCTGTTTTCTGATGCATGAACCCTTCCTAAAGCTGGGGAGCAGCATCAAAGAAAGATTGTGGCGCTTATTACTGTGTGTAAAGTACCTTGCAATCCCTGTCTGAAAGAAGCTATAGCAATGCAAAGAATTCCATGTGATTTTATCTACAGAGTAAGCTCCGGTTAGAACATCAGTCTGGATTTAAGTCATATCTTTGCTTCCGTTGCTATTGTGGATTAAAGTCAGTCCGTTTTAATGTTACTAAAATGTAATTTCTTTTCTGAGGATAGCTAGACATGTGATGCTGAAAAGGATTTAATTCACTGTGTCGTCACAGGGGTGATGATGTTGGCTCAATTTCGGATGTTAGGAGAAAGCCATAGTATGCTAAACTCTCCCACTGTTGCAATTCTCACAATACAATATAATTAAGAGGAAGCAGAAGGACACCTAAGCAAAATGTTAGGATCCTTGTAGTTTGAAAGTAGGGTCAGAGAAGGTTGAATTTGGTAGTATGGCTCCCTGGTATGGGGCGTTATCAGGCCAGAATGGGTAAGGGGAGAAAAAGAGACACAGGCAGCCAGAGGATAACACAGTGCAGTTAACTGCTGGAGGGCAATTCTGACTAGACCACAGAGTATTAAAAAAAAAAAAAAAAAAAAAAGACACCCTAGCATTAATTGTCTTCCACTGGCCTGTGAGGCAACTGATACCAAGTATAATTGAATTACTTTGTAATTATTTCTTTTGGAGTATTTAACCTAAGCTAGGCTTTGGAGATGGATTTTTTTCTCTCTCTTGCTTTGCACTGCAAATGGTTTTGCATTACGGATATTTTTCTGCTTTACTGTATTATCTTGTGCAAACTACTCTGGTTTGTTTTCCCCCCTCTTCCTTGCCAATGGGGTTGTTTACTTATTGGAATTAAAGTCAGAAGTGAGCGTCTCTTGCCAGCAGGACAGAATTTCTAATAAATATGTAAATAACGCCTCTCTCTTCTGCGGCTGCGGGCTCTGCTCTCACGTGGCCCACCTGGGCCACAGTCTGGGGCTCAGGCAGGCTTGGAGAAGATGAGAGATTTTCATCAATCTGTAGATCAGAAAGAAATTAAATTAAATCCAACCTGAGAGGGCAAAGGAACAAAGGTAAGGTGGTAAGAAAGGGTATTTGTCCTTGTGGTTGTAGAAGTGGGCCATTTTCTGTGGCCTATGGGAGAAAGTTGTCTGAAGGTTGACACAGCCTGTCATAAGAAAGGGACTTGGAGCATTCAGGGGTGGCTCAGGATGGGGAGAAATAAATGTCTCCTCTGCAGGCAGGCCATGATCATTTCAATAATAGTAATAGCAATGCCATCATCAATCAACACGTACACCTGTCTCGTGCCCCAATTCTATGCCGGTGGTAATTAACACCCCGTGTCTACATTGCACCTTGAACTCAAAAATATTTGGGGGACTTTTGATACATTTACCATTCTGCAAAGAAGAAAATAATATCAAACTTCCGCAGAGGTCAAGGATCTACCACTGAGTGATGCTTAACAGTATGAGCTCTGGAACCAGAATGCAAGGAATTGAATTTTACTTTGCCACTTACTATCTCTGTGCCTCAGTTTTCTGATGTGTAAAATGGGTATGCATGCATTCAACAAACATTGATTACCTAGTATATGCCAGGCAAGTTCAAGCTTAGGGAGATACAGTAGGAACAAAACAAAGGCCCTCTGGTTAACAATAGTGGCACCTACCTCAATGAGTTGCCATGAGCATTAACTGAATGAGTATATCCCTGGTATATAGTAAGTTCTCAATAAATGTGAACAAGTAGGGTTTAAAGTCACATAGAAAGGCATTACAGAGTAGCAGGCTCCTCAGCCCAGGATCTAGTCACTGAGCAATGCTCAGTCTGCCATTACACAGGGCTACAGCCTGGTGATGCAGAGACCCGTGGTGAAGTTCTGTAAGACTGGGATATGCTTGGATGTGCTCAACAGGCTCCAAGAGAGAGTAACTATTGGGGTTTCATGTAGCCAACCAAGTGATGAGCTAGGAAAGTGTATAATATCCAGAGATGTGCTATGAGGAGCCACTTGATTTTCTGACACGCCCCCCCACCCCCAACCGGGGGACCTGTCTCAAAGCCTTTGGACTACAGAGTATCTGCTCTTGGTGAACGTGCCCTGGTTGCAGTTACACCTTATTTACTCTCAGGCAGACACTGGGTCCTCTTAAAGGAGATGTGGCCTCAGTTAAATGGCACAGTCAGATTTGTTCTCTGTTAGTCTGTTCCTTCATGAAATAAAGCAGAATGGGGGAGGGATGCCACCTCTCTAGCGCTCTGGATCTTTTGCCAGCTTAATGGGCTTTGCAAAATGAGTTCCCAGCAAGGAAATCCAGGGGTTGAGTGGAGCAGTGTATCCAAGCTTTGTCAGAGTGACATGCTTGGGTGAGCCTCTCTCCATGATAAAGGGAAGAATTAATTAGAGCCATAAATTATGGATTATTAATTACTGTGCATTGTAAAGAAAAAATATGCAGCTCGGTTTGGGTTTTGGGGGGCCACGTGTGTGTTTGCATACTTTAACACAGCCTCCTCTGGGCCTTCTTGCCTTTCTACTCTTCCCTTCACTTAGGGTGTCTGACCTAAGTGACATCCTAGAGGCATTATTGGCTTATCCACTAGAAAACCAAGAGTGCATTAGCTTTAAAAGCCTCAAGGAGTAAATATTGTTAGGAAGTACTAGAATCGCCAAGCAGATTGGCTGCTACATTTTGGATTGAGGCCATAGCTAAAGAGAGAAATGCAATTTTGTTACATATTTAAACAGCAACCTGAAACTGTCATCAAGCCATGGAGACAGATCCCTACCAATACCACCACTTACCCTCCCCAAAAGTAAAATAATTAGTTTTAATATTGGGCAAGAAGACAAATTTCAAAATGAAATTTCTAATATCATAGAATGTTAAGCAGCTATTAAAATGATATTTACATAGAGTTTTTAATGATATGGAAAGAATCTTATAACCTTAAGCACAAAAATGGAATAGAAAATTACATTAATACACAGAATGTTCTTAATAAGGTTTTAAAAGCATGGGGGAGACGTTTAAAAAAAATAAGCCAAAATTTCAGGATGGTAGAATTAAAGATGATTCTTCCAGCTTTTTTTTTTTTTTTTTTTTTTTTTGCAGTACATGGGTCTCTCACTGTTGTGGCCTCTCCTGTTGCGGAGCACGGGCTCCGGACACGCAGGCCCAGAGGCCATGGCTCACGGACCCAGCTGCTCCGTGGCATGTGGGATCTTCCCGAACCGGGGCACGAACCCGTGTACCCTGCATCGGCAGGCGGACTCTCAACCACTGCACCACCAGGGAAGCCCCGATTCTTCCAGCTTTTAAAAAAATGTACGCATTTTCCAAATTTTTAAAACATGAGCATGTAGTATTACATTTAAAAGTAATGTGACTGGCCTTACATTTAGGTCTTTAATCCATTTTGAGTTTATTTTTGTGTATGGTGTTAAGGAGTGTTCTAATTTCATTCTTTTACATGTAGCTGTCCAGTTTTCCCAGCAGCACTTATTGAAGAGGCTGTCTTTTCTCTATTGTATATTCTTGCCTCTTTTATCAAAAATAAGATGACCATATGTGCATGGGTTTATCTCTGGGCTGGCAGAACACTCTTTGACATAAATCACAGCAAGATCCTTTTTGACCCACCTCCTAGAGAAATGGAAATAAAGACAAAAATAAACAAATGGGAGCTAATGAAACTTCAAAGCTTTTGCACAGCAAAGGAAACCATAAACAAGACAAAAAGACAACCCTCAGAATGGGAGAAAATATTTGCAAACAAAGCAACTGACAAAGGATTAATCTCCAAAATTTACAAGCAGCTCATGCAGCTCAATATCAAAAAGACAAACAACCCAATCCAAAAATGGGCAGAAGACCTAAATAGATATTTCTCCAAAGAAGATATACAGATTGCCAACAAACACATGAAAGGATGCTCAACATCACTAATCATTAGAGAAATGCAAATCAAAACTACAATGAGATATCACCTAAAACGAGTCAGAATGGCCATCATCAAAAAGTCTACAAACAATAAATGCTGGAGAGGATGTGGAGAAAAGGGAACCCTCTTGCACGTTGGTGGGAATGTAAATTGATACAGCCACTATGGAGAACAGTATGGAGGTTCCTTAAAAACTAAAACTAGAATTACCCTTCGACCCAGCAATCCTACTACTGGGCATATACCTGGAGGAAACCATAATTCATAAAGAGTCATGTACCATAATGTTCATTGCAGCTCTATTTACAATAGCCAGGATATGGAAGCAACCTAAGTGTCCATCAACAGATGAATGGATACAGAAGATGTGGCACATATATACAATGGAATATTACTCAGCCATAAAAAGAAATGAAATTGATTTTTTCGTAAGGAGGTGGATGGACCTAGAGTCTGTCATACAGAGTGAAGTAAGTCAGAAAGAAAAAAACATATACCATATGCTAACACATATATATGGAATCTTAAAAAAAAAATGTTTCTGAAGAACCTATGGGCAGGACAGGAATAAAGACGCAGACGTAGAGAATGGACTTGAGGGCACGGGGAGGGGGAATGGTAAGTTGGGACGAAGTGAGAGAGTGGCATGGACATATATACACTACCAAATGTAAAAAAGATACCTAGTGAGAAGCAGCCACTTAGCACAGGGAGATCAGCTCAGTGTTTTGTGACCACCTAAAGGGGTGGGATAGGGAGGGTGGGAGGGAGACACAAGAGAGAGGAGATATGGGGATATATGTATATGTATATCTGATTCACTTTGTTATAAAGCAGAAACTAACACACCATTGTAAAGCAATTATACTACAATAAAGATGTTAAAAATAAATAAATAAAAGTAATGTGAGAGTATGAAAATTTAAAAACCAAAACAAAACCCTCCAATCAGCAATAACATTCAAGTTGACCAAAAACCAGTTTCCCAACCCCAAATGGTAGCCTTTCAAATTGTTCAGGAAGTAAAACAATGGGCAGTTTAGGGAAAGACACTGTTGTATCAGTGCATTTTCTTTGTTGTTCCTGCTTTTGGGAGAGTTCTGGCTGTCTAGGGATCCATGCCTGTGTTTCTAGCTTAGAATTGGTGATTAGTGAGTGTTTTTGAAAAGATCATCCTGACAGCAATGTGAAGAATGTATCAGAGGGGTGCCAGAGTCAGGAGATTACAAGGCTACACAGGTAAGAAACAATGGTTGTTTGGACAAGTGTGGAGGCAATGAAAATGAGACAGAAGTGGACACATTTGAGACTTATTCAGGAGCTTAAATCAATAGGCCTCAATAA